>NC_070606.1:64662500-64971250 GCF_027172205.1 Podarcis raffonei | reverse complement strand
TTCTACCATCCAGAAATATAGTGTTATACGTGGCTGGAAGTGTGTGAAGGCACTGCACCCTACAGTATTTTCTGTGTCTTTTAAAGTATTTGGGCAGATGTCAGAAGCCTCTTAGTGATGCTGAGTTTTTGTTTGGTAGTCTGCATGCATTTTCAAGGGACCGAGATGCTTTGTCAGGGTGCCACCTGGGTCAGTCTGTTGGCTGCCTGCTTTGTTTGCCTCCCAGATGCTGTAGAAAGTACTGAGCCTTGGTTAGAAGCGCCGAGTTGGCAATTTTTGATATTGCTGTTAACATAATCAGCTTTTGCTTCTGCAGCAATTAGCATATTATTACCCATAATGTTTTGCATGGCAATTTTGTTGTAAACATTTGTACTAATTCACCATAACCTAATTATTTTTATGATGCATAATTATGGAATATTTTCCAAGAAGGAATGGTTCTATTTTCTAGTGTGTAATTCTTTTGGAGGAAAATCGGGTCATTCTAGTGCTGTCCCCAACCCCACTTCTTTCCTTCCAAATCTGTTTCATTTGGTTATGAGCACACTTTGCAAAGTTTCCCTGAATCTCCTGAGCTGCTGAAAAATGGATCCTTCTTGTATGGAAGTTTGTGCAGTATCTTGGGAGAGCAGACTGAACCAATGTGGTCCAATCAATCAGGTGTTAGATTCATAGTACCTCAAGATCTGGGCTCAAATCCCTACTAGGTCAGCCTTGCATTTTGCTGTTCAGTTACTTGCTTGGGATGCTAACACTTTCTGGGAATGTAGTTTGCCAGAGTGATTGATAAACCTCAGCAGGGATGGGGTTTACCTGTGGCCCTCCAGAGGTTGTTGGCCTACAACTGATCTTATATAAAAACATAGGATACTTCCTGATACAGAGTCATACCAGTGCTCTATCTAGCTCAGTACTGCATATGCTGACTGACAATCACTCTCCAGGGTTTCAGGCAGTGGTTGTTCCAAGCACTGATTTGAGATTGAATCTGAAGTTTCTGTATGCAAAGCAAATAGGCTACCACTAATCTATGGTCCTTTGACCTGAGCTACAACCCATCTCCATTGGTCATGCTGGCAGGGGCTGGTGTGAGTAGGAATCCAACAACATCTGGAGAGCCAAAGGTCCCTTATCCCTGACCTGCAGGGAGACAGGTGGGCAAAAATTGTGTGGATACCTTTATCTGCAAGGTCATACTAAGCTCACTGGTGCTCTTGAACAAGTCACTACTCCCAGAATCAAATCTCAATACTAGGAATGAGGAAACCTACCTCACAAAGCTATTGTGCAGGCAGTGTGGGGCAAACATCCTAAACAAACAAGCAACTGAGGGGGGCCACATTTTAGGGCTACATTCATGGCTATGTCTTCTTACTTCCTCTGCCATTATGTATGTCTATGCTCCAAAGGACTTCATGAATGCAAGATGCAATCATACATTTAATTCCATGTCTAGTTTGCCATGTATGTGAATGTTACACAAGGGTACCACCTAAAGTGGCAGTTCCTAAAGGCACAGCTGATGTCAGTAGCAGTTCTGCCTGTCTTGATAAAGAGCAGTTCATCCCCGAAAACACTCTTCTCTCAGAACAGATCCAGGAGCAGAGCTCATGATAATACTGAGGCCAGGACAGTTCCTCCCTCTGACAGCTGAAGTGATGGCCCTTTAAAACGAATCCATAGCAGAGCAATACATAAAATGCAGATTGAAACTGCAATGTTTTCAATGTTGTTATTGTTTTAAATAAGGACAGGGCCACATGGATTTCCTTATGGAGTGCATTTCATAAATCCAGAACTACCAAAACCTGTCAGTCTGACATTTTTCAGTGATGGGTCAGAAAGCCAGGTATAAGATAATGATCTTAATGCATGAACAGATTTTACAGGTGCAGTCATTCAGAGATGAGGCAGGTGAGGCTGCTGCTTCAAGCAGCAGAAGACCCCTAGGTGGCACATCTCTGGGTGACCTGCCTGCACCACCACCACCTCCATCAGCACCAGAGAAGGACTGCCACCATTGATGCTGATATCGGGCAAGATCTCAGCCATTTTGTGCAAGATCTTGCCCAAAATCAATGCCAATGGCAGTGCCACTTCTCCACCAGTAGTGGATGGGACAGGGTGTGTGGCGATGGCAGAGCAGGCATTGGTGGCAGGAGCAGGTAGGTGGTGGCAAGAGCAGTGGCAGCAGTAGAGCAAAACAGCACTTCCTGTTTCACTTTAAGTGATGAAACACTGCACAGCACCCCTGCAGGCAGTCCTACAGATAGCCAAGTTTCAAAACATTTATGACTTGAAAGGTGAAAAACAGTACTTTAAATTAAGCCTGGGAACAAGTAGACCGTTAGTTTAACCGGTGGTTAAACCCATTGTTGTAATACGTTCTGCTTGCTTGGCTTCCAACAGAAAATCTTCATGGCATTCAAGATGTACCCATATATGCCGTTCTCCACCTATACCTGCTTCCTGTCTGTGTACATGACCCTTTCTCCTAAGGAGGGAAATGGCCGGAGTCTCATGGGCACTAAAAGTGCCCAGTCACGCCCTCCGGTGATTCAGAGGAAGGAAAAGAAATGAATTGTAGTAACCTTTACAACAATAAAACCCCACAGTGTTTCTGGCCAGGTGTGCAAAGAGGAAATCCCTCTCTAGGTGATCAACTTACACACTGAAGCATGAAGTTTGATTAGCCCTGTAACGTTTTATAAGCTTGCATAGCTGCAAATGTTATTAATGCTCATAAAGTTTACCCAAGCCTTTAAAATCCTATTGGGCCAATTCAGGTCTCGTTGGATTCCTGGGGCAATGCATTCCAGGGGTGATACAATGCCACGGAAAGTCATTATTTCTGTTTAATTTGTCTAAGGTGGATGCTGCTTATTTTCAGAGAGTTTCCTTTGTTTTTGTGTTTCCATTGTCTATGCATGTGGAAGGGAGTGTAAAACAAAATGACTGGCACCGTTTTGCTGTAGCTTGGATCACAAAAAGGGTAAGTCAAGAGCCCTTGTTTTTGCCAGAGGTTCTAGATCTCTCCCCTCAGCTTGTGAGAGCCACTTCACATGTTTTGAGGCAGGGAAATAGTTATATTTTTTCTCCTGTAAGGGTACATGCTGCAGGGAAACACCAGCAATTGTGATCCCTCTACATAGGGTAGTCTCAATATATTCTGCTGCCTGAAGTGAAGAATAAGAGGTTGCCTCCAGCTCCATATCATGTTAAGAAGCCAACCACCACTGAAAGAAACAGACTAGTGTACTGGTGCAAAGCTATATGGCATAGAATTATAGAATCAAAGAGTTGGAAGGGACCACAGGGTTCATCTAGTGCAACCCCCTTCCTTGCAGGAATCTTTTTTTACCCAACATGGGTATCCTGAGATTAAGAGTCTCTTGATCTACCAGCTGATCAGCTCTGCCCTCCAGCAGCTCACTGCCGCTCCCCATCTCCCACCATCTGCCGCCTGAGGCAACTGTCTCACTCTGCCTAATGGTAGGCCTGGCCTGCCACTCTGCTATAGCATCCATATGCATCAAATGTACAGCAGTGTCCTATGGTTCACTGAGGAAATGGAAGGTTTTATTACATAGTCCTTCAAGGCAGGAGCACAGGCTGGCTTACAACATAAAATATGCAATATAGAACTTAATATAAATATATATACCAATTCATATCAGTTATATGTTTAGGGAGGCTTTCTGAAAATACATATTTGTGTGCCCAGATTTTTCCTGACCTCTAAGATTAGACCTTTAAAACTTGTATCTTTCTAGCATGTTCCCGTTTTGTGTTCTCATTTTGTACTTTTCTGTTGTGAACTACCCTCTGATCATTGGATGAAGGACAGTATACAAATTTAATTAATAAATAGCTCTGCCACAGTATTTTACTGTTTTTGTTTATATTGTTTGCTTAATGACTTTATACCTTGTGCCATGTTTTTACTGCATGCTGTACACCTCTTAGATATCTTTTCATGTTGAACATTCTAGAAATATTCTAAATAAACCAATAAACAAAACAGCCACAAAGCTGCATTAAACACAAATCAGCAACAGCATGTTGTGGTGAATATTTGGAAGGGACAGCAAAAACAATGGGAATATTTGGAAGGGACAGCAAAAACAAGATGGATGCTTGTTTGCCACTGTGATAGTGATCTCCAATTCAAATTCTGAGTTGTCATCTAAGATGGCAGTCACCCCAATAGCCAAAGGAAACAACTAGGGGAGCTTTAGAATCAAATTGGCATTGAAATGTTGGTTCCTGCGTCATCTTGGGCCTGCTCAGCAGCTGGTTGCCTTGACTCTTTGTTTTTGTTTTTACAGTTGCAGCATGGATACAAATCTAAACCTTTGCTGATATGCCGTAAGCTCTCGAGAGACACCTTCTTTTCCTGGTGATAAGACTCGAGCCTGAGGGTGTGGAAGCTGAATTGGGCAAGTGGGGCTCTGTTGCATCGATTCCATGTATCCTTGGAATCCTTGTATTAGCATGAATTAATAGCCCCTTGTGCACAACGAAGAGGAAGAAAGCATGCCAGAGTTAATAACGAAGCCAGCCATCGAGTTAACAGCAGGCAGAGAGGTGACTGGAGCTGTCTCCAGCAGCTGCCTCACAGCCTTTCCTGCTGCTGCAGCCTTGTAAAATGAGAATTTCACATGGCAAAGCTTTGTGCTCTGAGCTGTGAAGGCTCCTGATTCCAGAGCCTGCTATGTGGTCCTGTGGGGGTGCTCCAGTTTATGAAAATAGCCACCTGCCGTGCCCTAGATTACTAAACCTAATGCTGAGTGCTGGAGTCTATATTTCACTTAGCATCCCCTCTCATCTTGGCTAAGCTGCCAAACTCTTGCAATGTCCCACATGGCATCTCATATGCCTGTAAGAGCCAGAGAGCTGGATTCATGAAAGGGAGGCAGCTTTACCTTCTGAATGACAATGCCGGTGAGATGGTCCAATTTTCTCTCTGTTTGTTTTGGAATAGCTGCAAACAGTTCGAGTGACAAGTGGAGAATGGAAACAGGAGGGAGCACAATGTTATCATTGAGTGTGCAGTTGATAAAACCTCCAGTCCCATAACCCTTACTTACAACCAAAGGCCATACATTCTGAAAGCTCTGTATCTGCAATCGTGTACCATGTGCTGATTTGTTTCTGAGGGGCATGTTTGGGTTTGTTGGATCAGGCCAAAGGCCCATCTAGTCCAGGAAGGATCCTGTTTTCACAGTGACTAATCCAATGTCTTTGGGAATCTGTATGTAGGACCTGTGCACAGCTTCACACTCCCCACTTGTCAGTCCTGGCAAATAGTATTCATCAGAGGTATACTTGCCTCCAACAATGGAAGGAGAATATAGCTACCATAGCTTGTAGCCATTGATAGCCTTAATCGCCATGACTCTGTCTCTTATAAAGTCATCTAACATGGTAGCCATCATTATTTCGTTTATATGTTGTGTGATGTACTTTCTTTTGTCTGTCTTTAGTATTCCAACATTCAGCTTAATTGGGTGGTTCTAAGTTCTACTGTTAAGACAGTGGGAGGAAAAAAACCCCATATCTACAAAATATTCCTGCACTGCAGAGGGGTGGACTAGATGACTCCCAGGGTCCCTGCCATTCTACAATTCAGTGATTCTATCTTCTCTACGCCATACATCACCTTGTACATCTCTATCATGGCCCACTTACTTGCTTCTCACTGTCTGCACTAACAACAGAAGTGGTTTTAAGGTGGTGTGGCTGATGCGGCTGCACTGGGTGCCATGCTGAAGGGAGCCACAACAATGCTACAAAACGGGGCACAAGAGGCCCACAGTCCCCCACTGCTCACAAGCCCCAAAGGTTGCAGCCATTCCTAATACAGGAGTTGCTCCAACCCTTTGATCATTTGGGTTGTTCCGTTTTGAACCTTTTCCCAATGAGGTGAAGTAGCCAGAATTATACAGAGTATTCCAAGTGAGTCTCACCATAAATTTGCGTAAGGGTATGATATTGTCGATTTTTATTTCCATTTTTCCAACAATCACTTCCTAAGGATCCTTAGCACGGCATTCACCTTTTTCCACAGCTGCTACATTATTCCTGGTCAGTCACTGCCAGTTCAGACCTCGGTAGTGTATATGCGAAACTACGATGATTTGCTCTGACATGCTTCTCTTTCCTTCTTTTCTACACTTACATCTTGCCCTTCCTTCCAAAGGAGCTCAGGGTAGCCAACAACACGTGATAAAACAATACAAACACCTTGAAAACTTCTTTACACTTGCTTACATAGTAGTTCATTCTTCGTATCGTTGGTGAAAACTACAGTGATCAGATAGGAGTGAATTACTATCGGTGCTATAACACTGATGGCAGCTGAGCCTGTTGCTGAAGTAATTGCTATTGATCAGTTGATATTGACAAGCAGGCCTGGTTCCAAGCATGGATCAAAAACCGTTGTATTTTATTACATTGTGTAGAAGGACAATGGATCAAAAACCTTATTGTTTTGTGAGTCCGTAGGCTCACTCCATAGATTTTGGTATAACCTGGCCATAGAAGGTACGAAGACATATGTGCAATTAGCATTCCCAAATATCTAGAAAGTGAGACAATATATGGCTGAAAGAGGTCTTTGCTTGGTCTGGGGTCTTGGTGCAAGATGGGGTGACAGGATTCCTGTTCTTCTAATAGTTATGTTATGCAGTGGGTGAACAGCTGCACCTGCCAAACGCCTCCTGCTGTGTGACTATTAAAGGACAGTAGCATCTGTTCACCCTCAATAAGAACTCAAGAGCAGCAGTCAGGAATTTGGCTCAAGAGCAGCAGTTGGGGAAAAGACTATCGTTTTGTGATGGACACTGCTTTCTGATGTGCTTGCGTCTGCAGTATGGTAATACCTGCTCAACCTGTACATGAGAAAAAGAAAGAAAGAAAGAAAGAAAGAAAGAAAGAAAGAAAGTATTTCTTCTCCTTTGGAAACTGATTTGGTAAAGAAGGGATAGTGAACTTTTCCCCCCCATTGAAGGTTGCAAGCCCACACGGACAATCTGTTGGTGGCTGCTTGCTGGTGGAAGTTGGGGCAAGAGCCAAAAGTGGTACATCACTTTGTTGGGCGGCTGATCAGGCGAGAGGCTCAATCTGACCATTTCAATGCAGGTTGCTTTTCCCTTCTTTGGATTTATTAACAGGTAGCGATCTTCCCACATCCCTCTTGCATCTCATTCCTTGTTATGGTTGAGGCATTTCAATGCCACCTGATACAGTGTAGTATGGTTGCAATTTGGTATCCTGGTTTGCTGTTGCTATTTCATTCTGCAGCTATATTCCTTCCTTCCTTCCCTTGTTATGCACCTGTTTTTTTCAGTGTCTATATGTTTATGTATGTAACAAAAATTCAATAAAAAGTAGAAGGGTGGGGGGACTGGGTGGGCCACTCCCTTTTCTCCTTTTCCCATCACTTTCTCCCTCTTTCACTGCCCTCATCCCTCCCTACAGTGGGCTGCCAGGGAAGGGTCCAACCACCCTTGCCAGTCATCTGAACTAATCATTTGCAGAAGGATTTTCCCCATCCTTCCTTTGCCCTTTCCAGCTTGGCACTCTCCATCATTTCCTCCCTCCTTGCTAGAAGTCTGAACTGATAGATTCCCAAGGTCTTCTCCTAATCATTCCACTGCTTCCCTGTTGGCTCTTGCCTCCTGCTGCTCTAGTTTTCTTCATGAAATCAGGTAGGTGGCTGCATTCAGTTAGGCTATGGGCTGCATGCAGCTTTGGGGCCACATGTTCCTTATCCCTGATGTAAAGGCTGGGTTTTATATCCTACCTTTCAGGGGAGCTGGACCATACCATGTTCTGGAATCCTGCAGAATTATTTTGTTAGGTGATGCAGAAGTATGCTCACAATAGAAAGAAGAATCTGAATGTAAAATTGTGTCTCTTGCAGATGGCAGGGGACATGCCTTTTTTGAATTAACATTTCCATAATTTCGTAATTGTGTGTGCTGGTGCAAGTTAATGTGAGACAAGTCTGCCTATTTTCATCTCACACGTTGCAGGATAGGTAGGCCTGGGTAAATGGAAGGGGAGACAAGATTTAACACTCTTATTCTGTTTAAATCAGTCTTTGTCTGCCTGTGTGTGTGAGTCCAATTTAAATGGCTCACGCTGAATCCTAAATTTCACCTCTTTCCTCCGTTAAGTTTGCAAGAATAAATTTCTATTTGTGCACTGATTTAGGGTTATAGTTGAAATAAAATTAGTAATGCTAATTGCTGTAATTAGACTTCTTTAGTCTCCATATGAATTTTACAGCTCTTATCACACACAGGACAGAAGAAAGGCTTTCCCAAGAGAGACGGAATTAACTGGTATAGCAATAAAATCCCTCGCTTATTAGCAGGTGAGGCAGGAATGTGCTAACATAGCATCTCTGTCACCATCTGGCTGGTAAATGGTGGTATGTTTTCAAATAACACCACTCTGAAATCATGGCTGGGGATCCTGTCCTGTAAAATGTCAGGTGCAAAATAGGTGAGGAAGCACCTTTGTCGGGGTCAGTTTGTTTTGTTGTAGGAAGTGCATCCTTTGAATTATTCAGAGTTTCATCAAGCAGAAGGGAATGATAGCCACAAGGCTAGCCCAGGACATTTTGCTGCCTTTGGGATGCTCAGGCTGCACCTTTAGGACAACCAACCTAATTCACGCATCCCAGACTATTATGTGGGTCAGAGAACATAGCTATCCTTCAGGTTTTCACTTTTCTGAATTTGTAATATGGTTCGCAATGCAGTTCTCAGGTCAAATGTACCAAAATGTGTACTTTACAGATAAGTTGTGTACACAGATGTGCTTTATAGGGTTAAATGCATGCAAAATGTGATTAAAAAAATAAATAAAAATGAAGTTTTTTAAAAATGTGGTTTTTTTGTGCAGTTTCTTTTAAATTGCAGATTGAGGTACAAATAAGTCAGAACTGACTTACAAATGAAAACATGTAAAACTGACAGTCAGGAAATAAGCTGATGCACCCATCCCTTGAGAAACATCTCGTGAGAGTAAAATGGACCACAAAGTTCTCCTTGCAGCGAAATAAAATGGAAAACACACTTGAACTCACTTTGCCTCCCCTGTGTGCAAGAGTTCAGAAAGAAGTATGAGGAATGCGGAGAACTCAAGGAGTAGCTGAACATCTCCCGGTTCACTGCTAGGACAGATAATGTAGAACTTCTGGGTCTCATTACCCTGAAGACTGGTTTTAAGGTAAGCGACAACACTTTAAAAAACACAAAAATGGACTTCTTTTTACTTTGCCTAATGGATGCTGAGCACTTATTCTCATCTTATTTTAAAATCAATGTCATGATTTTTGAGTAGCAGGAGATACTCAAAATATATATGGGCATATCTTGGCATGGAGGTAGTATGGGAGAGATGTCAGATGCTGGCCTTTTTTAGCCATTCACTAAGGCTGTTTTCCTTCATGTGGTGGAAAACAGAAAAGTAATGGCAGGTAAATGTGGATGGTATTTTTTAAAAGATTAATGAATTTCAGCTTTGAATTTTTTCATGATTCTGAAGAGGCTTCTCCCATCTTGCGGGAATTCTAATTTAAGACTGGCAGTAGGGGAAAGGCAGATAATCTCCACCTGCGTGAGAAAGAAAGGAAAGGAAAGATAAGTTTTAAAACGGAAAGGCAGGCTAGAGTGCAAGAGGCTGCCTTGCCAGACAATTTCCATATCAGCAGAGACAATGTATGGGAAAGAAAGAGAAAGTTTGCAAAGTTTCTGAAAAGCCAAGTCTTAAAAGGAAAAAAAAAAGGGGGTGGACCTTAAGGGGTCTAATGAGGAAGCCTAATGAATGTACAGCTCTTTTTAAAATGGGCTTCCTCCTTATGCAATGGATTATTTTTAACTTTGTGGTGATTTACATGCCAGTCAATTTGCATATATTAACCCAAGCCCCTCTCCCTGCTTCGCTGTGTATTTTCTCTTTCTGTTTTTTTTTTTTTTAAATGATATTTTATTAAATTTAACAAGAGAAAGGAAAAAAACCATACAAAGAAGAACAATACATATTAAAAAGATTAACAGAAAAAAAGAAAAAAGAAAAAAAAGGAAAAAGGAAAAGAAAAAAGACCTCTTTTCAAATTCTTATCATTCATGACCTTATTTTCTTGACTTCCACCCGCCTCCCTTTCTTGTATTCCACTTTGAAGTTGATCAGCAAATTAATTCTGTTAGTTTTGTCCTTATATAATTTCCCTCCCATATTGTACTTCCCCAATCCTTGCTTACTGGAACCCCTTCTTTTCATTTCAATGTCATCAGCATTCAAAAATTTTACAGTGTTTTTGTAAATAGATTTTAAACTTCATCCAATCCTCCCCCATCCGCTCTTCTCCTTGGTCTCGTATTCTGCTGGTCATTTCTGCCATTTCCATGTAGTCCATTACTTGCATCTGCCATTCTTCCAGGGTGGGTAGATCTTGTGTCTTCCAATGCTTTGCTATAAGTATTCTTGCTGCTGCTGTGGCGTACATAAAGAAAGTCCTATCCTTCTTTAACACCGATTGGTCTACCATGCCCAGGAGTAAAGCCTCCGGTTTCTTCAGAAAGGTATACTTAAATATCTTTTTCATTTCATTGTAGATCATCTCCCAGAAGGCCTTAATCCTAGGGCATGTCCACCAAAGGTGAAAAAATGTACCTTCAGTTTCTTTACATTTCCAACATTTATTATCGGGCAAATGATAAATTTTTGCAAGCTTGACTGGGGTCATGTACCACCTGTACATCATTTTCATAATATTCTCTCTTAAGGCATTACATGCCGTGAATTTAATTCCAGTGGTCCATAACTGTTCCCAGTCAGCAAACATAATGTTATGTCCGACATCTTGTGCCCATTTTATCATAGCAGATTTTACTGTTTCATCCTCAGTATTCCATTTCAGCAACAAGTTATACATTCTTGACAGTATCTTGGCATTGGGTTCTAACAGTTCTGTTTCTAATTTTGATTTTTCCACCTGGAATCCGATTTTCTTGTCCAAGTTATAAGCCTCTCTAACTTGAAAGTAATGTAACCAATCTCGCACCTTATCTTTAAGTTTCTCATAACTCTGCAATTTCAGTTTATCACCCTCCTGCTCCAAAATTTCCCAATATTTTGGCCAATTTGTCTCCATGTTAAGTTTTTTCAGGGCCTTTGCTTCCATAGGCGATAACCACCTTGGCGTTTTATTCTCCAATAAATCTTTATATTTAATCCAGACATTGAATAATGCTTTTCTGACAATATGATTTTTAAATGCCTTGTGCGCTTTTACCTTACCATACCACAAGTATGCATGCCACCCAAATACATTATCATACCCTTCCAAATCTAGAATATCCGTGTTCTCAAGAAGTAGCCATTCTTTCAACCAGCAAAAAGCTGCTGCTTCATAGTATAACTTAAAGTCTGGCAGGGCAAATCCCCCTCTATCCTTTATATCCGTAAGTATCTTAAATTTTATTCTGGGCTTTTTGCCCTGCCAGACAAATCTAGAGATATCTCTTTGCCACTTCTTGAAACAGTCCAACTTGTCTATGATCTGCAATGATTGAAACAAAAACAACATTCTCGGCAATACATTCATCTTAATAACTGCAATTCGGCCCAGTAAGGAAAGCTTCAAATTTGACCAGATTTCTAGATCTTTTTTCACTTCTATCCAACACTTCTCATAATTATCTTTAAACAAGTTAACATTTTTTGAAGTCATGTTCACCCCCAGGTATTTTACTTTCTTTACCAATAATAAATCTGTCTCCTTCTGAAACTTCTCTTTCTCAATTGGCGTTAAATTTTTTTCCAAGACCTTAGTTTTCAACTTATTCAATTTAAAGCCTGCTACCTGACCAAATTCCTGGATCAATTCCAGGGCCCTTTTAGTGCTAGAAACTGGCTCCTGCAATGTCAAAACTAGGTCATCTGCGAAAGCTTTAAGTTTATATTGTTTCTCTCCGACCTGGATACCTTGGATCTGTTGGTCCCTTCTAATCATATTCAGCAGCACCTCCAGGACCGAAATAAAAAGCAATGGGGAAATTGGGCAGCCTTGTCGTGTCCCTTTCTCAATTTTAACCTCTTCTGTCACCACATTATTAACTATTAATTTAGCCTTTTGTTCTGAATAAATCGCACCTATACCATTTTCGAATTTTTCCCCCACTCCCATCCCCTGAAGATTCTTTTTCATAAAATTCCAAGAAATGTTGTCAAAAGCTTTCTCTGCATCTATAAATATCAAAACTGCTTTTGAATTTATATTCACTTGTAGCTTTTCCAGAATATTAATTATATTCCTCGTGTTGTCCGATAAATGTCTACCGGGGAGGAAGCCAGCTTGGTCTTTATGTATCATCTCTGCCAATACTTTTTTCAATCTCTTCGCTAGAATATCAGCAAAAATTTTATAATCCACATTAAGCAGGGATATGGGGCGGTAGTTTCTAAGTTGTGTCTTTTCAGACTCATTTTTCGGTATAAGTGTGATGAAGGCTTCTTTCCACGACTCTGGCGCTTTTTTCCCCTCCAAAATTTCATTACAAACCTCCTTTAACGGTTGAATTAAATAGTCTTTCATCGTTCTGTAATATTTGGAGGTTAACCCATCCGGCCCTGGAGATTTGCCCAATTGCATATTCTGGATGGCACCTTCCACCTCTTGTTCCGATATTTTGTAATTCAATAATAATTTATTTTCTTGTGAAATTTTTTGTAATCCATTAATTTCCAGAAATTGGTTGATCTTAGTCTCATTCTGTGGCCCTTGTGCATACAATTGTTTAAAATATCTCTGGAAGCAGCTTTTAATTTCCTGTGGATTCTGTATATTCTTACCATCCACTTCAAGGTTTGTAACAGTATTTAATTTTTGTCTCTTCTTCAACTGCCATGCTAGCAGCTTTCCACATTTGTTGGCTGATTCAAAGGTTTTTTGTCTCATCTGTTTAATCTTCCATTCAATATCCTGATTTATCATTTTAGTATATTGTACTTGATATAATTTAATTTCTCTCAAGATTTCCTGTGACTTTGGTTTGGTTCTAAGCTTCTTCTCTCCTTCTCTAATTTTCTCCAAAATCTTTTCTTTTTTCTCCTCTTGAGTTCTCCTTTTTATTGCATTCTGTTGAATCAAAAATCCTCTCATTACAGCCTTGCTTGCGTCCCAGATTACTCTTTTTTCCACTGAAGTCTTCAAATTTATTTCAAAATAATCTTTCATAATTTTTTGGGCCTTCTTGATAATTCCCGGATCTCTAAACAAGGTGTCATTCATCCTCCATCTAAAGGAACCAATCTGTGTTAGTTTCATTTCCATTTTCACAGGATTATGGTCGGAGCAAGTTTTAGGGCAAATTTCTACCTTTCGAATCTTAGGAGTCATTCCTCTAGTTATCCAGATTTGGTCAATTCTTGTCCAAGTCATTTTAGCTTCAGAGAAGAAAGTCCCCTCTCTGCCTAGGGGGTTCTTAGTTCTCCAAGTGTCAATTAAGTCCATATTGTCTGTCATTTCAAAAAAGGTTTTCGGTAGTCTTCCATCTTTTGTCACTACCTGCCTTTCAGATTTGTCCATATTTGTCGACACTACGCCGTTCATATCTCCCATCAAAATGATATTATAGTCCATAAAATCCAACAATGTCTCATGCAGTTTCTTATAAAATTCCGATTTCCCCTCATTTGGCGCATAGACTCCTACTATCAAAAGTCTCTCTCCTTGAAATTGTATTTCAATTGCAACAAATCGTCCCTGTTCATCTTTAAAGATGAATTTTGGTGATAATTTTTCTTTTGCATAGATCACGACCCCTCTCTTTTTCACTTTGTCTGATGAAATAAATTCTTGGCCCAATCTTTTATTTATCAATACTTTCCGGTGGAGTCTGGTTACATGGGTTTCTTGCAGACAAATCAGATCCAATTGTTCCTTTTTCAGTAGGTGAAAGACTCTTTTTCTTTTGTCCGGGGAATTTAGACCCCTAATATTCCAAGTTAATATCTGCAGAGACATGATGTGATTATTTTGCAATCCCTCCAACTGCTCCCTGAAGCTGTTCCTGTTCTGACGGCAGTGTCTCTTCCTCTGGTTTATCCAATCCCAAGGGGTGTCTTCCTGGGTCTGGTGCTCCCGATCTCGATGCTTTCAATTCTTTTATTTCGGTCTCTTTTTGCAGATCTTCCTCGTGATCTCTCAGGAATCTCAGTTTCTCTTCCTCTGATCTTATCTTTACTTTTTTCCCTCTGAATGTGAACGACAGACCCTGAGGAAATTCCCACCTGAATAAAATATTGTTTCTTCTCAGCAGACCCACTAGGTCTCCGTAGTTGGCCCTGAGATCCAATAAATGTTTGGGGATATCTTTAAAAATTTCAATTCTTGAACCCTCTATTTCCAATGCTTTCTGGTAATGGAGACTCAATATTTTGTCTCTCTGCTCTTTCGACTTAAGAACAATCAGGCAGTCTCTCACTCTGTTTTTCCTTCTAACTCTTCCAAGTCGAAAGGCACTCACTATCTTAAATTCTTGTTTTCCTGGATCAAGATCCCAAAAGTCCTCAAATTCCTGTGTAAGGAATTCTCCCAAGTCCCCTTCTTCCGATTCTGGTACCGCTCTGACTCTCAGATTAGCCTGTTTTTCCTTAAGTTCGATCATAGAAAATTGTGACCTGTAGTCCTCAAGTTGTTTATTAATTGGTTGTATCCTTTCTTCTACCGCCAATACCCTCTCCTTCGCTTCCTCTGCAGTCTTTTTTGTCTCTTTAGATTCCTGCAGTAACCTATCGATAGCCTGGGTATTAGAATTTACTTTCTGCCCCAGGTCATTTACAGTTGTAGTATTTACATCAATTTTGACTGTCAGATTTTGTAAAGCTGCAAGTATTTTATCTAATGTTGCAGAGTCTGTTCCTTTTGTTTCTTCCCTTTCTGGGACTAGTGGGGCAGGTAGGGCTGCCAATGACGGTCTTCGTTGCTGCAATTGCTGCTGTTGCTGCAGTTGCTGCTGTTGTCTGGTTTTAATCCTTGTTGCTTTTTCCTGGGATTTTTCTTGCGGTTTGTCTTGATCCATTACTTTGCCTGTGAGAACCAAGGTCACCTCAGAGTTTCAAGATTGTTTTGCAGTAACAAATAACAGCTGCAGTGGAAAATCCCCAGTTATGACACAATGTTCCTCTAGGGGAGCTCAGTAGCAATTTGTTTCAAATTGTTTCTACAGTACTTATTTTCTAAAAATATCTCAAAAACCCACAAACTTTCCAATTACTTCAGTAGTGAGAAACTGTAGCAAACTTGAGGATTTCCTTAAAAAGTTACCATTTTCCTTGCAGAAGTCACAAAAGATTGCAATACCTTTGAGCAGTGCGTCACTTACTGTGCCCTTTATGTTGTTTAAAACAGTCCGACATCAAGGATTGAGCGGTGGTTATTCTCCCCCCTCCGCAACTTAGGGGGGGGGGGTTTTATTAGACAGTGAAATTTAGGTCTTTTAAAGTCGCTTTTTACAGTTTGCAGTTCCTTTAGTCTTTGCTTTCTTTCTATTTACAAGACCGGAAAGACGGACTTCCTGTTTGCGCCTTGCCGTTTCGGATCCGAATTTAAGTTCAGAGTATCGGTCAAAGTGCCAATTTTAAGTTCAAATACCAGTCAATCAAAGTCTTATTCCTTTGATCCTTTCAGTTTTTCACAAGTTCCTACTCACGGGTAGATGTTTCCAATCAAAGTTTCACAGGAAAAAGGTCAGCGCTCTCCGGTAACTGCTGTGCAGCTTCGCTCCGCAGAAGTAGCAGTCGACTCTCAGCACAGCGCTCTCCCGTCCCGCTCCGAAGCCCCTTACAGGGCTCCTTTGACAGTTCGGGGGGGCGCGAAAAGTGCCCGCCGAGTCCCACGGCCGCAGGCTTCTCCCACCTGCGGGTTTTCAAAAGGGGCCCCCGCTTCGCTGTAGCGGTGGACCCGATTTCTGCGGGGCTTCTCCCTCCCGATCAGAGGGAATCCGCCATTACCGATGGCGCCGCCTCCGGAAGTCTCGTATTTTCTCTTTCTGAAGTCACATCTCATTATAGCTCTTCTGGGACCAGGCAAATCATGGCTCTGGAGGCAACATTAATTTACCCAACGCATGCTTTGAAGACTTTTTTTTTTTTTTTAATCGCTTGCTGCATATTGTACCTGGTATCTTTGAAGCTGTTCACTGCCTCAGCCTTCTGTTCCCAGCAGCAGAAGCAGCAGCGATGGCGGGGGATGAAAGGAGGAAAATAAATGTGATGGGACGTACCAGAGAGGAAGGAGGTCGGCTTCCTTGGGGAAACTTGGGACGGAGCAGGAGAGTTGCTGAGAGGGCAGGGAGGGAAATTGGTTTTATGCCTGGATCACATACTTACATATTGCAGCACAAAGCTTTACAATATCACTTTCCTGGTATGGATGGGCAACTCAACCAACTTGTTGTTGTTCCATTTATTAATTTGTTCCTGTGAGGAGTCTCAAAGTGATTTACAATGTAACACACCCACACTCACACACCCAAACACCAGTTACATATACAGTGGTGCCTCGGGTTAAGTTCCGGAGGTCCATTCTTAACCTGAAACTGTTCTTAACCTGAAGCACCACTTTAGCCGCTGGAGCACAATTTCTGTTCTCATCATGAAGCAAAGTTCTTAACCTGAAGCACTATTTCTGGGTTAGCGGAGTCTGTAACCTGAAGCGTATGTAACCTGAGGTACCACTGTATAAACAACCCAAGTGTGCACACGCACAAATGTAGATGGAGAGGTGGAAAGAGTACAGGGGGAAAGCCCTCTGTAAGCCATCAGCTCAAACTTCTAGCGAGAGTAATCAAGCCTCATCCTAGCAGCCCACAGGCAAAGAGAGGAATAAAGGGGTGTTTGAAAGAGACAAAGGAAAAAAAATGGGTGGCAGAAAAAGAGAAAATTTATTTTAATATTGTGTTGGAAGCCGCCCAGAGTGGCTGGGGAAACCCAGCCAGATGGGCAGGGTATAAATAATAAATTACTATTATATTAGCTTTATAAAAGGGATTGGCCCCATTCACTTCTGGCTCCACCCACCACAAGCATGTGACTCCTGACAGCTTACTCTCAAGGCATGCAACCCTCGGCAAAGAAAATTTGCAAGCACAAAGTGTTTCATGCCATATCCCCATCTTACTCCTTGCTTTCAAATGACAAGCTTTTATCTTTTAGCCGTCAGGGACTGGTTTACATGTGCACATTCAACACAGTGTTATTGTAAAGTTTTGCCATGTCCTGCCTGTGCAAATGGGCCGCCTATATCTGACATCACAGACAGAATTCTCTCCGCACCTCAAATGCAGTGTTCTGCTACAGGAGTAAACCTATACATGCCCTTGGGGAATTGGGTCATGCAGCTGGTCCAGTGGGCTTGGAGTTACTGCCGATCAGTTTACAGGCAGTGACTTTGAATCTGCTGGGCTTCTCCTTGCCTGCTTTTGGGCAGAAGTCAGCTGTGCTACTGAGCTCCCCATGGGGAGCCAGTCCCAGCAAGCTTGCTCTCCACTTGCCTCGCTCACCAATGCATAACTGGAGGTGCATAGACAGCCATGGCTCTTTGTGCTCCATGTGACATCAGGTGTGGGGGCAGGTGGTTGTGGTTTGGGGGAAATGGCCTTGTGGGCCAACCTGGGATCTGAGCCAAGACCAATTAGGCCTGTGAGTTCCACACTGCTAATTAAAAACATAAATTAGCTGGAGCATTATGTTTCAGCAGATGCACACACATGACCATTTTTGGAGGTGACAGCAGGTGTTGTGAAAGTTGCATCGATGAGACAACATTAGAGGTGCAAATCTCACTGTGAAATAGCCCCAAGATTCTTTATTCAGAAGTCCTAAGTCCCTCTGAGTTCAATGGGACTTACTATCTCTTAAGTGTGCTTAGGAGTGCAGCCTCAAAAGTTCAGAGGGACTAGTCAACAACCCACTTACCACACTTGGTCCCTATGTTGTTTGGAAGGCTGGAGTTTATGGATTTGCAGGACCAAAACTGAAATCCATATTAAATAAATAGCCTCCCCAGAATATGCCTGAATCCAATCATTGAGCTCCATAGAGTATGGAATGGAATCCATGAGCATAGCGAGTGACCACAGGAGGGACTGGAGAGGTGGAGAGAGAAAAGCAATGAGGGGAAGAATTAGGTTTTTAATAGAATATTGAGGTTTGAAATTGTTGACTTCTGAGATAAAAGTTCTGATGTATGTTATAATATGATCATCCTGTTCTGTTGTCTCCATCTTCAGTCTCTGTTCAATCTCTATTTTCCATCTCAGTACAGAAGCAAGCCCTGCTATTTACATTTTCCCAAATGTCAGAACCTTTCATTTAGATTGCACAGGAAAGCTTTTACCTTATTTACCTTTGATCTCTGTTTAACGCAAAATTTGCAGACTTCTACAGCTTTATCTCGGGTACACAACACTTTGCAGGTGCTTTTATTTAACAAATAACAGTTTGAAAATGCCAGGTTTAAGGTGTGTTTTTTAATTGAATTCGGCTTCCCCTCCAGATGGAGCTTGGCACACATGGCAGTTTTTTTTTTAAAAAAAAAATATACTGTTTAATAAGGAAGAAATATATTTCCATGCGTATCCAAAGCCTGCAGAAATGAAGGGCGTGAATAAACTTATATTAGGCTATATAGCTGATTAATGAAATGAATGGTATGTAGACTCCCTCTGCTTTTTGGCTAGCTACAGGAACTGCTGTGTACAAAGGCTGTAAAAGGCAAAAACGAAGGTGTTTTAATGGTTATTAACAAGCAAGAATATATCTTTTGGGGAATTTGTTAAAGGTACAAATAAGAAAAGGCTTTAAAGGGGGGGGTGGATCTGGTTTGCTTTAGTTATCTTGCTGTATTGTAAATGCTGATTGTTACAGTACCAGCCTGCTCTGGGAAAATAGCTCATAGGTGCCTAAGATTTGACCTCAAACACAGGGCTAGTACAGAGGCAGAATGTATGCTCTGTCGGTGAGTTCAAAGATGTCCTTCTTGATGTAGAAGACACACACACATAGTGGTGCCATCAGGGCAGGACTTTAAGATGGAGGTCTTAAAGCAGAATGAACAGGAGGACCTATACAGTGGTACCTCAGGTTAAGTACTTAATTTGTTCCAGAGGTCCCTTCTTAAGATGAAACTGTTTTTAACCTGAAGCACCACTTTAGTTAATGGGGCCTCCGGCTGTTGCTGCACCGCTGCTGCGCGATTTCTGTTCTCATCCTGAAGCAAAGTTCTTAACCCAAGGTACTATTTCTGGGTTAGCGGAGTCTGTAACCTGAAGCGTATGTAACCTGAAGTGTATGTAACCCAAGGTCCCACTGTACACGCACATAAGTAGAGTCGCAGATGCAGGTAATGCTCATTACCCTCTAAAGAGCTCCCCCCTTCCAGTAAGACCATTAAGTCCAAAGTCTTAAATTACCTGACTGCACTGTTGAACACACACACACACACACACACACACACACACACACACACACACTGCTCTTTCCTTGCCAGTGCTGACTGGCCAAGGGGATATTGTGAAGCTGGCTCTCTGGAGGCCACCTTGCTATAGAGGACTTGGTGAGTGATGTATCCGGGTCCCATGGATGGAATTCATTTCCAGCACAAGAGAACAATACCCCTTCTTCCAGCCAAGAACCATTTTATTAGTAGTAGTAGTATTACCCTCAGCATTTCATATGCCTCTTAAGGGAGGAAAAGAAGCAAAGGGACACACACACACACACACACACACACACACACACACACACACACAGAGAGATAAACTTTTTTTACTGCATGCCCAGGACTCTTCCATCACATAATGTAACAATTATCGCAGCTTGCAGGCGAGGCGAAGAGGGGACATTTGGAAGAAGTGCCAGCTCCACACTCCAAACGAAACAGTCGTGAATTCTTGAGCATCCTAGCCTCAAAATAAAATGGACAATTAATTCATAAGGAGAGTTAATTGTTATTTCTCGCTTTCCTCCTTCTCTCCCGCCACTTATGTGAAAACCAGAGATTCGTAAGGAGGTGCTGGGACTGAAGCAATTTTGCTTAAATCGTAAAGCTGTCCTTGTCAGTTTTCCTGCCTGCCTGCCTGCCTCTTCCCTCTCTGCCTCTCCTCAGGACTTTTCGGGTCAGAGGTGTTTCCTGGTTCATTCCTTTGTCCCTGAGTGAAAATTATTGGGGCCAGGGCTTATGCAAGTGTAAATCAGAACTGCTGCATTGATCTATCTCGCTTGGGAGCTGGGCTTTGAGATCTCACATACCTTAAGCTGCCAAAGAAGAGGCAAAGAGAAACTGTCACCCCAATGTCCATGTTCTGCATTAGAATGGGCGCATATGTCAGTTTTTGTTTCTGTCAGTTTCTTATTTTTCCAATCTTACATCTATGCCTCCACATTTCCCAAACAGTTTGTGTGTTTGTTTGTTTGTTTGTTTTTTAAAAAATATGTTTGAAAATACATGTTCTGCCATGCAATTTTGCTTAATATGTTTTTTCAAACCAATTTCCCTTAACACCATGTATTTGTGTATATTATTTTCACTAATATATGCAAGCTGATGCACAATTTAATCTAGAATGTGCTTTCTTTCTTTCTTTACACATTACTTTGCTGGAGAACTGCATTGCAACATTTGGAATTGTCTGAATTTCAAAGTGTTTTGGCTTGCAGAAGATTTTGAAAAGTGTGAGTTAGGTGAGTTCACCTTTAAATGCAAACTGAATCAAATTTCTCTCCCTCATTCCTATCTGTGGGGGGGGGGATAAGCCCACCAGGACTGGCACATGGCCTTTTCCTGCCTGATACAGAGCAGAAAATGGCACCACACCTACCCCAGTTAAAGTGCATTATATCCAAGGTTTGACACACCTGAGGTGGAAAATCCCCAACAGTGCTTTTCCCCATCCCTGGAAGTAAAAATTCAATAATAATTAACTGAACAACTATTTGCTGCCCTTTGCTGACTCTCCAAATCAGTTGCCTGAGGCAGCTATTTCCCTCTGGATAACAGTAGAGCTGAAGGACGCGCCTAGGGCTTGCTGATCAGTAGGTCAGCGGTTCGAATCCCCATGACGGGGTGAGCTCCTGTTGCTCGGTCCCTGCTCCTGCCAACCTAGCAGTCGAAAGCACGAAATGCAAGTATATAAATAGGTACTGCTCCAGCGGGAAGGTAAACAATGTTTCCGTGTGCTGCTCAGGTTCGCCAGAAGTGGCTTAGTCATGCTGGCCACATGACCCGGAAGCTGTATGCCGGCTCCCTCAGCCAATAAAGCGAGATGAGTGCTGCAACCCCAGAGTCGTCCGTGACTGGACCTAATGGTCAGGGGTCCCCTTTAACCCTAACAGTAGAGCCAGCCCTGAAGGCCACTGATACAAAAGGTTGCCATTGACGCTGGTAACTGCTGTTGATGCTTTCTGAGGAGAGTCTTTGAGTCTCTCATTTAAGCTTTCACTCCCAGAATCTACTTCTCAAATATCCTGTCTGAAGAGGCAGACCAAACGAAGTACAAAGAAACCCTGAATATCATCTGCTGGCAAAGATAAACATCTACAAGCAGTCAGGGGGAGCTGTCGCTCAGTGGCAGAGCTGATCCTTAGCAGGCTCAAGGTCCACAAATGCTGGCTTCTATCTAACAATGAACATGCAGTTCCTAAACCCTCTGGAGCACATTTTGAGGGTGGTGGGTGGGGAGCTGCAGGGCCGAGAATGGAGAAGTGTTGTTGTGAAAGTGGAAGTCTGTTGTGCAAGTGGAATGGCAGTATTGGATACAACTCTTCATCTATAGAATGCCCTTTTAAATCATAGAATCTTAGAACTATAGAGATGGAAGTGGTCACGAGGATCATCTAGTCCAACCCTCTGCAATGCAGATATCTTTTGTCCATTGTGGGGTTCAAACCCCTGACCCTGAGATCAACCGTCTCGTGCTCTACCGACTGAGCTATCCCAGCTGTCAATGGAACCTTTGTAGCAGTGCTGAAAATGACCTTTATCTGAGTCTCTCAGTGAGGGCTCTCAACTGTTCGTCTTGTTCCAGGTTTGTGAGCATCAAAGTGCACTTCTTGGGTTTTTTATTTGTCTGTTTGACACTTGTTGCAAACATAAATATGCATTCTTTTGGTCCTGTCATTACTGCTACTTCTCTGCCCTCAGCCTCATTTGCTATTTCTCTTGTTTAATCTGATTGGCTGGAGTGACGTAAGTGGTTTTTTGCCAAGGTGGTGACAAAATGCTATACCCGAGGTGATGAACTCAAGCTTTAATGCAAAATCTAACACTGAACTTGAACTAAACTGCCTGCTTTAACAAACAGGAAAGCAGGATGAAAAAATTCTCTTGGAAATAAATAGATGGGAGATGCCGCAAATGTAACACATAAGAAATATTATTCATAAAACAAACTTTAATTGCCGTGCTGGTTTTTGGCTTTTAACGCTCCTTCAGTTTCATGAGTTTTAGGGGGTGGGGTGGGAAAGAGAAGAAAACATTATTCTTCGATAACAAAGGAAGCCTTCCATGTTTCTGGAAAGTAGCATAGCACTCAGTGGGTGGCAGTTTTCTTATGGTCAGGTTCTGAAAACGTATAGCATTTGCGAAAGATACCTACAGGAGAACTTTCTCCAGTGAGTTCTCATTCTCCTTATGGAGTTCAGCATCTCCTTTCTCCCACCACCTATAAAATTTAGGATTAAACCACTCTAGAAAGGCTTGCTTAGTGAGTCAACTTTGGCCAGACATACCACACATCTCCTGTTTGCTATAACATCCACCCATTGGTTTATAACACTTCCTTCCTAAGCTCTCAAAAGGGCTGTACAGGAATTTAATAGTTTCACTTCTAGTAAAAGCCAATTGCAACCACATGAGAACCTCACATAAGTTGGGGGAGTTTGGAGGCCTTGAGCAATGTTATGAGAGCTGGAAATAAACGCCATACATAGGACCAGAGTAGCTAGTTTCTGGGATTTGTTGAAAACGCTCTTCAAGCACACAAGCCTCTAGAGGCTCTTTGCTTATAAAATGGCTTTAAATTATTCCTCACCCAACTTCAGGCCACAAGCAGGCACTTTGCTAAGCTGAAGCAGGTAGGCATGGTGCAATTTTTAGAAGGCATTGCTCCCTTTGATGAAAAAGATCAAGAGGCAGTGTGGTGTGGTGGTTAAATTGTTGTACTAGGACTTAGGAGACCAGGGTTCAAATCCCCATTCATCCATGAAGCTTGCTGGTTGACCTAGGGCCAGTTATTGTCTCTCAGCCTATCCTACCTTACATGGTTATTGGAAAAATAAAAGTGGAGAAGGGAGAAACCATGTATGGCTCTTTGAGATCCTTAGAGTAAAGGCAGGGTGAATATAAATGCAATGATAAATAAAAAATAATAGAAATGTATAGAGTTCTTCACTCTTTTTCTACAGTATCCATTGCAGCAGAGTACAGTAAAACCAAAATATGACTGTGAGCATTTCTTCATTCAGGCAGGTTTCATTGATCTGGTTGTTTGGTGCACTATGATCTAAAATGCTTAACATTAATAAAACAGAACATTTACATAGCTCATTACAAGGTTCAAAGTGCTTCACCTCTATAATCCCCCTCATCTTTACAATAGCCCTGGGTCAGTTATGGATTGTTTGAAGGGCTAACCATAATAGAACATAAGGATGTAAAATACCGGTAGCAGTGATTTCCGTTCTGACCTGTAATAGTCACCATCAGTGCTGTGTCTGTTCCTCTGCAATTCAGTTTCTGCCAAATTCTACGTTCTGCACCCTGCTGTCCACTATTTAATGTTATGTTACTTATGTAACTATTTACATAACTTAATTCATTTTGGTGTAAAGGAAATGGCAAAACGATGTGTTAGAAAGTTCATTAGGTACATATTGTTTGTGGCGTTTAAAATAACAACAACAACAAAAACAGAAATGATGTGAACAAATACTGATTATATTAACTTGACTGTTATCCATTCTCGACCACAGACAAACATGCAAACTGCAACCATTTCCACTTTTTCATGTTTTCACCCAAACGATCTGACATCTTTAATAGCACAAGATGCTGAAGGACATGTCACACATAGGTCCACCGGCTTAGCCCACGCCAGAAGAAGAAGATGCACCTGGCAAAAAATACAAGAAGAGCCTGCAGGATCAGGCCAGTGCCCATCTAGCCCAGCACCCTGTTCTCACAGTGCCTATCCAGATGCCTGTGTAAAACCTGCAAGCACAACCTAAGCACGAGAGCCTTCTTTCCTCCTGAGGTTTCCAGCAGCTTATGTGCAAGACCAGGTAGTGGTGAGCACATGTATTCACAGAGCCCTACTGGCAGAAAATCCAATTGCTTCTGGCAGCTTGGCGCCCCATGGCATAGGGTCGGAATGTACAAGACAATGCAGCAATTTCCAGGAAAGCTCAATGGAATTGAAAGCCAACATTTTGCAGTTTCTTTGCTTTTATTTTACTGCTTCCTCCTGATTGCACTGTATCTTCTTATTGCCGATAGGGAGCTATGAGGATTGCCAGAGGCCACCTAGTGTCGTTGTGGCTGGACGCCGTGCGATTTGACTGGGGATTTCCCAGCTCACTACACTGCCCCAGGTCTCCTCATGCAGATATTTTCCTGTGATTTGGGAGTTATTCTTGCCTGTGTGCCACAGAACTCCAAACCCACCTGCCTCATTCAGGCTGCACCCATACACGCTTGCCTTGGTGCATTCCTGCAAGCTATGCCTTCTGATCTGGAAACCTTGCACAAAGGTGTGACTGTGCTGTATTCATTCACTGGGGAAGAAAAAGCCCTGTGTGAACATTCTCAGGTGTGCTCTTCGTTGTTCTTTCGTCTCATTGCATTGAAAAGAGGTTCCATGACTAAGCCTGAGTGAACCATGAGTCACCCAAAATCTGTATGTATGCTTCACACATTGTACTTTGAAGCAGTGCCTTGCTTTACTGGCATTTTAAAAGCAGACGTGACTCCCCTTAAGATCTCCATAAAAATGAATACTACAGAAACTGACAGGGGATAAAGCAGCTAACCATAGGGAGGAAGTGGTAAAATAATAGGAGGTGAATTGCAAATTCTTGGCTTTTAACATCATTGAGCTTTCCTAGAAAGTTTTGCAGGCCTTCTTTGCAGCTCTGCTATTACTCTACCATGTGCTATGCAGGCAGGGATGCAGAACTCTATGGGTGGCATGCAGCTAAATTTTACACAGAGTAGACTCATTGAAATTAATTAATTTGACTAAGTCTAAGGGCTGCCCCTGCTCACAGCACTCCTGGCTTAATACATTCTGCTTCCTGAGGTCCTTCTATGCTGTCCTATGATACCCCAAATCAGTTGCTTGTGGCAAAGTCTGCCCTACTTTGCCCAATGGTAGGGCTGGGCCTGACCCAGTGGCCAGCAACAAATCTTTGATGTGATCTTCTTTTGGGGGTTCAGTGTCAGATTTTTCCCTTTCTGGGGACACTTAAATTTCCATCACTCTCTGGAGCTGTACAATCTTTATCGTGGTTGCTGATACAACGAGCCAGTTGAGGTGCATCATTACCACTGCTACGTTACATACAGTGACTGAGAAAGAGGAGGAGTTGTTTAAGGCCTGTGGCAGAGATGAGATGTGGAGCCAAAGCTAACGCTGTCCATTGCTGTATGAAGGGGTAATCACATGAGTAGTGGGTTGTGGAACCAGGCTCCTGCCCCAGGCATCAGGCCTGATGCCTCGCCCTGCCTCTAGATGTCCATGTGTTAGCATGGCTGTCTGCAAACATAAAGCCTATGCAATCAGGACACCCAACTGTGCCTGTGTCCCAATTGTGTGGAAGCCTAGAGATTCCAGAGGATGGGCCTCACACCACTGAGCTCCAGCACATATTTCTGGCCACAGCTCTGCTCGGCTGAAACCCTGCTGGGCCTCACTTTCTGTATAGCTTTTATTCCCCCTTTCTGCACCAACTGGCAAATGGGCAGTTTCACATCACCTCATGGCAATTTGCTCCAGATTAAACATTCGCTGTGGCGACAGGAGGAGAAAAAAGCAGTCTTTGAAGCAGAGCGTAACTCCTGTTGCTCCCCAAGAACCTTCTATAGATGGCTCAGTTCCAACGAACCTTTCCTCTGGAGGTGGGTTTTCTCTGTTCCTGTCTCTTTCTTCTCATTGCCACCTTGTGAGAAGGAGTTAACAGACTTTGACTTGACATAGAAAAAGACACTTTCAGCCAATTAAAAGATATAATAGCGGGAAGAGGGAAAGGAACATGGTGCTTCCTGCACGCGAGAAGTTCATTGTCACTCAGTCCTTCATGCTGCTGGAAGGATTAAAGTGCACAGGGGCGGTCCGTGAGAGACTTAATGCTAAGCTCCTGAGCTGCAGTTACATTCTTCAGAGCACAGAGACAATAATTCATTACTGATGAGGATGGAAAAATTACTTTTTTAATTTACTTATTGATTTCCTACCCCCACATGCCTGCCTGCCTGCCTGCCTCTCTCTCTCTCTTTCTCTCTCTCTCTCTCTCTCTCTCTCTCTCTCTCTCTCTCTCTCTCCCTCTCTCCCTCTCTCTCCCTTCTTCTAACTCTCCTTCAACCTCATACAACAGTTTATTTCTAGGTGGAAATTAGCTCCCAATAGACACGGGGTCAAATGAAGAGGCAAACAGTGAAAAGTAACAAAGAGCATATCTATATAATGGATCAATCTGGTTTTAACAGATTAGCTGGTTAGTTCCTCTTCCCGAGGAAATCAGGGATCTGAGGAAAAGACTATAGATGTTTGCCAGTATTCTCAGCACCCTCATGAAACTCCGAGGTGGAATCCAATGCCCACATTCTGTTAGTGAAAAGATTTGTGCAATAACATTTCCCCTTCCTCCCTCTTCCATGCACCCTATGCCCTCCCCATGGGGAACCCCCCAGGAGAGATTATAGGGGGCTGCAGGGCGAGGAGGGGAGGTTCTGTTGCACAAGGATAAATTCTTGCACTAATGGAATGAGAGATTTAGTGCTACTTTGGATACAAGCCACAAATCTGAGGATCGGAGCTGTGTTTATGTGAGTCATTACAACTAAACGGGCATAAAACTAATATTACGCCTGTAATATAAATATGTTCACATTGATTTGGGTGCCTGTTTATATATCACCTTCATTTAGGGATGGATCAGTTTTTTCCTAGTCCATGTCCCTTTCAAACATGTTAATTTATAAGTGCATTCCATTTCTGCATTAATTGGGGGGAGGGGTTTAACATTAAAAAATCCATATGAAAATTCACATTAATTTCAAATATATGTTTAAATGTGCATGTTTTGAATTTCGTTTCCTAGGAAAGACTCATTTCTAACTAGATTTTTATCTTGTTTTGATACAGGGTTATGAGCTGAGAACTGCATCATGAAGTCTGAAGAAGTGTGATATGTGTGATAACTACCTTCCAAACTGCACATGGGTCCAGGAAGTACGAATCTGGACAGTTCCTATCACAATTCACAAAGATCAGGTTCCTCAGGCTTTGCTGCCTTCTGTGTGCATACTACACAGTGATGTCCAGAGCTTCAAATGCAAAGATAGACAGGTCCCTGTCCCCGAGGAGTTTGCAGTCTAAAATACAGAGGCAGTTCTACAAAGCTATCTGTATACCCTTTTTTATACCAGTTTGAGTGTCCCAGCTTCTCCATATAATTTTGAAGGGTTCTCCGCACTTCTGAGCCCTTCCCATTGAACTGTCATTTCCTGGGAGGAGGAAATTAGTGTTAAACCAGTTTAGGCCTGTGCTGTAGATGTAGCCCTTATTCCTTCCCTCTTCATTCCTGTTTTACATCTTTGCTGAAGAGCATTTTGGCCCTGTTTCCATTCATTTTAATTGGCTGTATACAGGATAGCTTCTTAGTAGGTGGCATCCCTGGGCACTCTCCCTTGCTGTGCAACAGAGGAAGCATTTATCTTTGCCTCTGCTCACCCTTGTTATAAACTATCAGGCCCTACATAGTCTACAGGAAAATACGGTATATATCAGAGGACAGATGATGAACAGCCCCCAGGTATGCTAATTGTTTAATTGTACATTGAAGTGGAGAAATAACTGTATAACTCTGTATGCACTTCTGAAAGTATAGCATTGGAAAGTTCCATTGAACTAAACAAATGAGTTGCAGGAAGCCTAACACAGTGTTTCCCAAACAACCTCAACAAGGTAGGTTAAGAACCACTATTAATGTAATGAAAATCCCAACTGAACCAGAAGACTAGCCTTTAGGACCAGGGTTATTATATTTTGGAGGTGGGGTGCAAAATTAGGTGCAATCTGAATAGCTGGAATGTTGGAGGTGTGCTATTTGGACCATAATAATAACAGTTTTCAAAAATCACCCAGTCCCCCCCCCCCGCCGCCCTGTGCTATACAGTAGGAGAATCTGATGTGAGATTACTTCAAGAGAGAGCAAGGCCAAGCAAACCTTTTCATCTCCCTTCCCCACGGGTTATTTTAAATGCATTCTAAACATGCAATAGTATCATCTAACAAATTGATTTGCTATATAGCCCAAGCAGCACTCAGACTCCTTTCCCTTAAATTTTAGTTTTGAGAAAAATCAAGAACGTAATTACTTGGCTGAATCATTAATTACTGGCTACTGGACAATTTTGAATGGAGTGCACAGAAAGCCTGAGGCAGCTATTAAAAGCTGCTTTAATGCTATTGATCTATTTGTGTTTATCATTAAATTTCTCTGCTATTATGACATTTTATTGAGCACATCACTAGGGGAGTGGAAGCAGAGCATGGTACCCTTTGCCCTCTTCTTCTGAGCTACATTCTCTCCTGGGGCTTAAGTCTATTCAAGCCAAGGAAGATGTGCTGGGGCTCAAACCTACTGAAAAAGAGGCAAAACACACCACATCTTTTGACTCAGCAAGCCACCCCTTAATCTTATGAGGCATTTGAAGAAGAGGGAACTCGCTGGCTGTTCTCTCGGTCATCACATGCTCAGAGGCACATTCAGGTTACTCTGAACGTGCAGGAACAATGACCCCCACCAATACATCATTTTGGTAATGTAGGTTCTGGGCCCTCAAACTTGATTTCTGAAATACATTATGGCACCAGTGATTCTTCAATGAAAGTAACCTCTGAAGCACGTTATATGATTATTTTATCACTGAAAGGAACCTGTTCATATTAGCAAGGTGATTATTATATTACCCAGCTAGGGGGGGTAGCTATAGGAAAGGTGAATCTTTGGAATTCTTGAATAGCCATTTAATCTAAACATAGCAATATCTAACCCTTGATTCACTTACAAGGGGGTAATGACCTACTGAACAGAATGACGCTAGATCAAAGTACACATTTGTAAGATTAAAACAAAAAAATTTTTTCCTTCCAGTAGCACCTTAAAGACCAACTAAGTTAGTTCTTGGTATGAGCTTTCGTGTGCATGCACACTTCTTCAGATACATGTATCTTCTTCAGATGTATCTGAAGAAGTGTGCATGCACACGAAAGCTCATACCAAGAACTAACTTAGTTGGTCTTTAAGATGCTACTGGAAGGAATTTTTTTTTTTGTTTCGACTATGGCAGACCAACACGGCTACCTATCCGTATTTGTAAGATTGTACTCTAAGGAAGGAGATGGTGGAAGATGGCCCCTCTTCAGTTGGAGATGCCACTAAACAAGTGGGGGTGACTCTGCCCACAGCCGTTCTCATCCCCGTCCATGAATTGGTGGTCAAATGTATGAAACAGGGAACATTCAGGACTCATGGAGGTTTCATGCACATCATAGAACTCTGGAAAATCAAGAGTTCTAAAACACACAGGGAGGTGCTACATGTATAGCGCAGTTGCACAGCAGCACGTGGCGGGCAAGGGGAATGACGATGGGATAGTGATGTAGAAATACCAAAAGAGCAGAAAAGTCTGTTTATGTACGTGACAACAGCTGCGTGATTACTTTTAGCTTAGAGATGGAAAGAAGATAAAGTCCCTACCAGAGAAGAATGGCTGATAAAGATGATGGACTACGCCGAAATGGCAAAAATGACCAAGAAGATCCGAACCCAAGAAGACAACAAATTTAATAAAGAATTGGAAAAATTTGTAAGTTGCCTTAGAGAACACTGTAAACATTAAAAACATTGGCAGGATTTTAATAACACTTGTAATGTAACAAGAACTATGGTAAAAATTGAGATTTGAAGATAAATGGAAAACAGTATACGATGCAGTTGGGGGGAAAAGATCTACAATGGAACCCATGGAGAGGAGCAGAGAAGTCAAAGGATTCAGAGAATCCTATAACTGTATGTTTTTTTTATTTTTATTTGAATATAAATGTTAATTGTAATATATATATATATATATATATTAAAAAAGATGATGGGATAGTGATGTAGCTAGCACACCTATCTCTGCAACCCCACTGCCCACCCTGTATGTTTAGATAACACTGGATATTAATGTCTGAAAAGCGTTTTGAATTTTGTTTCCTTTTGGGCATATATTCTCAGGCTGGTGTCAACTTTGGCAAAGTTTTTTGCCATCAGAAGATCCAGTATTCATTTTTTGCTTCTGTATTTTGAATTAGTTTACAAAATTTGCAAACCTTTTATGCTTCCGGCTACAAAAGCTCTAGCTTTTGTGCAGGAGTGAGGATGTGCATTCTCTTTTTCCATGCACTAATAGGCATTTCATTCTCTGCCTTACATTTTCAGATAAACATGAAAGTATAATTTCTCCTTGATCTTCTGAATCTGATGGCCTTTGCGTGGTTTTGAACATTGCACAGAAGTTGGGCGACAGTGGAAACATAAGTTAGCCACACAAACCATCTCATTGCACTTCCTATGGAACATGCAAATGAGGAACTTGAACATTTCCTACCTCATCTGATGCATGAGATCTGTATGCGTTAGAAGTCTCACATTCCACTTTGGATGAGATACACTGGTTCATCCTTTTCATGTTATACAAGAAGGGCAATTGGGATGCATGTGTTTCCCACCGTCATTCTGTTTCCACTTCTCTGTAATATGCAAGGACAACCTGTACACATTCTTCCTTTCCTTCTTGTAATGAACGTACATGGTCATGCCACTTTTGTACAGTAAAATGAGCAAAATACAGGTCAACAAGATTGCACGCCAAATTATCCTTCTGGCAAAGAATCAGCATGAAAGAACTCCATGCGAAAAAGGATGCATGTAGAGTACACACTCTCTAAAACCTATAAATAAACATATAAACAAACATGCGGATTCTTGAACTGAATCAGCACTAAGACTCATGCACTATTACTGCAATGGGTTCACCAGAGAAGGATGGTCCAAACATATAACACAAATTCTGGCATGACCACACTTGCTAGCAGTTACTTTTTGGGCTCAATTCAAAGTGCTGGTTTTTACCTGTAAAACCTTATGGGGTTCAGGACCCCAGTACCTCATGGACTGCCTCTCCTCACGTAAACTCACCCCAACCCTGAGATCATCATCTGACGCCCTTCTCTGCGTGTTCCTTCCATTGGAGATCTTGAGGGAGGCAACACATGAACTAGCCTTTTCCAGTGATGGTTCCCCACTTGTGGAATTTTCCCCCAGGGAGGAGTACCTATCACCCATTCTTATATATTTTTAGGCACCAGGAAAAACTTTCATTTTTACCCAGATTTTTGGACCTTAATTTGATGGATTTGGGTTATTTGTGGCTTCTTTTAGAAGGGCAAGATCAGTATCACCTGTCTTTTTATCTGTATAGATGTGGGGTTTTTTTTTTGCTTTTCTTCATTTTGTTTGCTATAATTTTTAGTGTTTTAACATTTATGCTATTTTTGTAAGTTGCTTTGGGTCACTTTTGTGGGGAAAGTGGCTGATAAATATTATTATTAGTAGTAGGAGTAACATTATCTGTCATACTTTAAAAAAACCCTTATAAAATTAACATATTAAACAAGTATTTAAATATGTATTTTGGAATACATTTTCCTCACAAAATATGCATTTCTAAATGCATTTTCTTTCAAAATACACTTTTCAAACACATTTTCCCCCTTGGCAGAGGTCTGCATCAGGAAATTCATAGAATCTAAAAGATAACTAAATTCTGATCCAAACATTGTCTGGTAAGTACAGAGCAAGACTGGGTCAATTCTTACTGGAATTCACATACATCAAATTCCTCAAGCATCCCAACTTACCTTTCAGCTGAACCATCTATTCTTATTCTGTTGGTAGCGTTAATTCCAACAAGTGAGAGCTAAGCGAAGTGTTGGGAATCTTATCATTCAGAGAAAGGTCAGGTTACACCATCATCCTCTTGTGAATATAATTAAATGGTGTGGAAAAGACATGATCAATAACCATCTCGCATTTCTGCCTTCCTATCTGGTATGCAGTGTCCAAAAGGAAGTTGGCCTTTAGATCATGGTAAGATGATTGCAGATGATGCTGAAAAGGTGGAAACCTTGATAAGCCAAGCTCTGAGTCACTCCCATGGGCAGGTTTGTCACTGTTTATCCCAGTGGCTGCTAAGTCATGTATATTTCTTGCAGACACACACACACAAAACAACAACAACAACAACACAAACACACGTAAATATCTGGTCTGAAACTCTTCATTTTTTTACTGTCCATCTGACTGGGTTGTCCCCTAATATATATCTTACCCCATGTCTATTTTGTGTGCTGTGAACTTGAGTTAGTATAGCATACACAATGCAGAAGGTGTAAAGCCATAGAGCCACATGATTCCAGTTTGTAGAGGGGTAACTATCTTCCCGGTGTAAACCACTGAGCCTAGGGCTTGCCGATTGGAAGGTCGGCGCTTCGAATCCCCATGATGGGGTGAGCTCCCGTTGCTCGGCCCAGCTCCTGCCAACCTAGCAGTTCGAAAGCACGTCAAAGTGCAAGTAGATAAATAGGTACCACTCCGGCGGGAAGGTAAACGGTGTTTCTGTGCACTGCTCTGGTTCGCCAGAAGCGGCTTAGTCATGCTGGCCACATGACCCGGAAAAACTGTCTGCAGACAAATGTCAGCTCCCTAGGCAAGTAAAGCGAGATGAGCACCGCAACCCCAGAGTCGTTCGCGACTGCACTTAACTGTCAGGGGTTCTTTACCTTTACCTTTAACTATTTCAGAGTAATGCTACAGTCCCAAAGAGGGAACATGGCAAACTTTCATTAAGCACACTAACACAAAAGCTGCCTGCCTGTTTTTCACAACCATGGCTACTAGAAATTTGCAAATAATAAAATAAAATAAAATTCCAGACTGTACTTGATCATTCCCTTTGAGTCAACTGCAGCCATGCTTCTTTCTTGACCCACCAAATATATGCTTAATCCCACTTTACAGTCCATACATGATTAGGTAAGATGTTGTGGGCTGGACAGAACTGACTGTCCACTTTTTAAATATCTGAATTTTTCATTGCTATAAAAAAGTAGTAAGAAAAGTTGTTCAAATGGTACAAACAAAGCAGAATTGCATATCTTTGCTTATTTTAGTAAAATGACTGCTGAGTATTAAGACTTGTAACAAGTAACACAGAGGTTCAAATGAGCCCCATATCTGTTCGATCTCCTGCCCCCACTTAGTTCTTTGATTCCCCTGTCACTCTGACTACAGCTTTCATTTCAAACAACAGCAAAATGTGAAGTTGCAATGCACAAAAACTGTGCTTGCATTGTTAAGGAGTAATGTATATGCACACTCATCCACCCATATGTGGACACATCAGCCTTTCAGCTTTCCAGTAACTGGGGGCTCTGCCCAGTCCCCAGCAATAGTGGCCCCCTCTAGCAACATGACAAGCAAATCACAAGACATATATGCATCTAGCCATGGCTTCTGTTGCCCTGCTCCAGCTGTGCGCTCCCTCTCTTTTGCAAGCCCAAGGAGAGCAGTGGAAGTGTGGTAGTTCTTATTGTGTCATTCTCACAGCAAAGATAAGTGCTAATGGGATATACACACACAGCCTGCAAACAACAGAATAGAAGAACAGTGGGCTCTTTGTGGATTCCTCATGTTGTCCCATCTATATTAATTCCTTCCTTGGTCCAGAAAGGTTCTCTAGAAATATCTGTTCCAAAAGATGCCTTCTATTTCGTTTTAGGTCAGCATGAGCACTGAGACTCATAGCAGTGACAGAAGAAGGGATGGTTTCATTGTTCATCCCTGTAATTGTTCTCTTAGCACGCCTTCACTGCCCTTCAGGATGGGAAGTCATGCAGAGATAGGCTGCGGTCAGTCCTGAAATATCTGTGTGTGGAGAGCAGGAAGGCAAGAGACCAACCCGGGCAGCTGTGCACCTGCAGTATAGCTGCGAAGGTTGATTTGTCCCATGTTGCTGCTCCACACAGGAGCCAGAATGAGCCACAGAGCCACAAAAGCTGCCATCTGGATGTGTCTTAAGAATTCCTCCTTCCCTTCTGTTTTGAGCTTGCCATGACTGGCCAAAACAACTCCTCCCTCTCTGCTTAACGGAGCAGAAAATGATGTGGCTCTCAGAATGAGCAGGGTCCAGGGAAGGGGAAACTTCTTGATCTTCTGGAAAGTCAAATCCGTTCCATTCAGGGGGGAAACAGGGACGGCTGCCATCGGAACCATCTGCCAGTTTCCTGACTGAAAGGTCTTGATGCACAGGCTTTACATCTCCTCATGCTCTAAACTAGGCTTTTGTTCTTGTGTTCATAGATTCTCTGCTGCCCACTCTTTCAGCACATGATTAGCGACTGCAGGGAATCTAAATTGTACTGCTTATGGACATGAATATGGACCTGAGGTCTGGTGGTTATTGGAGCTGGTTACAATGGAAGAAAAGCAGTAGCTCAGAGGTACGGAACATGCTTTGCATGCAAAAAGCTTCAGGTTTCATCAAGCGTCAGAACAACTTGGCCACAATAAGGACATTTTGCCCATGGTATGACTATTTTCCACCTTCCCATTTCGACTCTCTGGCATCCTATCTGCATAACCTAGCAATTCTAAAATATAGACTCGCTTTTACTCTCGCAAGATTGATAGGGCATTACTTTCTTCATTTAAAAATGTGAGAAGCTAGCCTTCCTGCATCTGGGGGCCCTCCTTCTCACTCAGCTTAGTAGGGCCCTGGACTCAAAATGCCCGCTTGCTGCTATCCTTTTCACAAGATATTGACAACTGTTTCAGGTGCTTCCTCCTGTTCTGTTTAAAATGCCTCCTGGGCCACGAGCGTAAAACTGATAAGCTCCATGTCTGGGCGGTGTGTGTATGGGGGATTAAATTTCAGCATCAAGGTTATTGATAAGGGTAGTAATTATGGCACAGACCCATTATCTCCAGCTGTTAAATAAAAATCAATTCACATCCTGAATGTTACTCTGAACACACAGCTTCTCTTTACCCTATTGTGTGCCTTGATTTGTATGTCTTTCCCATGATGCTGATCTTTACAGTACACATTCTTTTGCTAAGGAGGTCCATAATGATTTTCTTTTTCCTCTGCTAGTTGCAAGGCCCTGTATTTCATTTCTTTGTTAAAAAAAGAAATAGCCCACCCTCCTCCTCCTCCTCCTAGCTAGGCAAATCATCCTGTTCCCACAGGCATCCTGTGAGAAAGGCAGATCAAACAGAACAATTAATTCAGCAAACAATGCAATTAAGCCATGATCCAAGCATAGTTTCCAGGCTGAAACAAAACAAATAGCCCTGGCAGCATGGATAAATAAGATCACAGATGGAGGGATTTCACAAGCAGCTAACTTTTCCTGCTCTGAGACTTCGAGAACATAAAAATGTTGAGCGCAAGGCCCCTTTTCCAAACCCTCTCAGCCCTTCAGCGCAGAGCTTGCAAGCCTGCTGAGAGGCACCATATTGGGTTCAGGCACCCCTGGGATCCTCCGATCACCAGCTCCAAGGGGATAATTATGCAAGAAAAACACATGCAAAACAACTGGTGCTCCAGCGGCATTTTCAGCATCTCCCACTGGGCTGGCCTCTGTCACCATCTTGACACACAGCAGAAAACGATAAGGCTGTGAAAAAGAAATCTGCTTCACACCCGGATAGGTTTCTTTGCTATTTCAGAAATTGATAGGAATTCCAATTTCTGGACAAGTATGAAACCTGTCTGCTTCTTGGTGGAAACATGAAATGCGTGTAGCATCGAGAGCTAAAACATGAAGGCAATAGAGCAGGAATGGGGAACCTGTGGTTTTCCAAATGTTGTTTGACTCCCATCAATCTCAATCTCAATGGTCAAGGATGATGGGAGTTGTAGTTGAAAAGCATCCAAAGGAACACAGGGTCACTCCCCACCTTTGCATTTATTGGCTAGGTTCGTTGACTGCGCTTCTTAGCCTTCACTGTTATAGCGCAATAGAATGAGTGAAAAATGCAGCTGCCTTTTCTTCAGTTCACATCCTATTCTGGTCTTAAAGCTGCATCGCACATTACACTATCCTATGCAACAAGAGGAATTGTGTGGGAATAATGCACTAAATATGAATAGTCATCTGTTTTAATAGAAGAGCACTAAGGGCTTTCAAATTTCAGTGGTGTCCTGTGTGAGGTCAAAATTTGTCCATCCCCCCCCCACCTCTCAATGTTCTGCTCAATTCACTACATCATAGTTGTGATACCTTGTGGCATCCCCTAGGCTTGGCTCCCAGTGTGGTGGAACCAGTTGCGCTGCCTTGAATCTGTCTCTGGAAGCCAGGTTTGCATAAATGGATTCTAGGCAAAGTCAATCTGGATAACATCATCTATGACAACATGCGCTGTCCCCTTGACACCCCCAAGTACATCAAGTGCAAAAACTTGGGCACTAGCCACTGCCTATCTGAGCAAAAAGCATGCAACTTTCTACTGCTTCATTTGTACACACCTGTTATCAACATGGCTCTTACATTGATGGCAACCAAACAAGATTGTACATTAGTTTCAGAGCTGGAGGCAGCTTTATATCTGTAAATTCAGCAGGTATGCTGCTCTCTGCTGCTCTTGTTGCAGTTTGTTTTCCTTGATTCCTCCCAAATGAACCTTTGGATTGATGGTTTCTGTGTGGAGAAAACACAATTCACTCCAGAGAATCATAGTAGAGTTTCAGCTGGACTGAATATGATGGGCATAGTAGTTCCCTATTTGTCCAACCGTGCTAAATGCATGAAAGGACAACCATAATTTTGTCCACCCCTATTTGTATTACGATGGTGGTGCTTATCTTAAATGGAAGAGCTGAACACCCAACTAACCTTTTTTCCTAGGCTATGTCACCTCTCCTTCCATTACTTCTTACAGCTTTTAGGTAGTTGTGAACCCTCATTGATGGTTCCCTGTTGGCTGCTATTACTGGAACCCATTCATCTCTAGTCATATTACACCCAGCAGACTCAGTGCTATGACAAACTGATGTACCCACCAGGTGTGCCTTGATTAACAGGCCAGACGTGTTCCTCAGCTGAGCAGTATTTCTGGTCCCCATCTCCTGGCTTCCTGAGAGGAACTCTAGTTACCCATTCCTAACACAGAACAACCCTTTTGTTCCTGAACAGCCCAACCTGCCAGAACCCCTGCACTCCCCTCTCACCACTCTTTATTCATCATGGTGATTCCATGATATTTCTCTCCTTGTTTTAACCATTTATTGCCCCCCTTCCCTCTATGGCTTTGTCTCTCTCAGCTTGGACAGTTCAGTTGGTTAGAGTGTGGTGCTGATTAATGCCAATGTTGCAAGTCTGGTCCCCATATGGGACAGATGCACATTCCTGCATTGCAGGGGGTTGGTAGATGATCCTCAGGATCCCTTACAACTCTACAATCCTATGATTCTGTTATTTATTCTCCTTGTACTTTCTGCTTCACAGACCCCCCCCAACCCAATCCCCCAATTATACTCCCTTGCCCTCCTTTCTCCATTCTTCTTCATGTTCACTTGTTGGTCTCCTCTGAACTGCTACACTCCCGCCTCCCCCTTTATATTCTTTTTCTGTTATATATTTAAGCCCATGCAGAAACAAATTATTTATGAAGGAGTGTAATTTACGATGCGTTCTTAATGTCTTGGAAGACACAGATAATTTATTTAATGAGTAAGGACATGATAATTCACAGAAGATGATTCCAGTCAGAAAATTAGTTTCATTAATTTGCTGTAAATTCTTTGCCTTGATTTAGTACAGCAGGAGTTCCTGTAGCCAATGCAAATCATTGCCAGAGTGTTTTTGTCATCCCAGAATCTGAGCGCAGGTGTTCCTTTCAGCTTTCTTTCACCTCAACCCCCACCCCATGCTCTTGCTTCTTTCTTCCTTGTGCATTCAGCGTGCCATCACACCAAGGCACCTTGCCTTCTTCTACCCAAGGGCACCCTGAATGCAAAGGGATCATATCTCATCCAGATACTGGCTGGGGTATTTCATTTGGCTGCAGTTCATGGCTTAAGTTGCAGGCCGGTACCCACTTCCCTGGGAGTAAAAACCCAATTTGAATTCGGCAGGACGATATGTGTGGAGCCAAACTGTCAAAGGGTGAGGAGCTGTGGGCTAAAATGGTTTTGTGGCCAAATCTATACATGGCCCAGTATTATTGATGGGTTTTCCTTTGGTGCCCCATAGAGCCAGGCTTAGGGTCACTATTTGGGCACTGTGGGAAATGGAAATGCATCTCTCTACATTTTAATTTCTTGTGATGCTACGTTAGGTGCTCCAAGGCATTGTGGAAAATTAAAAATGGCCACTGCCCAGTGCTGATTTTGGGAGTGTCACCGCCAGGTAAGCCTCCTGGGAGACTCATACTAGGGTGCCCATAGGGAAGACAGTGCCAAATGCCCCTTCAAGGTTGGTGTTGCCCTCCTGGCACTGACGTTGATGCTGCTTACCTGGATGGTACAGGGAAGCTGTGCGGTTTGGGCTGCATGCCAGATGGGCTTCTCTAGTGATCCTGAGCAGCCCTGCCCTCACCACTACCCTGCCCGTGCCCCATCTAGGTAAGTAGCAGTGATGCTGGTGACTCCTGGCTCAGGTTTAAGACCCCAAGCAACAGGGAAAGTCAGGGAAACTGTTATTATACACACCTTCTGTCACCAAGGAGAAAAGGTTAGGAAGGATACGTAGCATCTGTGCTGACAGCAACTCAGAAAATTCCTACTCACCAAGAACTGAAAGTACAGAACTTCCTGCAGCCGACAAGGCAAAGGGAGAGGGCAGTGTGAACACAGTAATCGTTCCATAATCTACTTCTGCACTACAGATAGTTCCACTGGAAGATGCAACACAATCCCCCTGACCCCTGTGCAAAGGGGCATGTGACTGGATGACATAAGGGCTGTTGTGGGCTCCTTTGGGAGGATGGTGGGCACAGAAATTTAATAAATAAGTAAGTGGAGACTACTACAAAGAAGATTTAAAGGGTCAACAGAGAGGGGAATGAAGGGAAGGGGCTGATGGACTGATCACTGTGTGTGTGTTGTTGTTGTTGTTGTTGTTGTTTTTAAATGAAAGCCTAATATGCTATTGTGATGGGATGATGAGCTGCTTGTGCGTAAAATCCTAATCCCTCAGAGTTTGGCTAAGTCCCCAAACCTCTGTCTGTGATGGAGCTCCTTAAACATGACTCCATCAATCGCTCGTTGAATCGGACAGTGGGCGTTTACGGAACTTCTTCCAGCATAAAAGCTCCTTAACGGAAACGCGTCTTCTGGACTCTCGGCGTGACAGTTTCCGCCGAGGAGTGGGTGTCCCTACAGGAGGTCCTGAAATCTCCCCGCTGCTCCCGCTTGAAGTGTCTCTGAGCCCTCCCTCCGACTCACTTTCCCTTGGAACTCCACTTCTCCCCCTGCTGGTCCCCTCCTCCGCTGAATGGTCTCTCTCACCCTCCATGAGCCCTTTCACCTCCTTAGTCTCAGATGGCAGTTCCCTGACATCCACCTCCCCTCCAGGGCCCCCTTCACCCCCTTCCCTCCCCTCCTCTGCGGGAGGCGAGGGAGCAAAACCCCTGAAGGAACCTCCCTCATCTTCCGAAGTTTCGAACACTTCCCTCCACCTTTTGCTGTCTCCGGTTTCCAAGTACTCCTCCTCATCGGAGTCTGTTCCTCCTTCCAACTCCGATTCCCTGAATCCCTCCAGTTCCTCCTCATCGTCGGTGGTGCCAAAGTACTCCCTCCGAAACCTCGCTACTGGCTGAGGTTTCCTGGGGAACCTTTGGTGGAACGTTTCGATCAAGATCTCGTCACGGACCTCCTCTGCCTTCACCCAGGTGTTTTCCGACTCCGGTTCCCCTTCCCACGCGACCAAATACTCCACCTGATTACCCTTCCACCTGGAGTCGATGATTTCCGCCACATGGTTGCGGCTTTCCCTTTCTTCTATGGCTGGCCCCCGTGTGGATACCCCTTCACCTTCCCCCCTGTATGGTGACAGTAATGACCTGTGGAATACTGGGTGCAGTTTCATGTGGTTCGGTAACCGGAGTCTGAACGCCACTGGGTTGACCTGTTGGATGACCTCAAATGGTCCCAATCTTTTGGGTCTCAATTTCTTGCAACCCCCCTTGAACGGCAACCCTTGGGTTGATAGCCAGACCCGACTCCCCACCCTAATTGTTTCACCTTCCCTTCTGCTCTTGTCTGCCTGCCTCTTATATTCTTCCTTGGCCCTTTCTAAGTTGAGTTGGAGTTGACGATGGATCGCTTCCATTTCTTCTACAAAAAGTTCCGCGGCCGGAACACTCCATCTTTCCCCTCCTTCCCCTGGAAACGCCCTGGGGTGGCATCCATAATTAGCCAAAAAGGGGCTCATCCCGGTGGACACATTCTCAGCATTATTGTAAGCAAATTCCGCTAGTGCCAACTTTTCGACCCAATCGTTCTCTCTGTCATTGACATAACACCTCAGGTATTGTTGGAGAATACCGTTTGCTCTCTCCGCCTGCCCATTGGTCTCAGGGTGCCTGGCAGTCGAAAAGTTGACCTCTACGTGCAATAAGCTCATAAGTTTCCTCCAGAATCTGGACGTGAACTGTTTCCCTCTGTCGGAAACCACCCTCAAGGGGGCGCCATGCAGTCTGAAAATATGTTCTATAAACAATTTCGCTGTTTCTTCCGCCGTGACTGCATGTGAGCAAGCTACAAAGTGACCCATCTTAGTTAACAGGTCTACTACGACTAGTATGGCGGTTTTCCCCTGGGATTTGGGCAGATCAGTCATAAAATCTATCGACACCGCCTCCCACGGTCGTTCTGGTGTGGGTAACGGTTCTAATAACCCCGCTGGTGCCCGCCTTTCTCCTTTGGCTCTCTGGCATTGGTCACACCTTCTCACATACTCCCGTACATCCTCCCTCACCTTGGGCCACCAAAACTCCCTGGTCACCAACCACATGGTCTTGTGTTGCCCAAAATGCCCCGCTGTGGGATTGTCGTGCAGCTGTTTGAGTACTCTCCCCCTCAATTCCCCTTCGGGTATATATAGCGCCCCTCTGTAATACAATGCCCCGTTTCTTTCTTCAAAACCCCCGGGGTCTTCTCCCTCTCTCCTTAGACCTCTGAGCTTGTCCTGGGCGTACTCATCATTTACCGTTCCCTCTACCAGTTCTCTTTGCCCCACCCAGGCCGCACCACACACCCAGTGGTCCTCTGGGATAATATGTCTCTCTTCCGGCGCTCCCTCCCCCTCCAAATATTCAGGTTTGCGAGAGAGAGCGTCCGCTCTGATGTTTTCTGGACCTGGCACATAGCAAATTTCAAAATGGAATTTGGAGAACTCCTGGGCCCATCTCACTTGTTGTTGGTTGAGCACCCGTGCCGTTCTCCAATACTCCAAATTCTTGTGGTCCGTACACACTTGCACCTTATGTTGTGCGCCAATTAGTAAGTGTCTCCATCTCCGGAACGCTTCGTGAATGGCGAGTAGTTCTCGGTCATATACCGTGTAGTTCCTCTCGGATTTGTTCAGCTTACGCGAAAAGAAGGCACACGGTCTCCATTCCGACTTATTGCTCCCTGGCTGAAGCAGCACCGCCCCCACCGCCCGGTCTGAGGCATCAGTTTCCACTCTCATGGGTTTTTGTAAATCCACATGCAGGAGCTGTTCTTCCGAAGCGAATGCCCTTTTCAATTCCTCAAAAGCATGCTCCGCCTCCACCGTCCAAACGAATTTCTTCTTGCTGCTTAGACAGTCCGTGATGGGAGCCGTTAAGTGGGCAAAGTTCTTGATGAATTTACGGTAAAAGTTCCCAAACCCTAAGAACCTTTGCACATCTTTTTTCGTTTTCGGTGTCTTCCATTCCAGCACCGCCTGGACCTTCCCTGGATCCATGGCTAATCCCTTGTCTGATAAGCGGTACCCCAGGAATTCCACCTCCTTGGTGTGGAACTGACACTTCTCCAATTTCACCCACAACTGGTTTGCTTGCAGCTGGCTCAGCACTTCCCTGACATCCTTTACATGCTGCTCCTCATTCTCTGAATATATCAGCACGTCATCGAGGAAGGCCACGCAATTCTTGTAGAGCAAAGGTCCCAGTACGTGGTTCATGAGCGATTGAAAACAGGCGGAGCCTGATTGTAATCCGAATGGCATAACGAGATATTCAAACGCCCCCAAAGGGGTGAACATGGTGGTTTTCCATTCATCCCCCTTCTTTATTCGTATCAGGTTGTATGCTCCTCTCAGGTCCAGTTTCGTGAATATCTTTCCCTTCCTCACCCTGGTCAAAATGTCATCAATCCTGGGCATGGGGAAAGTCACTGGTTCTGACACGGCATTTAGGGCCCGGTAGTCCACGACCAATCTCGGTTTATCCGTGTTTTTTTTGTCCACAAAAAACACTGGGCTCCCCCCCACCGCTCTGGACTCTCTGATGAAGCCCCTCTTCAGGTTTTTATCAATAAACTCCCTTAACTCCTGCATTTCCCTGTCTGACATGGCGTACAGCTTGCCCACGGGGAGCTGGGCCCCAGGGACCAGATTAATTTGGCAGTCAAAGTCTCTGTGCGGTGGTAATTTATCTGCTTCCCTTTCACTGAAGACCTTGCTCAGGTCAGCGTATTGTTTGGGCACCTTCCCTTTGTCCGCCACTTCCGTCCCTGCTAGAGAGGCTTTTGCCCCTTCTGGCACCTTTCCCTCTCTGCAGTGTTCCAGACAATGTGCTGACCCAAAGGAGACCACTCTCTGATGCCAGCCCACTAGCGGGTCATGCAACGCTAGCCAGCTCATTCCCAAAATGACTGGAGCCCCTCCCAGGGTGGCTACATTGAACGCTATCCTCTCAGTGTGCCTGGCCACCCTCATAACCATTGGGACGGTTTGTAGGCTAACTTCTCCTCCCAGCAGCTCCCTCCCATCGATCGTGGTGACCTGCAGGGGGTTGCTTAAAGGGAGTGTCTGTATCTGGTGTTCAGCTGCAAACTCCTTGCTCATAAAATTACAGGAGCTGCCTGAGTCCAGCAGCGCCTTAGTCTTTAGTGGGTATCCGTTTGCCAGCTCTAGCAACACCTCTATTACTAGGGCTGGTCTTGGAGGTTCCGGAGTGGGCACTTTTACTGCTCCTTGGCCTGTCTGCAGTGCCCTGACAGAGGCAGACAGGCGTTGGCTTTTACTGGCTCCTGGACTTCCTCCTCCTTCCCCCCAACAGCTCCAGCCATCCCTTGCCATTCCTTTCTTTGCGGGCAGACTCTGGCAAAGTGACCTGGCTGCTGGCAGAGATAACATTTCTTGGCGCTCTTTCCCTCCTTCTTCCTCCCTTCACTGGGATTTGAAACTGCGCGCGCGCGCGCTGTTCCAACTTCCATCGGCTCTCCTGGCGGGAAACTTGGTTCTGGAATCTCTGGAATGCGGAAATCCCTCCAACGCTCTCCTTTCCCCTCCCGCTTCTCCAAGGCTCTTGCCTCCTGGCGTGCTCCAATGGTCAGCGCTGATTTGGTCAGCTGGTCCATAGACTCCGCCCTGGGCGCCCGGGAAAGTTCATCTTTCACCGCCGAAGAAAGCCCCTCTTCAAAGAGCATTTGAATGGGTTCCGCCGAAAGGTCCCACCCCAATCTATGTATCAACATTGTAAACTCAGTCCAGTACTCACGAACCGATCGGCTCCCCTGTTTGCACGCCATCAATTGTCTGCGCACCAGCCCCTGTTCAATCTCGCTGGAAAACATCAAATCCATGGCGCGAAAAAACTTCCTCGCGTCCTTCAGCATGTCACTATTCCCTGCCATCAGGGGTCTGACCCAATCTCTCGCCCCTCCTTCGAGATGGCCAATCACAAACGCCACTCTCGATGCCTCGTCGGGAAAGTCATTAAACTGCAGTTCAAGAGCATACTGCATCTCTGTCCTAAAGGCTTGGTAGTTCCTGGGGTCCCCCCCAAACTTCTGCACCATTCCTGGCATCTTTCTTGCTAGTGTAGCGCCTTTTGCCTTTTCTGCATCCTGCGCCCTCCTTTCTTCTAGCCTCGCCGTTTGCATTGCTAGCTGGAGTTCCAACACCCTGTACCTTTCTTCCAGGCTTGGACCCTCTCCAGCTCCTGCTGCTCCTCCGGCTCCGGCTGGGTTACTCATGATGCCTCTCTGCACAAGCTGCTTTCAGGGACTGTCCGATTGCTGTGATGGGATGATGAGCTGCTTGTGCGTAAAATCCTAATCCCTCAGAGTTTGGCTAAGTCCCCAAACCTCTGTCTGTGATGGAGCTCCTTAAACATGACTCCATCAATCGCTCGTTGAATCGGACAGTGGGCGTTTACGGAACTTCTTCCAGCATAAAAGCTCCTTAACGGAAACGCGTCTTCTGGACTCTCGGCGTGACAGTTTCCGCCGAGGAGTGGGTGTCCCTACAGGAGGTCCTGAAATCTCCCCGCTGCTCCCGCTTGAAGTGTCTCTGAGCCCTCCCTCCGACTCACTTTCCCTTGGAACTCCACTTCTCCCCCTGCTGGTCCCCTCCTCCGCTGAATGGTCTCTCTCACCCTCCATGAGCCCTTTCACCTCCTTAGTCTCAGATGGCAGTTCCCTGACAGCTATCAACAATGATAAACACAATAGAGGGAGAGGATATAAGGCTACCCATCACAATGCCCCCAACTGGCTTCTGTCACAAGCACATACTGATCTTTTCATTGTCTATATGTTCCACTGAAGTGTGTACTGTATATGTGTGAGAGAAAGACCATCTCTAGAATCCAGGGATAAACTTTCATCTGGACCCAGGGCTGAGTGGAGATTTCCAGAGGATCTCACCAGAGAGTGTGTAGCACAGTGTTTTGTGGGAGAGGAGAGAGACTCTGTCTACTGGCTTTTTCCACCTGATGGCCCTAGGAGACTTTCATAAAGGAACTTGCTTCCAGAAGAATTGTGGTGGGGCTTTCTGGCCTGTTGGGTCTAGATGTAAAAGAGGGAATTGTTAGGCACCAACAGCATTGAGGCTGTTTTGGGATGTGAAAGCATTGCCTATTGTTCATGGATGTGCTTACCTTTTGATGTATTTTAAATGAAATCCCGATATGTTATGATTGTGCACAATTATTGTAGACAGTTTATTTTCTGCGAGCACAAGTGCATTTGTGGAAAATGCAGTGCACAAATAAATGAACTATGATGGTAATGTGAATAGTGCTTGTTACTGACTTGCTCCGACTACTCAGGACTGCCAATCCGTAGCCCTGGGAGAGCTAAATTTTTATTTCACTGCTTTCCACTGCCCTGCCACACTCCCCAACAAATTGCTTCCTGGTGGTGGTTAATCTCTGCCAGCAAACCCAAACATTTATATGAACTCTGTTGCCGTTGCTCACATCCCTGATGCCTTCTTTATTCAGCAAGCGACAAGAGTTGGCAAAGCCCACTTACATTCATTGTGGCTTCGCTGCTCCAGACATAATGAGGTAAAATGAAAACAACTCCTCCCGCCGCAGCTATGTGAGCTGGGAACTCATAAAGGCTAAAAAGCTTTTAATTACGAGCTTGTTCCGATTATGCCCAGCCTCTCTGCTTCCTCCCAAAGAGCAGAACAAGCACTCAGGGGTCAAGATGAACTTCAATTACTAAACTTCTGGCAAATGCTGCTTGGAAACCTGGAGACTTTCTCCTTCCTTAGAGCAGACACCTGGGCTCTGTGATCCTAGCACTCCCCAAGGCCCCATTCTCTTGGCTGTAACATTGCTGAAAGCAGAACAAGCACATTCTTCTCTGAACCGAAAAAAGGAGGGCGGCATTTTCTATTTTCTCTCCCCTCCCCTCTGCTGTTCTCCTTGCCTTCCTCCTTATGCTCAGCCATAGATTAGGACCCTCCTGGCTCCTGCTGCAGCTGTAGGCACAGGGGGGCTCCTTCCCAATGGCAAGCCGGGGCCTCTAATCAGAGCTGCAGACTTCCACTTTGCAGCTTGCCAGGATCAGGTTTCCTAGTTGCTAAACAAAACCAAAGGGTGAAATTTTAATTTCAGGTTTGCTACACAAAATCTGCCTCCAGGCACTGTTCGGGAGGTGCCAGTCTCAAGGGTTTCCAGGAAAATGTGACTAGGAAAGAGAGTGACAGAGAGTGTCAGATCATACTTGCAAGCAATGTGTGATCTACCTGAGGTAACGTGGTTCTTTTTGACTTATTGTGTGAGAAAGATTGTAGCAATTTCATCGACTGCTTTATATCTCTCCATCACAATTTGTTTTTGCTTTTTAACACCCAGGGAATCTTGTGGTTCTCCTATGGCAGGTCAGATTGGATATGGATACTTCACTGCCTCCTACTGCCTTAAGATATCAGGACTGGGTAGACAGTGAACCAGACAAATCTCAGAGTTGAAGGAGGCAGAATAAGGCATCACAGTTCTCCCAACAACACAGAATGAGTAGTGGGGAAATAACTTTGTCATTCTTGCTTGTTTGTCCATTCAACAAACCTGAAAGATAGCTTACAGTGTGTGATTATGACCTTTTCAAGGCCATCAACAACTGAGTGTCATGACTAATCTAGATTCTAAGTTGACTTCCTTGTGCCTAAAATCTGGCAATATATCAGCTGCACCACAGTGGCTTGTTGTTATTGTCACTGTTATTATTTGTAAAAATGAGAATTGTTCAAAATCTGCTTTCCGTAGCTTGTATGCCAAATGCTCCTAAGGTAATTGTTTTTAGTTTTTGCTTAAAAGAAAGCTTAAATCGGAGATTTTGGGAACACAGCAGCTTCTCAAATTGTTTCTAGGAAACTACTCCCTAGTTAGTCTTAAATAATCACACATAATTTACCTGTACATTTCTGTTACATGCATTTGGGAAATTCCTTCTTATTTCAAAAGCAATCGGAAAGAGTGTCAACATTTGAGCCCTTTGAGAAACACCCTAGAGGTCCAAACATTGATTTTTTTGGTTTGATTTCTTTGTTATGTAAAGGGAAAACAAAGAAATGAAAAGCTGGCAATATGTTAGTACGTTTTCATTCTTTTTTAAAAAAATACATACCTCCAACAGGTGGATATATTCTTGCAATAAATAAATAAATATCCAGAGGCTATTTTGTCAGCTTTCTAAACAGAATTCTGTCTAGAAATCTCCTGTTTTTGAAGATGGAACAACAATGAAGATTGTGATGAAATGAGACTTTTAAAAAATCAGATTTTTGTCTCCCGTACTCTCATTCTCAAACATTCCCCTCCCACATTTCTCAAGTTTTCATCATCCACACACCCCTCGATTTAATTAAAAAAAATGGGAGAAAAATTCTCGGCCTTTCAGCTCTGTGGAACATGCAGACAAATAAATTAAAAAGCGGGAGAAGTGGAACTAACCCAATAATCCGTGAAAACCTAATTTCCCTCACCAGCGTTGCTGACGCAATCATGTCCCTTCTCCCTTCCCCATCTCCAGTTCTGGGGCAGTGATTGGAGAAATTGGCTAACAAGATCAGAAAATTTAATTACTGTTATGCTTCCCCTTCTCCAGAAATTGGATGTCACACTTCCTTGTTGCCTGTTTTAGAGATGTGCTATATAACGGATTTTCATAAAGCTTGATTCCTCCTCCTCTCTCAGCATTGCAAATGAGAGTTAAGAGTTCAGCCTTAGGGTTACAAAGCAGAGGTCGGGGTGCCAATTTACGTGTAATCGGAAGGAAGACACGGTCCTGACCTCCCTGTAAATTACTCTTTGATCCTTCTTGTCCCCAAGTCCTGAGCTTAACAGGCATGCCAGAAACTTCCTAAAAAGAGCATGTGTGGGTTGGGGAAGGGAGATCACCTCTAAGCTGCATTATAACAAAGTCAAGATCAAGACCAGTAGTTCTTTAATCTGTGCATATTTGGAGGGCAGGGGACCTTCCAAATATTTACCCATGGTCTGGAACTGAAAGCAGGAATAGACATTCTTCTTCTTCACCTCCCAGGATACTAATGACAATAACACCTCAGAGATAAGCCCCCCACCCCTTTTCTCTTTGTAAAATTTGGAAATACTCATCATATGACATGCTGTTGTCATATGGAATGTTTTCCCACTCAGCTCCCGCTATCATTGGCTAACACTGGGCTTGTGCACACTTTCACTTGCTTCATGCCTAGGAATCATGGACCTCAGCAGTTTTCCTCTTGCTCCGCTCCTTTCCCAAGGAAAACCCACTCTTTACTGATAAATTGGAACAAACAGCAATCCATGGGAAACCTGAATTACCGTTTACTCTGACTGAGCACTAAAGAACTGTTTTCTCCAGGAGAAAGTGGCAGGACAAGATGAAGTGTGGATAAGCCCATGTATAAAGGGGGCCGAACTTTAAAGCTGCATCATATCAGAGTGTTGCTAAATCTTACAGTGAGAGAAGGGGGAAACAGGAACCAGGCAGAGGGCCTTCTCGCTAGTGGCGCCCGCCCTATGAAGAACCCTCTCATCAGATGTCAAGGAAATAAACAACTATCTGATTTTTAGAAGACATCTGAAGGCAACCCTGTTTAGGGAAGTTTTAAATGTTTGATGTTTTATTGTGTTTTTAATATTCTGTTGGGAGCCGCCCAGAGTGTCTGAGGAAACCAGGCCAGATGGGTGGGGTATAAATATTATATTATTATTATTATTATTATTATTATTATTATTATTATTATTACTATTACCACTATTATTTTATTACAGGACAAAACCAGAACATTGCAATCAGGGCACTACAACACCAGCACCTATCAGTGCTAGAAAACTTTTTCTCAGAGTCCAATAAACTTCAACTATCTATATATATTTGTTGCCTCACACACAATCTAATATCTGTGGAAATCAACCTGACAGAGGGCATTTATTCCCTGGATGCTCACATTTGCCCACTTCACTCTGACCTGGGTCCCTCTAGATCTGGTTTAGACTTGTCACTTAGGGTTTGGTAAAGACGTGTCACTGGCTTAGGGCCTGTAAGTCCTCCAACAATCCAGAGGTTTCTGAGGCACTTAGTGCCTCAGGTCCAAAGAAAGTAGCTAACAGATGTTTCAATTGCAAATACTGCCAGCTTGCAGCTGACAGGAGAGTGTGTGCTTCCCTCAGATTGGAAAAGGGTAGAAATTAATCATTTCCCCCAATCAGTAAACACACCTCCATCAACCAATTTCCTTCAAACGAAAGGTTTCCCACCAATTCTAGACATAAGGTTTGTTTATTTTGTGCATGTGGATCAAACCCCAATTTTTGTGCCAACCTATTCCATATCTTACAAGGAGCTACTGCTGCCGTTAACAAATTTATAGTACCTTTTGTGTGTTTAGACCCCAACGCCATCCATCTGATCAATGGAGCAAGATAATAGGATTCAAGGGCAGCCCACAGAGGTGCATGCAATGGTGAGGGTTGCCATCAGGAGAAGCAAAGCCACCTTCTGTAACTGGCAGCTGCAGTTTCCGAAGTGAAATGGGATGTCTCAAAAACTCTTGGATACATCATCTGTTTTGTATAGTGCTACAGTGGTACCTCAGGTTAAGTACTTAATTCGTTCTGGAGGTCTGTACTTAACCTGAAACTGTTCTTAACCTGAAGCACCACTTTAGCTAATGGGGCCTCCTGTTGCTGCCGTGCCGCCAGAGCCCGATTTCTGTTCTTATCCTGAAGCAAAATTCTTAACCTGAAGCACTATTTCTGGGTTAGTGGAGTCTGTAACCTGAAGCGTATGTAACCTGAAGCGTTTGTAACCTGAGGTACCATTGTATTTTGTTTTCTCTCTCCTATTTAGTTTTAAACTGTTAGGTTAGTTAATTTATATTGTTTTATGAGTGATGTATGGGTTATTTATTGACATTTTGATTTCCCCCTAATAGTTTCTAACATTATTTTTTTTAATTGCGAGATTTATTTTTTGTGTGATATGTTGTATGAGTCAATTTTGGTGCAATTTTGTGGGAAAGTGGCATACAAAGAAATGGATGAAGTGAGAAATGAGAAGGTTTTCTGTGCATTTCAGAATGACCGCTCCCCACATCAAATGGGGGCGCCTTTTGCGTGGTCGTGCGCAGCCCTCCGGATCCCAGTGCTACTCCTGGTAGTTCAGGCTGGCTTCATCCTCCCCAGGCTGGATACCTGGAGGTCTCCGCCTACCTCAGCCAATGGCCCAATCCCGCCTGAGGAGGCGTTGCCAGGGGATTGGCCAGGTAAGGGGAGAAACCTTCCTGCCCACACAACAGAAGGTGAATCTTACCTGTGAAGTGGCAGTCGGCTCCAGAGCTTCTCCCCCCTCACCCCCTCAGTTAAGTCTTCTTTTGCAGGTTAACCTCTTTTCCACAGGTACGCAGGCGCTGCTATGTCAGGGTCGCTGTTGAAGGGCCGGAAAGGAATTTTCCTGCATTGGCAGGTTTTGCCTTTCCCATAGCAAAATGTCACAACTTTGGCAGTTTCAGGCCTTGGGCGGAATCCTTTAGTTTATCTTCCCTAAAGTGGGGGCATGAAGCGGTGACCCACGCCCCCCTTGCGGCGGTGATACCAGGGTTCCCTGTTAAAGGGGTCTTGAGGGGAGGCATTGGGCATTCTCCAAGATGTTGTCATTGCTCTCCCGTCCAACGGTGGTGAAATGGGGGGCGGGCTCTCTCCTTGAACATATGTTCTCCAGAGCCAGCCCAAGCCCCACACATTCTGAATAACCCTGAATTCTCCCAGATCCCCGGCTGGGGACTGGGAAGGATAAACGCCCAATGCCTGAGCCAAGATCTCACTACATCTGAAACTTAATAAAGTTGTGGCCAATTTTAATCCCATAGCACGTTGTCTTGAGTCATTATTCCGCTCAGGGGTTGCCTGGGGTTGGGGGGACTCCGCCTGTCCACACAATCCTGATTTTTCCAGAGTTCCCAAATTCAGGGGGAGCCTTCATGAGTATAAAAGGTTGTTACTTTTGAAGACTGCCTGGACTACGTGTTGGAAGCTGACTCAAGAAGCAGAAAGGGGCAGAGCTAATGCTTATCCTTGAGGGCCCCCCTTCCACGTTTATGTCACACATTTTAAAGAACTATTGTATGTTTATCCAAGCCCCTGCTAACAGTAGCAGCCAATGGTGTGTGGAGTGGGGTGAGGAAGCACTTTCCTCAAATAAGGTGGATTCTGAAATTGTAGGAGGCACCTCTCACTCTTAATATTCCTGCTGCAGCTCAGTAACACAAAGCCAAAAGAAGGTTTTGGGGAAGGGCCATATCTCAGTGCTAGAGCATCTGCTTTGCATGCTGAAGGCATCTCCAGGTCAGACTGGGAAAAGGACCCTGTCCAAAAGCTCTGAAGAACCTCTGCCACTTGGCCAGTGAGTATAGACAATACTGAGTGAGATGGACTGATAGTCCGACTCACTATAAAGCAACTCCCTAAATTTGGCGGAGGAGCACTTTGGACAGATGCTGTGCCAAATTCTGTCCTGTTCTGAAAGTTCTCTTCTGCAAAAGAGGTTTCAATTTCCCCCCCTCATTCTCAGGGTACTTAGAATTCATTGATATTTTCCAGTCAAATTAGTTTAATTACAGAAAAATCATTATGGACGTTTGTTAAGGACTGGAAATTTCTTGTGGACTTTTTTGTGTGAAAGAGAAAATGATCTTGTAATATTTGAAGATTGAAAAAATACTGGTTTATAGAAGATAGAATGGTTAGATGTTAAGGAACGAATATCATATGTAACTTCAGGACAGAGAACCAGAAGTGCTTTTATTTTTTCCCCTTATCTTTCTTAAGTTTTTTCTTTCTTTTCCTTTCTACTTGCTTTCTCTTTCTTTATGTTTCTCCTTTTCTTGTCTTTTCTTCCTTCTGATTTCACTCTCTTATAGACTAAGTAGCTGTTTTATCTCAGTATGAAAAGATCCTTTTAATGGGTATGTATTTTCATATATCTTTGAGTAAGTATCAATAAAAAAATTCTTTTAAATGAGAGATAATTCCGGTCAATACAGGGATTTGTGCTTACCTCATTACTGAGAGGTTGCCAAGGATGGTGTATGCGTCTTTCTGCCCTGCAAGTATTTCTACAGCAGACCAAAGTCTCCCTGAGTTCCCATGGGAGGAGTTACCTGTTTTCCCCAGATCTTTAAAGCACAGGCACTCAAGAAGGCTGTGGAGTTCAGATCAGTGGTGAAATTATTCATAGAACAAAAGAAAGGGCACTAACAAACAGGATTCTGTAGGCACCCTCCCACAATGCATGAGAATTTCACCACATTATTCTCTCCACTTTGGTAATTTTTGTATGCAGTTTACTTTCTTAGTACAGTGGTACCTCAGGTTACATACGCTTCAGGTTACAGACTCCACTAACCCAGAAATAGTGCTTCAGGTTAAGAACTTTGCTTCAGGATGAGAACAGAAATCGTGCTCCAGCAGCGCGGCAGCAGCAGGAGGCCCCATTAGCTAAAGTGGTGCTTCAGGTTAAGAACAGTTTCAGGTTAAGTACGGACCTCCGGAACAAATTAAGTACTTAACCTGAGGTACCACTGTAGTTGGTGGAGAATGGTCTGGCCGAGTGGGGGCAGAGAAAGCCAGAGAAATGTTTGGCATGGTACTACATTGCACTCATATTTTCTAGGGTAATGTGATGGGATGATGAGCTGCTTGTGCGTAAAATCCTAATCCCTCAGAGTTTGGCTAAGTCCCCAAACCTCTGTCTGTGATGGAGCTCCTTAAACATGACTCCATCAATCGCTCGTTGAATCGGACAGTGGGCGTTTACGGAACTTCTTCCAGCATAAAAGCTCCTTAACGGAAACGCGTCTTCTGGACTCTCGGCGTGACAGTTTCCGCCGAGGAGTGGGTGTCCCTACAGGAGGTCCTGAAATCTCCCCGCTGCTCCCGCTTGAAGTGTCTCTGAGCCCTCCCTCCGACTCACTTTCCCTTGGAACTCCACTTCTCCCCCTGCTGGTCCCCTCCTCCGCTGAATGGTCTCTCTCACCCTCCATGAGCCCTTTCACCTCCTTAGTCTCAGATGGCAGTTCCCTGACATCCACCTCCCCTCCAGGGCCCCCTTCACCCCCTTCCCTCCCCTCCTCTGCGGGAGGCGAGGGAGCAAAACCCCTGAAGGAACCTCCCTCATCTTCCGAAGTTTCGAACACTTCTCTCCACCTTTTGCTGTCTCCGGTTTCCAAGTACTCCTCCTCATCGGAGTCTGTTCCTCCTTCCAACTCCGATTCCCTGAATCCCTCCAGTTCCTCCTCATCGTCGGTGGTGCCAAAGTACTCCCTCCGAAACCTCGCTACTGGCTGAGGTTTCCTGGGGAACCTTTGGTGAAACGTTTCGATCAAGATCTCGTCACGGACCTCCTCTGCCTTCACCCAGGTGTTTTCCGACTCCGGTTCCCCTTCCCACACGACCAAATACTCCACCTGATTACCCTTCCACCTGGAGTCGATGATTTCCGCCACATGGTTGCAGCTTTCCCTTTCTTCTATGGCTGGCCCCCGTGTGGATACCCCTTCACCTTCCCCCCTGTATGGTGACAGTAATGACCTGTGGAATACTGGGTGCAGTTTCATGTGGTTCGGTAACCGGAGTCTGAACGCCACTGGGTTGACCTGTTGGATGACCTCAAATGGTCCCAATCTTTTGGGTCTCAATTTCTTGCAACCCCCCTTGAACGGCAACCCTTGGGTTGATAGCCAGACCCGACTCCCCACCCTAATTGTTTCACCTTCCCTTCTGCTCTTGTCTGCCTGCCTCTTATATTCTTCCTTGGCCCTTTCTAAGTTGAGTTGGAGTTGACGATGGATCGCTTCCATTTCTTCTACAAAAAGTTCCGCGGCCGGAACACTCCATCTTTCCCCTCCTTCCCCTGGAAACGCCCTGGGGTGGCACCCATAATTAGCCAAAAAGGGGCTCATCCCGGTGGACACATTCTCAGCATTATTGTAAGCAAATTCCGCTAGTGCCAACTTTTCGACCCAATCGTTCTCTCTGTCATTGACATAACACCTCAGGTATTGTTGGAGAATACCGTTTGCTCTCTCCGCCTGCCCATTGGTCTCAGGGTGCCTGGCAGTCGAAAAGTTGACCTCTACGTGCAATAAGCTCATAAGTTTCCTCCAGAATCTGGACGTGAACTGTTTCCCTCTGTCGGAAACCACCCTCAAGGGGGCGCCATGCAGTCTGAAAATATGTTCTACAAACAATTTCGCTGTTTCTTCCGCCGTGACTGCATGTGAGCAAGCTACAAAGTGACCCATCTTAGTTAACAGGTCTACTACGACTAGTATGGCGGTTTTCCCCTGGGATTTGGGCAGATCAGTCATAAAATCTATCGACACCGCCTCCCACGGTCGTTCTGGTGTGGGTAACGGTTCTAATAACCCCGCTGGTGCCCGCCTTTCTCCTTTGGCTCTCTGGCATTGGTCACACCTTCTCACATACTCCCGTACATCCTCCCTCACCTTGGGCCACCAAAACTCCCTGGTCACCAACCACATGGTCTTGTGTTGCCCAAAATGCCCCGCTGTGGGATTGTCGTGCAGCTGTTTGAGTACTCTCCCCCTCAATTCCCCTTCGGGTATATATAGCGCCCCTCTGTAATACAATGCCCCGTTTCTTTCTTCAAAACCCCCGGGGTCTTCTCCCTCTCTCCTTAGACCTCTGAGCTTGTCCTGGGCGTACTCATCATTTACCGTTCCCTCTACCAGTTCTCTTTGCCCCACCCAGGCTGCACCACACACCCAGTGGTCCTCTGGGATAATATGTCTCTCTTCCGGCGCTCCCTCCCCCTCCAAATATTCAGGTTTGCGAGAGAGAGCGTCCGCTCTGATGTTTTCTGGACCTGGCACATAGCAAATTTCAAAATGGAATCTGGAGAACTCCTGGGCCCATCTCACTTGTCGTTGGTTGAGCACCCGTGCCGTTCTCCAATACTCCAAATTCTTGTGGTCCGTACACACTTGCACCTTATGTTGTGCGCCAATTAGTAAGTGTCTCCATCTCCGGAACGCTTCGTGAATGGCGAGTAGTTCTCGGTCATATACCGTGTAGTTCCTCTCGGATTTGTTCAGCTTACGCGAAAAGAAGGCACACGGTCTCCATTCCAACTTATTGCTCCCTGGCTGAAGCAGCACCGCCCCCACCACCCGGTCTGAGGCATCAGTTTCCACTCTCATGGGTTTTTGTAAATCCACATGCAGGAGCTGTTCTTCCGAAGCGAATGCCCTTTTCAATTCCTCAAAAGCATGCTCCGCCTCCGCCGTCCAAACGAATTTCTTCTTGCTGCTTAGACAGTCCGTGATGGGAGCCGTTAAGTGGGCAAAGTTCTTGATGAATTTACGGTAAAAGTTCCCAAACCCTAAGAACCTTTGCACATCTTTTTTCGTTTTCGGTGTCTTCCATTCCAGCACCGCCTGGACCTTCCCTGGATCCATGGCTAATCCCTTGTCTGATAAGCGGTACCCCAGGAATTCCACCTCCTTGGTGTGGAACTGACACTTCTCCAATTTCACCCACAACTGGTTTGCTTGCAGCTGGCTCAGCACTTCCCTGACATCCTTTACATGCTGCTCCTCATTCTCTGAATATATCAGCACGTCATCGAGGAAGGCCACGCAATTCTTGTAGAGCAAAGGTCCCAGTACGTGGTTCATGAGCGATTGAAAACAGGCGGAGCCTGATTGTAATCCGAATGGCATAACGAGATATTCAAATGCCCCCAAAGGGGTGAACATGGTGGTTTTCCATTCATCCCCCTTCTTTATTCGTATCAGGTTGTATGCTCCTCTCAGGTCCAGTTTCGTGAATATCTTTCCCTTCCTCACCCTGGTCAAAATGTCATCAATCCTGGGCATGGGGAAAGTCACTGGTTCTGACACGGCATTTAGGGCCCGGTAGTCCACGACCAATCTCGGTTTATCCGTGTTTTTTTTGTCCACAAAAAACACTGGGCTCCCCCCCACCGCTCTGGACTCTCTGATGAAGCCCCTCTTCAGGTTTTTATCAATAAACTCCCTTAACTCCTGCATTTCCCTGTCTGACATGGCGTACAGCTTGCCCACGGGGAGCTGGGCCCCAGGGACCAGATTAATTTGGCAGTCAAAGTCTCTGTGCGGTGGTAATTTATCTGCTTCCCTTTCACTGAAGACCTTGCTCAGGTCAGCGTATTGTTTGGGCACCTTCCCTTTGTCCGCCACTTCCGTCCCTGCTAGAGAGGCTTTTGCCCCTTCTGGCACCTTTCCCTCTCTGCAGTGTTCCAGACAATGTGCTGACCCAAAGGAGACCACTCTCTGATGCCAGCCCACTAGCGGGTCATGCAACGCTAGCCAGCTCATTCCCAAAATGACTGGAGCCCCTCCCAGGGTGGCTACATTGAACGCTATCCTCTCAGTGTGCCTGGCCACCCTCATAACCATTGGGACGGTTTGTAGGCTGACTTCTCCTCCCAGCAGCTCCCTCCCATCGATCGTGGTGACCTGCAGGGGGTTGCTTAAAGGGAGTGTCTGTATCTGGTGTTCAGCTGCAAACTCCTTGCTCATAAAATTACAGGAGCTGCCTGAGTCCAGCAGCGCCTTAGTCTTTAGTGGGTATCCGTTTGCCAGCTCTAGTAACACCTCTATTACTAGGGCTGGTCTTGGAGGTTCCGGAGTGGGCACTTTTACTGCTCCTTGGCCTGTCTGCAGTGCCCTGACAGAGGCAGACAGGCGTTGGCTTTTACTGGCTCCTGGACTTCCTCCTCCTTCCCCCCAACAGCTCCAGCCATCCCTTGCCATTCCTTTCTTTGCGGGCAGACTCTGGCAAAGTGACCTGGCTGCTGGCAGAGATAACATTTCTTGGCGCTCTTTCCCTCCTTCTTCCTCCCTTCACTGGGATTTGAAACTGCGCGCGCGCGCGCGCTTTTCCAACTTCCATCGGCTCTCCTGGCGGGAAACTTGGTTCTGGAATCTCTGGAATGCGGAAATCCCTCCAACGCTCTCCTTTCCCCTCCCGCTTCTCCAAGGCTCTTGCCTCCTGGCGTGCTCCAATGGTCAGCGCTGATTTGGTCAGCTGATCCATAGACTCCGCCCTGGGCGCCCGGGAAAGTTCATCTTTCACCGCCGAAGAAAGCCCCTCTTCAAAGAGCATTTGAATGGGTTCCGCCGAAAGGTCCCACCCCAATCTATGTATCAACATTGTAAACTCAGTCCAGTACTCACGAACCGATCGGCTCCCCTGTTTGCACGCCATCAATTGTCTGCGCACCAGCCCCTGTTCAATCTCGCTGGAAAACATCAAATCCATGGCGCGAAAAAACTTCCTCGCGTCCTTCAGCATGTCACTATTCCCTGCCATCAGGGGTCTGACCCAATCTCTCGCCCCTCCTTCGAGATGGCCAATCACAAACGCCACTCTCGATGCCTCGTCGGGAAAGTCATTAAACTGCAGTTCAAGAGCATACTGCATCTCTGTCCTAAAGGCTTGGTAGTTCCTGGGGTCCCCCCCAAACTTCTGCACCATTCCTGGCATCTTTCTTGCTAGTGTAGCGCCTTTTGCCTTTTCTGCATCCTGCGCCCTCCTTTCTTCTAGCCTCGCCGTTTGCATTGCTAGCTGGAGTTCCAACACCCTGTACCTTTCTTCCAGGCTTGGACCCTCTCCAGCTCCTGCTGCTCCTCCGGCTCCGGCTGGGTTACTCATGATGCCTCTCTGCACAAGCTGCTTTCAGGGACTGTCCGATTGCTGTGATGGGATGATGAGCTGCTTGTGCGTAAAATCCTAATCCCTCAGAGTTTGGCTAAGTCCCCAAACCTCTGTCTGTGATGGAGCTCCTTAAACATGACTCCATCAATCGCTCGTTGAATCGGACAGTGGGCGTTTACGGAACTTCTTCCAGCATAAAAGCTCCTTAACGGAAACGCGTCTTCTGGACTCTCGGCGTGACAGTTTCCGCCGAGGAGTGGGTGTCCCTACAGGAGGTCCTGAAATCTCCCCGCTGCTCCCGCTTGAAGTGTCTCTGAGCCCTCCCTCCGACTCACTTTCCCTTGGAACTCCACTTCTCCCCCTGCTGGTCCCCTCCTCCGCTGAATGGTCTCTCTCACCCTCCATGAGCCCTTTCACCTCCTTAGTCTCAGATGGCAGTTCCCTGACAGGTAAGCAACAACCAAAGATTTCATAGCATCCTCTCCTTGTGCATCTGAGTTGCATCTTCTCTTGTGGGAGTCAAACCATAAGCAAACAGGGGTAAACAGCTAAAAGGCTGTTTGTGCTAAAGAAAGTGCTTTTTGCTTGTATCATTGCTTTTGCAAGAGTGACCTGTTCCAAACATACAACAAAATGAAGTTTTAGCATATTGAGGTGCTAGGAAGGACGATACCACTTCAGACTGCAAGTAGAACTTGAGTTTGAACCCAGTGGGTTCAAGTTACATGAAAGAGGGTTTAGATTAAGTGCCAGGAAGAACTTTCTGATGGTGTACAAGCTGTTTGACGGTGGTGCAGGCTGCTTCAGAAGGTTTTGATTTGTTAAATTTTTAAGTCTTCTTTTCTCTTTCTCCAGAAAACCAAGCTTTCCTTTCACAGTCAGGGTCCCAGTTGAGCTCCTTGATATGTTAAGAGTGCATGGATGAGCCATTTGCTATACCTGGTCATTTATATTCTCCCCATGCTGCATTTCCTGTAACTATAAGCCTCGCTTAAAATGCAGCACAGGCATCATATCAGATAAAGAATAATGATTTATTGAACATATGGGTAAACAGCATAGATAAGAGAGAAATGCACTTCAGAAATGCAGAAACAGTTATAAGAACATATTCTGAACTGCCACAGTCAGCATCCTGCTACTAGTTTCCTTCCCATGAACAAAAATGCCTTTTTTTTTTTTTGGCTACACACACACATATATATGCTCACAAACCAGCACATACAGTATCTAATAAAAGCCTTTGTAGTTGCCTCAAATGAAAAGCCAGGAATGCGCTTGTGCTCTTATAACAAATTCATTCAACCTTGCTATTATAATTACTTCTTATGGCTAGACCCAGCTGAATGTATTTATTCAGTGTGTCTATAGCCCACTTTTCATTCAATAAGTTCCATATGGCACACATTCGTTCACCCATATGTAACCCCATAACAACTCTGTAGGTTGGTCACCCAGAGAGCATCATGACTGAATAGGAATTTGAATCCAGGTTTCTCCTAAGTCCTAGTCCAGCACTTTAACCACTACACCACACTGCCTTACACTAAATCAAAGACAACTAGTACATCTAGACCTGTAGTGTCTATGGTGACTAGCAACTGCTTTCCAAGATCTCAAGCAACAGTCTTGCCCAGCCCTACAGCTGGAGATATTTGCCAGGGATTGAACCCGGAACCCCCTTCATGGAAAACATGCTCTGCCACCAACTTATGACCCATAGCATATACATGTATCCTATCCATGACACATAGGATATCAGTGGCTCATGGGGATGCTAGCATTGAAAAGCAAGTGGCAGACCATAATATATCTGTATACAAAAGAGCATTTCAGAAGAATATGCTTTAATCTACTTATGAGTGAACTATTTCTGCGCAACTGCTTAGATCCTGCAACTAGTCTTACTTTCGGTAACATTGCATAGGCAACTAGATTCTTCTTTCTTCAGAAATTTGGCATAGGTTCATATCTGGTGTCAACAGACAATCAGCCAGATGCTTGGGCTGTCTTCCAGGCCATGGTAGTTGGCATGGGCAGAATACAACAGCAACAGCACAAATATTATAAGAACTACAAGGAACAGCCAGTGAATATTTAATATTTATGTGCCACTACATGTTAGTGTCATTCTGGCACTCTTTGTCCATTAATATCGTGCAGGAGAACTACCAGAATAGTACTGGGAACAAATTTTGGCCATCTCCCAAAAGACATAGTCTAAGATCCATAGGACAAGTGCCATAAGAGAGGGACTCAAGAGAAACAAAAAACACCACCACAATGAAAAACAAGAATTGCATACACCAACTTAAGACATGTTAAATGACAGCCAGTGTGGTGTAAAGGTTGGAGTTTTGGGCTATGACTTGGAGACCAGGGTTTGAATCTCCACTAAGCCATGAAGCTCACTGTGTGACATTGGGCCATCATCTCTCAGCCTAACCTACCTCACAGGGTTGTTGCGAGGATAAGATGGAGTGGAAGAGAGCCCTGTACACCCCCTTGAGCTCCTTGGAGGAAAATGTGGTATATAAATGTAATAAATGTGGAGGCACTCAGTTGCTCACAATGCAAGGGGAAGGGGATAGGGTAGCAAAATGTACATCAGCAATGTGTGCTCATCTACCACATCTCCTGATTGAGGACTTCTTCATGCTGTGAGAACCATGTCACTAGCCTATGGACAATTTATATGAGCAAAAAGCTGAGATGCTCTGTAACTAAATCACACTGCCATAGGAGTCCAGAGGGACATGCTCCCCAGTTGAATGAGGATATTTTAGCATGGATTTGGGGGCTATCGCTTATTTCACAAACACTAGTTTAATAGGCTTGTTTCTTTATAGAAAACCGCAAGCACAATGCTCACTTTTGAGACTTCCAATATGTTAAGCATATCCTTCCCTGGAGGATTCTAGTCTGCTCATTAATTAGCTGGCTACTTCTTCCTTCCTATTTACCTCCTTTGCTGCTATCTTTCTCCTGCCTTAAAATTTATAAAACAGAATGCTGATGGGACCTATTTTTTTCCTGGAGCACTTAGATCCAGCATGCTTCTGCCAGTGGCAGAACTACTGTCTGTTCCTATGTTTAGTTCTATATTTATTTATTTAGAGATGTATTCAACATTCCGATAGTGGCCAACCAGATGCCTTTGAGATGTTCACAAGCAGGGCATGAAAGGCACCTTCTCCTGCTGCTCCTCTCCAGCAGCTGGTATTTGGTGGCACAGTGCCCGTGAATATGATGGTTCAACATTGCCTTCATGAATAATAGTCGTGGAAAGACTCTATTCTCTGTGATTTTGTCTGGTACCTAAAATTGAATACCACCACTGACATGAAAGCTGCAACAAACCTACGTAAATTCGTTTCTTTAGATGAAAGCACCATTTATATCAGTGTGAATAAGGCATCTGGTGGAAGTCTAAGAATTACTAGGTCCATGGTCTCCCCCAGCTGAGAAACATTTAAAGGTTGGCACAAACAGGGACATGGGCACTTAAATAAGACTGTGGAGGCTCAACTTTAAATCTCTAGGATTCAATAATGTAATCCTCACCTTTTTCAGATCTGCAGCCTTGCCTGGTTTGCTCATATAATAGATAATTCCAGCATTCAGCTTTTACTCCTCCGAATCACATTTCACTGCAAGGAGACAGAGAATAGGAAGAGTGAGCCTGACTGTCACGTTTATATTTGAAAGATTAAGGCAGAATCTAATGAGCTCATTAATTTCATTTCATTAACCAAACAGCGCTGTGGAGAACTGCAAATATTTAAAGAAGCCCAGCAGGGTTAGAGATGCATTTAATTAATATTGTCACATGATGATGAGAATACAGAAAAGAAAAACCATCCTGTTGCTACATTGTTAAAAATAATAATCCTTATGTCAGAGTGACATCTCCTTTATTGTTAAAAGGTTACATTGTCCGTAAAGACGTTCTTCGATTTGGAAAACACACTGTGATATCTAATGCATCTATTGTTGCATTTTAAGTTTGAGTGATTGCTCTTCATTATGCACAGTTTGCATTTAAGGCAGTTTGCCTTTTGAATCTTTTATCAGCTTTGGCTGACAAGCTAGCTGTCTGTTGCCATACCTGGATAGAGATAGCTTGACCACAATTGTTCATGCTTTGGTAGCATCATATTTATTGTTTTTGTTGTTTAGTCATTTAGTCGGGTCCGACTCTTCGTGACCCCATGGACCAGAGCACGCCAGGCACTCCTGTCTTCCACTGCCTCCCGCAGCTTGGTCAAACTCATGCTGGTAGCTTCGAGAACACTGTCCAACCATCTCATCCTCTGTCGTCCCCTTCTCCTTGTGCCCTCAATCTTTCCATGTGGAACCTGAATCTAGTCAGAAGGGACCCAAAATTACCAAGTGAGACTGAGGGGTTCGACCATCCAATGCCTGCACATTGGTTCTCACTATTTCCCCTCTGGGACCAGTTTAAAGGTTTTAACATTAAAAGGTGGGGTTCAGCTAACTAGTCCTGCTAGCAGAAGCCCAGGCAAGGATGTCTGCTAATGCAACAGGGCTTTCCCCACTCCCACCAGACCCTCTGAAATTGGCTCTGGAGGGGTCAGGAGAACCCCCAGAATAGCATGTAGCAGAGGAGAGGGTTGATTGTTCCATATGGCAGGCCAAGACCTCGTTCTAGAGGGCTCAAAATTTATGTTGAGAAACGCACACTGAATGGATCTCACAAGAAGGAAATACAACCCCCGTAAAAAGCAAGACTGTTAGGAATGGTGCAATAAACAGTCATTGCAATACACCAGCTGCTTAATTACGATCAGATGCTTTATAGGCAGTATAGTACAGGTGGGCTTTCAGGAGAGAGTTTAAATATGCAAACATTTACTGCAGAAATAGATGCTTAGTTCAGTAGCTTGATTTTTTAGAATTTAGAAGGGAGGATGATCTTATCCATACATGGCTGTCCTGATTATGTAAAGTCTTGATTCTTTTATTGTGGAGTTATATTGACACCCAGATGCCTTTGAAAGAAACGGCTGCCAGTTCATTCCTCCAGCCTCTTCTGAACTCAACATATGGATCTTTCTTAAACTTGATGAAGACGTTTGGTTGCATCTCAAGCCGAGGTCCTTGCCAGCCCTGTTACCCAACATTCTTTGCCTGGAAAAGCCAGGGCTTCATCCTGGGACTTAATTCCCTTTAACGTTATGCATGTGTTCCATTAGTGAGCTACAAGCCTCAATACATTTCTTAAGGTGCTTCAATCTTAACAATTTTGGGTGAGAAAAGAAGGGTAAACCAGTTTGGGCATTTCGCTTTAATGAGAGGACTAAGTAGCCCTAGAACACAAATAAATGCATTCAGGAGTCGTTCTCTAGGCTTCTTAGGTTGTGTGAATACACACACACACACACACATATATAGGCTGATATAAGCATTTAGGGCACAAATGATAGTGCAGGAACTGAAAGAGTTTTGGGTTTAAAAGTGGGAACTGTAATAATAATAATAATAATAATAGGAACTGCAACAAAAGGTTGCACTGCTGAGATAAGGATGACAGATACACCATTTGACTCCCATTCTCCCTGCTTTTCCATCTCCTCACCGCCACCAGCTGTCAGTCAACTGCTTATGGCCACTGAGCATTGGGTTGCTTTTGGGAGGGGGATGGAGAGTTACTTCATTAGGTTCCCACCCTAAAGGTTTTAGCACATCTGCAAAACTTGTTTCCTCCTGAGCAACCAGACAGTGACCTCTTGTGGGTGGGTGGTACAATCTTGGGACATAACCATTAGCGCTGGGAGAACTTAGACCGTTCCTCTTCCCTCCTTCAACTGATGGGTGGGGACCCACTATGGGTTCATGGCCTGATCTAAGATGGGGTGCAAAAGCAGCATCACCCCCATACAAATATATGGTTAGAAATTAAGAAATGCATCCCCAAACACGTTTGGGTTAAAGGTGGGCCCCGCGTCTGAAAACAATGAAGATTATTGATGAAAATAGCACCCTCCTGATGACTCTTTGCATAGCAGAAGGGGGTGCTGGGGCTTCCTAATAACACAGTGCTGTGTGTCAGTTGCTGCTTAGACTGGCTGCTGTCTGAATGTTGCTGCTGTGCTTCAGAGTGCCCCTGAAATCAAAAGTTGTGTCCTTTTGTAGTATTAAAAACAAAAACACTCCCCTCCACCAAGCAGGGCTTTTAGCAGCTTGTTCATGAGAACACTGAGTGCTTCTCTTGAGTGCCCAAAGGAGTGCAGAATGTACCTAAGGCCGTGTTTCTCTGACCCCTTACAGATTGGAACGGCGTCTCCCTATAGCATCCCTTTTCCTCCATGAAACACAATTAGACCCAGGATCTAACATGCTGATCAGTGACCTGGAAATATACCCAGAGGGCCTGAAGGGTGAGGAGAAGAGGTGTGGTGATACTGCAGACCAAGAAAGCTTTTTGTTCTATGAGAGAGATCAGACTGAAAGGGCAGCAAATGCCCTCTGTGGATTAAAAGAACTGCCGTGCATCTATATCGGTGTGCATTGCAGCAGCAAGTCAGTTCAGGTGAAATGTTAGCAAAACAAGAGTTGGCGTGAGTGCACTTCCCACTCTGTGAGAGGCTCATTAAGAGAGGTTTCGGCTCAGGTTGCCTGCACATAAATCTGTGCCCACATCCTTGTTTTCCACAGAGGAGGGGAGCAGACATTTTTTGTAGTAAGCAAAATTTGTGGGGGAGACAATGAAGCAAATCTCACTTGTAGAAAACAAAAATGTAAAGAGTGATCTTTAGAATTAAATACTTACACTGCTGCAGCAGTTATAGGTTTTTAGGGGCTCTCTGCACATTTATGTGAGGCTGGGGGGCAATATTCCTACTGTCCCTTAACAGGGGGTTGTTGAGAACGTGTGTGCCTGCCTGCAGGAAATATTGGCCACAGATGTGCTCCAGTGATTAGAGTGGATGTGTTTCTGCAGGTGTCTTAACTGTAATCAGCATAATATCTGTACTGATGTAAGTGGTGAGGGGAGAGCTTTAGAAGATGCTGTATCTTATCTCCCAAAGGGATTGTCTGATGTAACTTTTCTCTCAGCATTTAAGACAGTAATGTGCCATCGAAATTACATAAGCAAAGGTGAACTTGCAACCCCAAAACTATATTTTTGGTCATATATTGTGATATTCTCACTGGAGAGCCAGTGTGGTGTAGTGGTTAAGAGTGGTAGATTCGTAATCTGGGGAACCGGGTTCGCGTCTCTGCTCCTCCACATGCAGCTGCTGGGTGACCTTGGGCCAGTCACACTTCTTTGAAGTCTCTCAGCCCCACTCACCTCACAGAGTGTTTGTTGTGGGAGAGGAAGGGAAAGGAGAATGTTAGCCGCTTTGAGACTCCTTTGGGTAGTGATAAAGCAGAATATCAAATCCAAACTCCTCCTCCTCCTCCTCTTCTTCTTCTTCTTCTTCTTCTTCTTCATTCAATATTCCAACGGTCATTTGAACATCTGCCATGCTAATCAATGGGCATTCTGTATTTGTGCCATTTCTCCAATCTTACAATATTTGAATCTTTTGATATCAAACCATCTGTATCCTTGCAGTGTTACACTGTTTCCCATGCCTAACCATCCTCATTCTCACATTTGCTTATTCACTAATCAAAGCACAATATTACAAAATAGCTCCCAACATATTTCAGTTAGGAAATGGGAAGAAGTTCAGTTCACATTTTAATACAAACACCTAATTTACACTTTCCAAAAGAATGTGTGATCAGAAACAGACCCACCCTAAAAGTACAAAATTTGTGCTTCTCTGAATTTGGTGATGCAGTTCTTGAACCAAAAAGAAAAAGAGAAAAAAGCATGTCCCCAAAACGTTTATATTAGGGGAAAGTGGGCATAAAAAAATTAAATATGTTGGTGAAAATAATGAAAAATACATTAAACTGGGGGAACTTGCTTTGGAAAATGTGTACATATATTGAAGAAAATGCACACAAGAATGTTTATGAATTTTATGAGGACTTAAAAAAAAATGCAAACTGATACAGAAATGTGATGAACTGTGTAAAAATGAGAAGCTGATATTGACAGACTTGTCTCTTCCTTCACTTCTGCGTAGTCCAATCTGCCTGCACATCCAATGGATATATGTGTGTCCCCAAGGGCTCTCTAAAACAGGTGGTCCTGTCTTTCATACTTGAGCAGCAGGTTCTCCCCCAGGATCTAATTCCCAGTTGGTATCTGTCTGCTTGGGCTTTCCACCGATGGAAGCTGCACCTGCACACCCAAGAGATCTGGGCAAAGAGAGAAAAGCCGAGCAACTCTTTGATTAATGCATAGCTGTCCTTGGCAGCTCAGAGCAGCAGCCCCTCTAAACCCTCCTTTTCCTTGTAAATGATGTCTTCATTTAGCAATAAATAATATTTCTCATCTTATTTATTATTTATTAACCGTTTAATAATTAAGCATGATCAACCATAAAATCAAACAGTTTGTAACAACAGGCTTTGAAAAACTAGAATCCCAGAGTCTGCGTCAAGGATGGTGAGAGATTTGGAACAGGGGAGAGGCGCAATGAGCTGGAACCTTTCATTGTTGGCATTGTGTGTTTGCCTATATTTGTGTGCCTGTATACCCTGGCCGTGCTTTGCGTCAGCACAGCTTTTCTGAATTAATGAAATGTCAGGGGATTCCAGTTACCAGAAGTCCCCCGTCTGTCCCCCCCCCCGCCCCGCCGTACCAGATAGATGAAAAAAAGGATTGCTAAGCACTCAAGGCTCAACATGGCTGTTATTGGCATGTTATGCTCACCACTAATTTGTTACATGTGAAAAAGAAAAGGTGGAAACTTTTTCCTGCTGCAGAAACTGAATGTGAACAGTCCATTTTGGCAAGAAAAGAAGCGTATGGTTTTCAGCGAAGAATAACATATCCTGCTTATAGCATCAGAAAAAGAGCAACAAGGAAATAAGAAACAGCTCAGGTCAGAGACTATCTTTCCCCCGTCTTGGTGCAGTGAAAGTCAAATGGCTTAAGAACTGGAGGCTTATTCTCAGAGAGCTTTGAGTGCATCTTTCTGCCACTTTGATTGAACGCTGTTGACTTTGATTCAGCACCATCAAGGCAAGAGCAATGCCTGATGTCCTCCCCTTCACTCAGAGTGGACCACCAGCAGAGTGCAGAAGTACACTTAGGTCTGGCTGCAAAAGTGCTGCTGCCCAGCACTTCTACTGCCAGCATGAAGCATATGCCCACGTATAATGTAGACTCTGCCTTTAAGATGTACTGGCCGGTTTGTGATGCAATGACACAGCCTGTGGCAACTACTTAAAAGTCTGCAGAGCAAGTCTTAGGGATAACTCAACTGTATCTCATGGTATCATGCTGGGTCCACTCGTAGTTTTCCTGCTCATCCAACCACCATTCTGCACAAAACTGCATTGGCAGGTGTAGTCTAGCTTTAAAATACTGGGCAGGATGATTGCATTGTGGTAGAGCAATTCTACCAGGGGGTCTTGGGAAATGAAGGCAGATGATCCAAAACTTCTAAAGTCCTACTGGGGGTGTGCAGTGGCAGGGTGGAAAGGAATGAGGAGCTGCATTCATCCCCCCTTCCATTTTTTGTTCTCTTTTCTGATTTCCCAGGTCTTGCCTAGTTGTTTCCCCATTACAGCGGTGTGCTGGTTCTCTCAAACACTCCCATTTGCCTTGGTAGAGGGAACATAGGAACTCCAGTGTTGGTAAGGCAAGGACTGTGGAGGTTCCTAGGCTGGTGGAGCAGGACCTCATGAGGTCACATTCTCCAAATGAACCAGTTTCTTCTCCATTGGAGAGGGAGATCCAAACCACATTATGAGGCCCCTGGGATCCCTGCTGAAAGACCAAAGAATTGCAGGTTAGGTGGTCTAGGCCCACCTAGTGTCAGGCGGCAGAGGAACCAACCCCCATGGCAGGTTGCCAGGAACGGATAAGACAAGGAAAAGTCCTTGTTGTTGTTGTTGTTTAGTCGTTTAGTCGTGTTCGACTCTTCGTGACCCCATGGACCAGAGCATGCCAGGTACTCCTGTCTTCCACTGCCTCCCGCAGCTTGGTCAAAGTCATGCTGGTAGCTTCGAGAACACTGTCCAACCATCTTGTCCTCTGTCGTCCCCTTCTCCTTGTGCCCTCCATCTTTCCCAACATCAGGGTCTTTTCCAAGGAGTCTTCTCTTCTCATGAGGTGGCCAAAGTATTGGAGCCTCAGCTTCAGGATCTGTCCTTCCAGTGAGCACTCAGGGTTGATTTCCTTCAGAATGGATAGGTTTGCTCTTCTTGCAGTCCATGGGACACTCAAGAGTCTCCTCCAGCACCATGATTCAAAAGCATCAATTCTTTGGCGATCAGCCTTCTTTATGGTCCAGCTCTCACTTCCATACATCACTACTGGGAAAACCATAGCTTTACCTATACGGACCTTTGTCGGCAAGGTGATGTCTCTGCTTTTTAAGATGTTGTCTAGTTTTGTCCTTACCACCTGCTTTTTATTCAGCATTTATAGAGAGAGGCTTGGAATGCAGCTTATTGGAATACAGTAGTACCTTGGTTTGCAACTGTTTTGGATTACAACCACCTCAAAACCGGAAGTGCGTGTCCCTTTCCCCCCCCCCCATCACAACCCATTTTTTTGGATTATAACCAATTTTTTTCGGGGGGCCCATTGGCAAAAGCACGCCTTGGGTTACAACCTGTTTTGGTTTACAACTGGACCTCCGGAATGGATTATGGTTGTAAACCAAAGTACCACTGTAATGGCATTGTCCCGAGTGACTCTCCACTCCCCTTTTCTCCCACTTCCTCATTCGTCACCTGCTCCCCTATGGGTGGTGCTGAGGACCCTTTGCTTCTGAGACCTTTGCTCTATGACTTCCAAGACTTGTCGGGTTCTGGGAGGGAGGGTCTGGAATGCTTTCTAAAACACTGTGTCTGTCAGCTGTCTTTCTCCAGATGCTTCTTCTTCCTCCTCCTCTCCCATTATTTCCCAGCTTCCCCCCTCATGTGCCTCTGAGCTGTGACCCTGTTGTAATTCTTCTTCTTCTCTGGAAGGGTCAGCCTAGCGAGGCATTCTTCACCATTCCTCCTCTGCCCAATCCCTGACACCTAGTGTGCTTGATGCATGACATTTGTAACTGCTTGGCTGCTGTGATCATCTGTAGATACTTAAATTTTGATACTTCAACCTTCTGAGGTCAAGGGGTGAAGCTACCAGAGATAGGATCTTCTTGGAGTTGGTACAACCCTTCTCCTTCCTGTTTGCCACCAAATCTTATAGACACCTGTGAAGACTGTTTTGTTTTTTAAAGATGCCACTCCCCCCAAAATGATTATTTATTTAAGACATTTCTAAATTTTTCAGTTCAAAATGTTCAGGGCTGTTTGCGGCCATTTGCAATAGCTAATAAAACCACAACAAACTGGGATTTGCTTAAGGACTTCTAAGTAGTTTAGCACTCCAGTAGTTTTAAGCTGGTCTTCAGCTGACGTGAATTTTGTTGGGTCTTTGTTTTAAGTTGTTACTGATTTTGCAGCAGTTTGTGAGTTTTCTTGGTATTCTTCTTCTTTTTTAATAGTGGAAATAGAAGTATTTCAAACAAGCACACAATGATCCTGATATGAAGGCATGAATATGACAGCGTTCTTGCATGAAGTGAACTTTCAATGTAGGAAATAGCGAGCACCCTACATATAGAATGTAATGTGTGGAAAACAACATGTGGACTGCACACTATTTTCAACATTTCCATGTTTGAATTTTGTAACTTTTGAAGCAACCCCCAAGCAGGTGCATTTTTCAAGGGCTCAGTATGTATTGCTCAGAACTGTATCCGTGTGAGGAACAGTCTCTTAGATCAGGCAGTGAAAACTGTGCTCCTGCTGTAGCTGTGCCCTGCTTTCTTCTCATTTAAAATAATTAAACCAGTCCTCCTTACGATGTTGGGTGGGGGGAAAACACATACCAAGAATGGGAGAAAATGTCAGACAGCTCTCCTTGGGTGGGCTCCTTGTTACTTTTGCCTCTCCGCACAATGCAGCCTTTGAAAAATCACCCTTTTTTGTTTTATTTATGAATAAATAATTGCCTTTGTGAAGAATACATCAAATTGCTCTCAGTGAGGTGACACTTTAAGTGAGCTTGTTACTTCTTCCTTTATCTGGCTTTGATTGATGTTTGCTAGAGTTAGCAGCTCCTTATCCTTTCCCTTTTCCCTGCTTGCATTGTTCTGCGGAGGGACTGGCTGCAGTCGCTGACTTTCTTTTGATTCTTTGCTTTCAGCCAGGGTTCAGACCACACATGTGAACTGTCTGGAGCATCAGCAAATGGAAGGGGCATTTTAAATGTTGTCTTGAGGCTGGGCTACACTGGAGATCCTTATCCTCAGCATGGACGATTTTCTTGTTTCCTGCTGACTAATTGGGCACTCCTGTACATGTCTGCTCAGAAGCAAGCCACACTGAGCTCAACAAGAACTACTCCCAGGTAAACACACATACTGGGGACTAAGCTGCACTGAACACAGTGCAATTTCCTTTTCAGTAAACCTACATAGCATAGTGCTAGGAATCTCATTAGGAATACATGTGGGTTTATCTTTTAATCTCTCCAAGTCACGAAGACTGGAAGAGTCCTAAGCAAACCCACAGGAATTATAAATGTTCTCCAGACTACGAGAGAAATAGTGCTAGGTTAGAGTGGCATCTTTCTAGAATGACACATAAATTGCTACCTCCCCTGATGACTCGTGAATATTTTTAACAACACTTAGAAAGCTTTTGTGTGTGAAATTTCTCACATTTTTGGGGTGACAACTATCCCAATTTCATTTTTGGATCGGGGGGGGGGGAGCCACAATGTATAGTATGCTTTCAACTGCAAGCCTCATGCTTCCCCCCTTCCAACTTTCAGTTTCCAAAATGCTATTGAGAAATAAAAATTGAATTTGGATCTCAATGTGTTTTGACACAAATCGGCCAAGCTGAACCAAAAATATTACACAATGCAAAGTTCCTCATCTGTGAAATATTTAACAGTGAAATTGCAAAACATTTTGTCATGAACAGTTGCTTCTACTCTCGTTTTCAGCTGTCCTCAATGTTGGGAATGTAGCAGACTGTACAATAATGATACGTTTGGAAGAAAGAGCCATCTCGATAGACATGGTCTTTATACTGGGAGTGGCAAAGCTTAAGGTGGAAGAATTAAGGGTTGAAAGATAACACTTGCTGCTGACTTTTAAAACTTAAATTGAGGAAGGGTCATAGATCAGTGGTAGAACTTCTGCTTCTACCACTGCATCTCTAGGTAGAGCCAGGAATGTTTCCCTTCCTGGGAAACTCTGCAGACCCCCTTCCAGTCACTGGACCAAAATTAACGACAAGCATGGAAAACTACAATTTTGTGCCACTTTGTGCAAGTTGCTTGGATTTTTCTGCCGAGTCCCACTGAGGGTTGCATTAGAATTGGCATTCTAGAAAGCATCATAACACCAATGTAATAAGCTGCCCAAGAACACAAAGGAGAAAACAGTAATGGTGACTCAGCAAATGTGGAATCACAACATTGTTGAGAATGCAATGTGCTGAAATATTCCCAACTGGCCATGGTTTTTTAAAAAGAAATGCTGAAAGGCAAAGTTTCCAGACTACCCTCTGTCCTCCATCCCCGGATTGACGTATAGATACCTAATCTATATCTTATGTGGTTTATCTGCGTAAGTAATGAAACTGATGTAAAAGGTGAAAATTCCAGCTTCATGGGTTGGTTCCTGATTAATATAAACAGTGCAATAATTTCCTTCTCACTTGTTCTTTCTTTGCTGCTGCTGCCTATCCAGCTCTTTTGCACATCTCCGTCCCAGCTCGGCTGTGTGACTATGGACTTTATTCCTAATTCCTAAGCATGCTAGGAAACTTAGAAATCGGCATATGCTAGGAAGCTTAGTAATTCTATTTGACAACTAGATGGGCTGGATAAAGTTTGGAGCTCAAATCTTTTGTTCGGGTGGGAAATAAGCTTCAGATGAGTGCCTTGTCAATGCAATTACCAAGATAATCTTACACCACTCATAATCCATCTTATTTTTTGTAATATATACTGCTATACTTCATTGTTTTACGTTGCTGTGTTTTGATTCAAAATTAGGAATATAATCATCCTGCAAATGCAAATAAGGACATGCTTTGAATGAAATGTTGCCTATTAATAAGCCAATTGATTAGTTTCGGATACAGTATTGAGTCTATGCTTTAGTTATGCTTTACTTCCTGGCCCACTCGGTTCTTAATCAGCAAACTCGAACCCTGAGTAGCATAGGCACCAGCTTCTAGGGGCCAAGGTCCCTTCATCTCCTCCAATAAAATATTTGAGCCCCTCCCCCACGTTGATGGGCATTGCCATTCAAATGGTGTTTGTGATCAATTATGCAGGGTGGGGCTTACCTGCCCCCCCAATATTTTATTCAAGTTGGCACCCCTGCTCAGCAGATACCCAAATTAATAGGGGAGATGATACAGACCTGGGTATGTGATCCCCACATAACTTTTTGTTGTTGTTTAGTTGTGTCTGACTCTTTGTGACCCCATGGACCAGAGCACGCCAGGCACTCCTGTCTTCCACTGCCTCTCACAGTTTGTGGTGTTAATAGATCAAGAAATCAGAGCTCTCTCCCTGCACATCCCTTCAACCCCAATAGCTGCTTTTAAGTGTTTTTTTAAGTATGGCGATCTCATCATGAATCTTCTACATCGTATTTACCTCAGTAACAGACTAGTGTCACTCCTTATTATGCTTTGCTCTCTTGCTCCTGAGGATCATCTGACATTGCCTGACTCCATTTCATGTTTGAAGCCGAGCAGGTCTTGGTCTATCTTGCACCCGGGCAGCTGCAAAGAGTTCACCCAAACGCTGCCATGCATGGAGGTTGTGCTCCACAGCCCCAAGCACCTCACTGATTCAGGATCCATCCATGTGAAGAAGGCTTAGGCTCATACAGGGCCTCTTCCATGTTTTTGTTTTTTTTGAAGGGTGGTTCCTGATTGGTCCAGGATCCTTCTTCCCCTCATGTGAAAAAGGTTTCATCACATACACCTGAATGCATGTTAGGTACCACTCTCACTTTGTTTGGACATGCGGTCAGTGGGAGTGGGGGGTACTACTAACAGCATGGCCCCACTCACATGTTGTGTGCATGCATGGAAGGGGTATTTTGTGCATACCTCCCCCTAGCAATCTACACACTATGTGGAAGAATGCCTGGACAGACCCTATGTGTACTTTTCTAAAATCTTTGGATGAAAGGAAAGGTACAAAAACCTTATCAAATACTAGCCTTGCAGGAGGAGGTGAAGCTGGGATAATGGCAATTCTAGTGTTATGGCCCCCCCTTTTAAGCCATCAGACCAGGTTCATTTCCAGATTCTCTGCCTGCTAAGTGTGTCGCTGCCACAAACAGGAGGAGCAGATCTCCCTCAGCATCTTCTCCCCCAACCCCAGAAAGAGAGGACAGGTGGTGGCTGTTCCCTGGTGCTGCTCATCATATACCTGAGCAGGTGGGCAACAATGCTGCTGGTTCCCACCCCAAACTCCTCTTCTTCCCTTCAGACATTTTGAAAAGCTAACATGTTAGGAACAAAGGAAATGGTCTTATCAGACCATTAGTCAGAGAGCCAGTGTGATGTAGTGGTTAAGAGTGGTAGTCTCGTAATCTGGGGAACCGGGTTCGCTTCTCCGCTCCTCCACATGCAGCTGCTGGGTGACCTTGGGCCAGTCACACTTCTCTGAAGTCTCTCAGCCCCACTCACCTCACAGAGTGTTGTTGTGGGGGAGGAAGGGAAAGGAGAATGTTAGCCGCTTTGAGACTCCTTAAAGGGAGTGAAAGGCAGGATATCAAATCCAAACTCCTCCTCCTCCTCCTTTTCTTCTTCTTCTTCTTCTTCTTCTTCTTCTTCTTCTTCTTCTTCTTCTTCTTCTTCTTCTCCAAATAGCTTTGCCTCTTGGCAGTGACACTCACCAGGTTTTCAGACAGGGGGTGTTTCCAGTCCTACCTGCTGATGCTGGTGATTAAGTCTGGGCCCTTCTGCATACCAAGCAAATGCTCTACCACCGAGCTACTGTTATTGAAGTGAAAATTAAAACTTTTTGAGCTGGTGGCAGAATAAGAGAGTAGTTCCGGAATCTGTATTCACAGTTCCAGTCACTGCAGCTACTGTTCTGTACCCATTATCCATGACAGTTTGCAGAATTTCAGAGTTTAAAATAAAACAGTATTGGGCCTTAATAGGTCCTGCTTTGGTAGTTTTATCATCTGTCTGTTCAGAGAGCAAAAGGATTACTTTGCCCAAGGTAATGGTACTGCAGTTTTGCTTGGTCTTGCTAAGAGAGAAGTGGAGAGGAACACCCTAATGCTAGAGTTATTACATTTTCTTTGTTGCTGTGTATTTAAAGGGATGATATCAGAGTCTGCAACCATTTCTCAAGGCCAAACAGAATGCCCATTCAGTATGTATAATTTACAGTGGTCCGGCAACAAAGAGATAAATCTTAGTCTTACTGTTTAATTAACCGTGTGCACAGTGGTCATCTGATGTAACAAATGGGATGCCCAGTCCCATCAAATACATCCTTGTTTCTAAATTTATGTTTTGTCAAAGGCTTTGTTCTCAGACACTTAATCCAGGTTTAATAGCCTCTGTACTGCTTTCCCCTCGCTACTTTTTCTATGAGCAGAAAAGTACAAGATATTCTATAGTGTCATGGTTGGCAGAGTGCTTCTTGGGACAGAAGATAACATATCCAGATTATTGTTTGATATGCTGTCCAACTTTCAAGGGTCATGCAGTTATCCCTTGTATGCTTGGCATTTTCATTTTCTTTTTCTGGGTCCCTACATCTTTCTTGCTTAGCTCTCTCCTACAACATTTCTACAGCAGCAGTAGCTCAGTATACTAATATACTAAAGATATTTAGTAAACTTGAGGATTCCTTGGAATGTTTGTGAAAAATGAACCGCTCCTCCAAGGCTGATTGCACTACTATTCAGCTGTGCTTCTTTTTGATGTAGCATCCAGAGGACACAAGATGTTGGTGCTATATTTTCACAAGAGGCAATGGCAGTCCCAATAATAGAAATGCAACTGTGGAGATGAGGGCTAGAGTGATGGAGCCAATGTGATGCGGCAGAACAGGTGTTAATATGCAGAAACTCCTGGCTTCATTCCCCAGCATCTCTGGGTAGGGGTGTGCCCTGGCCACAAGATTTGACTGGTATCTGTATATACAACTTTGGGAAGCAGCCTGGTCTGTTTCAGAGCTGCTTTTTGTCTTTCTCATTCAACTTAATATCCAGAACCAAATTAGATCTGTTAAAAACAATGCTGTTTCCCATTTCCATGGGGAATTTATAAATGACTATAATATTCTTTTTCCTTTTTACAGAAGTGAATGAAATTTGCAGTCAAAAGACCCCATACAGAATACAGCCAGGTCTTTTTTTAAGAATGGAAAAGTCCATAACTTTTCATTTCCTGCCAGAATTGGATGCTATTTTCAGGAAAGGGAGCTATTGCTGTAGCTCTGTCCTACCAAGTGGTCTACTCCCGCATTGTACAGCCCTATGGCTGAGAAAGACCCTGAAACCACGGGGAGCCACAGCCAGACACTGTAAACTGTACAGAGCTAGAAGAATCGACGATCTCCTATAAGGATGCTTCTTTTATTCCAATTCCTAAGAGCTGAGGTAATAAATCAGTTGGCATCCTCTTAATTTATGGTTCTGATCCAAGGAAACCTTTTTCTAAATACAATGTGGCTCTGTGCCTTTTCAGAGAGTAGCTCTTATTGTCAGAAAGCCTTGATGGTAATTAGGGAATTATGAAGCAGTTGTCGAGGGAGGCAAGCTATCTAAAAGAGCCATGAGATAATGATTTCATAGGCAGGGGGCCTTTCTTCCTAAGGGACATTACTCCACTGTAAAAAATATGATGCACGCAAAGACTGTAGGATTGATTTATGTCAGTGGTCTTCTAAGAGTTAATCAATAAAATAACAGTTACTTTCTTATTGAAAGGAACTAGCTGATTAGAAATCTGATGAATGGGGTAATTTTTCATGGCTATAATTAAAACACTACATGGCTTTTTGTATACCGTATTTTTCGCTACATAAGACACACCTAAGACGCACCTAGTTTTTAGAGGAGGAAAACAAGGAAAAATATGTTCTGAATGAAACAGTGGTTGTATGATTTTTGTGGTTCATGCTGTGGCTACAGACATGATATGTGATTTGACGGTGAGTTTGGGGTAGCCCAATGCAAAAATCCTGAGAATCCATGTGGACCCGTGCTTTTTAACCACATTTTTGCGCCATTGTGGCCCCATGAAGCAGTGGATGCGTGTGTTTTCTGGTGCAGGCTGTAACCATGGACATGCTATGTGATCTGATGGTGAATTTGGGGTGACCCAATGCAAAAATCCTGAGGATCCATGTGCTTTTACCTCCCCCCTCCCAGACAGCCTCCTTTATCTCTAGAGTGCCTTATCTCCCTCCTGATCCCTTGTCAATCAGCTGCTCAGTGGCTTTGTTTCAACACCACCTTCCCTCCTGTTTGCCTTAGTGTCTTTAGCTGGAACAGTTTTTTGCTCCTCCTTTTCTTCTAATTTCTCTCCTCATTGCTTTAATCTTCCTGTCTCCTCTCCTTGCAAGTTTGCTGTCTTTACCTCCCCCCCTCTCAGGCAGCCTCCTCTATAGCTAGAGTCCCTTATCTCTCCTTCCGATCGCTTGCTGATCAGTGTTGATGTGGTGTGAACACACTGGCATGAGCACCAGTTTGGCTCCACCAGTGTGTTACCAGAGCGCCATGTAACATTGTGGGCACTGTGCGACACATCCTGTTGTGTGCGCCAAGCTGCGGGTTCCTTTGCTGGCTTTTCCGCTGCTGGTGCACACTCCCAGTGCCATCCAACATGGGGTGCCAGTCCAGAACAATGGGGAATGCAAGCGGCATCAGAGGTAACATCTCCGGACAGGATCTTTGTCTTCTTTCAATCTCTGCGCTAGTAGCATCTGCATTGCTGTTGTCACATATATGAAAAGTCTTTTCTGTTCCTTTGGAATGTCGGTACCTACAATTCCTAATAAAAGGCTTCTGGGTTTGTTTGTTTTTACAAGTTATTTAAAACTTTTTTTCTAATTCATTATACCGTAATTTGATGTTTAATATTTTCACAGAAAGTTGGTCATCTACAGAAAACACAAACACACACTTAGTTCTCTTGGTAACTTGTGCCAGGGAGAATAACTGAATGCATTCAATAAAACATGGCCTAGGAAGATGGATGGAGAGGATGTCCCTGCCAAAGCAGAGCTTACTTGCCATCACTTTCTATGAATTCTCAAACTGTAGGGGTAGATAAGAAGGCTCCCCTCCGTTTTCTATGCAAAATCTAGCTGCGAAGGACCTATGCAAAGAGATGTTGCACTCCACAGGCAGGACTAGAAAAAAAATCAGAAATGTCACTTGTGCATTATTTAAATGTACTTCTCTTCTGCTTCTGCAAGCAAGCAAGGAATACTGTGCTCCGAGGTGACTGGGAAATGTTAAATTGTTTTTATTGCATTGTCTATTGAATATACAACATGTCTGCTTCAAGTCCCTAGAGGATGACAAAAGACCTGTACAGCGCATTGAAACCTGCAAATGCAAATAGAAGTGGATGCAAATTCCAGATGTGCTAGCAAAAAAATACAAATGCAGTGTTGTAGAGGGAGGTATTTTGATGCCCCCTGCTTCTGAAGAAGTGTTCTTATTGGATATGCTGTATGCCTGCCTGCCTTGGGCTATGGGGAACACACGAGCGGAAACAGAATCAAGTCAGAGTGACAGACAATTTAGGTATGTTAAGATGTTGGCACTAGAGATGTGGATGCTGGCACAGATCAGTGATTGTCTCTGGGATTCAGGCATTTGGATGGGTGAACAGTAAAGGAAGAAAATAGTCTATTCTTACCAACATACTGTTCCCAGTTGGTGTGGACCAGGATGCGAAATAATAAGAAAATAGCTTTGGTCTGGTGATCACAGGATTTCAAGATGTGTGTACTGGAATTTTAGCAGAGAGGCTGATAGCCGTAGTGTTCTCCCATTAAATGAATGGGACTTAAAAATGGCACGACTCTGGCTGTAATATGCCACAAGATTGTTTTTAACCATTAATTTATGTCTTAGAGCAAAAAGCCTATTCCCTCTAACTGTTCCAGAGATATGAATTCCCTTAGAAAAAAAAAAGAATAGAAAAGAAAATGTACTCAAGTTTGTTAACCAGACAACAGTTCAAAGGTTTAGGGAGATTACACAGGTTTTGGAATTACAAAGAAAGGAAATGACACAAAAACTTTAAAAATTTAATTACACGCAGTAATAAACAAATCACTTGTTGTGTAGGTCTGGAGTGGATCTCACTCACTCTCAGTCAGAGGAATTAGGAAAATACATTTGTTTGTCACTTTTTAAAATAATAATAATAATAATAATAATTATTATTATTATTATTATTATTATTATTATTATTATTATTATTATTATTAAAGTCCTTTTAGGTTTGCATGCAAATCTCACAACAAATGCAAGAAACTCTCTTGCTGTGAGAGGGAGCCAGGATGGGTGCCAAGATGGTTGGTTGGGGTGCCTGGACCTCTGTGCAGCCGTGCCTGTGGTTGCTCCAGCTTTCCCCTGACAGCTCCTCTCTGTGTAGTGCCAAAGCTAGTCTTTGCCACTCTTAATGGCCAAGAGGACTTTGAAACCAAAGTCACCACCCTGGAGAACAGGCTGCAGATGGCTTCCCATAACAAATTCGGACAGTTTTGTACAGTTGGGCTCTACAGCTCTGTTTGGCAGTAAGGACCAGATCCTCCTCACTTTGAGAAAGTACGCTGGCAACTGGGATTGTCAGGCTTCATGACAATCAAGCAGGTACCTTGATCTGCTGAACAAATTCCAGAGCCACCAGATGTACAACCAGCACAGTCCCACCCTGGTGCTACAGTGGCCACCCTGGTGCCTGCCCTGGAGGAGAGGACCTCTCAGTCCTCCATTCCCTCCTCTCAGATGGAGGAGCTCTTTGACCTCATAGCCAGCTCCCAGACCTGGCATCTGGAGAACCAGCGGGCCCACATGGGCAGCCTGCCAGGCCTGTGCATCACCCAAACAACCTCATCGACCTCTACAGGGAGGGCACTGTGTAGCAAGAACCAAGCAATGAGTTCTTCAACATGTTCATCTTAGCTGTGAGTCCTGGAAGACCTGCTCCCTGCCTTGCTGGCCTTTTCCCACCTGGCATCAGAAGGCAAAGCCCTGACTGACTCCAGCTACAAAAGCTGAGGCTGCTGAAGAGGTGACAGCTTCACAACCACCACCTGTCATGAGCCACCATTGGCAGGATTGGCAGCAACACAGCAGATATATTCTATGCTTGTGACAATATTTTATTCTCTTGCTAATTATGCTGTTTTAAATGTGCATTTTATATTTTACTTCCTTTCGTAATGTTTCCTGTTGAAACGTTTAAGATATTTTTTGGCTGAGCTAAATGTGCATTCTGTAGTTGACCTCCTTTATAAGGTTTTATTTTGAAATCTTTAAGATACTATTTTAGTTTCCTGCTAATTATGTTGCTTTGTAAGTATACTTTATATTTGACTTTCTTCAGTAATGTTCTATTCTGGGTTGTTTTATTTGATGTTTTAATGTGTTGGAAACCACTCTGATATTTTCCCCCCCTTAAAGATATAAAGTAGTATAGAAATGAAATGAGTCGCCATCACCATCATCATTAAAAAACACACAACCCAAATAATGTCTATAGGGAAACCAAATCAAAACAAGAAAGTTCATTGGGCAGGAATGAACCATGGGCATAGCCAGAATTGGGAGGGGGGGCAGAACTGAGCTGTTAAGTATTTCTATTTATTTACTTGATTAAAGCCTGCCCCTGCCCCCAGCTTCGCCCATGTAATGAACGCCATCAATGGAAGCTTGTGCAAGGATTTCTGCCTGCACAACAGGAGGAGTTTGGATTTGATATCAAGCTTTATCACTACCTGAAGGAGTATTAAGCGGCTAACATTCTCCTTTCCCTTCCTCCCCCACAACTAACACTCTGTGAGGTGAGTGGGACTGAGAGACTTCAGAGAAGTGTGACTAGCCCAAGGTCACCCAGCAGCTGCATGTGGAGGAGCGGGGAAGTGAACCCGGCTCACCAGATTACGAGTCCACTGCTCTTAACCACTATACCACACTGGCTCTCGGGGCTTTCCTTCCATTGTGTGTCCCCCCCAAATAGCTCCAGGGATTCAAGAGCACCCCCAGAACAGCATGGGGGAGAGGGGGACCATTCCATCTTGCAAACTGAAATGCTTGCTGAGACAGAACAATTGGAAGAGTCTGATGATGACTTCAACCCATCTATTCTTATTCTTTTACATTTTAAAAGTACCCTCTTTCCTTTCCTTTCCTTTCTTTTCCTTTCCTTTCTTTTCCTTTTTCCTTTTCAAAAGGCAACTCAATCACCCAGCAAGAAAGACATAAGGCAATAACTTCCCACAGGTAATTGCTTGCATCTTTGAGGCTCAGATGTTACATGGCTAAGACTATAGTCCTAAACGCTTACTAGAGAGTAAGCCTAACACAGTGACCTCTAAATGAATACAGGATTTCATTGCATTATTCTCTCCTTGAGAAGTTTTCCAGTTCATGCTTATCCCATCTTTTGGGCATACTAAGTACGCCTGGGCCCTAATGCTCCAGAATGCATAGTCCTCCACTTTATGCTGACACTTACAATTGTTCAAAATCAATATAAAATAGGACCATTCATCTTTATGGTAGCTTCACTCTCTGTAGCAGGTTGATTAAACCACAGCACATAGGCTTTTCCGCAGCTATCACACAACAAATGCACAGTTTTTATTCATTTCCAGATAATTTCAGTCATGGAAGCATTCTTGTTGAGTGATAGCTTCTTCTCCTACACCCACAGTGCTCAAACAGCAATATATTGTTGTTGCCTGGAAAATAGTGGTGCTTTCTCCAGGTAGAGGGACAGTGCGATTTGGAATCCTTTGTAGAATTAGAGTTAATTGAAGTTGCATTCTCACTATACGTTTTAAAGCACTATGATACCACTTTAAAAAGTCACGGCCTCTGCCCAAGAAATCTGGGAACTGTAGTTTGTTAAGGGCATGCAGAGCTGTTAGGAGATTGCTGTTCCTTTCCCAGAGCTACAATTCCCAGAGCGGTTTGACAGTCAATCCCTCTTCCCAGAGAACTCAGTGAATTGTAGCTCTGTGAGGAAAGCAATGCCAGAGGCAGATTAGGTGTGGGTTGGCTCAGTGTTGGGGCTGCAGAGGAGACTGGCATGTGGAGGCAGGGTAACTCCCTGTGATCAGATTCCTCAGTTACCGCATCCCCCTTAGATAGTTCTTATGTTTTGTGAGATCCTTACACTGCTCATCCCAACCCACTGGGTCCCTTCCTGGAGTCATTGGCTGAGAACTCCTTGAGCTCCTCCCACCCCTTGCCCTGATCTGACCAACCCCTCCATTTCACCGCCATGAGACTCATGACAGTGCTCTTGATGGTAGATTAGACTCAAAGCAGGATGACCAGGCATACACAGAACACAGTAGGGTTACCATACATGACTGCATAGCGAAAATTTGCAAAGATGGTCACCCAGATGGGAGTTCCAAGTGTACTGTAAGTAAAGCAGAGTATCTGCTCAGGGGCGGACTTCTGTAATCATTGGTAATATGGCACCCTGAGAAAGGCCAAAACTTCATGCTCCCAAATGGATCTTCTCAGTTATGGATCTTCTCAATTTAGCACCCCCTTGGCTTGGTGTCCTGTGCAGGGGAACTACCTTCACCTCCCAAAATCTGCTTCTGTATCTGCTAGCAGGTTGCTCTGTAAATCATACTTAGTCCAGCAGTCTGAAAGCAGCTAAATCGTTCAGCGGGAGAAAGCAAACATATTTACTGAAAGAGATGGCCAAAAGAGTGGAGATAACAAACCTATTTCTGAAAGGAGACTAGTACATGGTTGCTGGATGTTTCTGGTGCTAGGTAGAAGGTCACTTCTCAGTATTGTCAATTATTGGATGGCAGAGTGTTGCCCTGGTTGCATTAACCTATAGCATGGGAGGATTGGTTTGGGATGAGGAACTCGTGGCCTCCCAGGTGTTGCTGGATTCCAGCTCCTATCATCCCTGACCATTGGCCATGACCAGGGGTGTTCAGGTGGCATGACACTTTTTTTTGCATTTTAGCAGAGGGTGGAGGCTAATCCTGACAGTCTCGTCCTGTTGCCATTAACTGCTACTGGCAGTGAGAAGCAGACAAAATTGAGGTAGAAGGACTAAATGGAAGTGATCAGAGAGAAAACAACCAGTTCTAAACAATCACTAAGGACAGGACATCACACTGCAATGTTTGAGATTGGCACATGCACCACTGATCAAATCTGCTTTTTAACCAGCTGGAAAGGCTTCATGGTGTTCTGAGGAATTCGGCTTTGACATCTGCCGTGAACTATAAATCGGAGTTGGAATGGAAGGGATCTTTTGTAAATCCAATTTGATGTGATGTGAACTTCTTGAGTGAGGTTTTATGGACTGTGTGTGAATAATGCAGCCTAGGTTTTCTGCGTTCATTGTAGCCAGGAGTCCAGACTGATGGTACAGAGTTTGCCCCTTGACTAATCATATTAGCATCGTTGATGGATATGCAGTAATTTTTAATTAGCTCGGCAAGTTTATTAACTTCGGTGGACTGACAGTATTAGCAGCTGTGAAATGCCCATTTTCAAGAAACCAGATATTTACTCATATCCATGAAAATAGGTCGGGATTTCTCATTACAATTTTTGCAAAATGCTTTGTGTGGTTAATTAAGAGCATTCCACGAAGCAAAAGCCAGAATTTTAGATACAGCTGTGTATGAAAAGTTCCACTTTTGAACTGTGTCACATGCTCATGGGAACATCCTGCCAACAATGAGTGCATTCAAGAGTGCAGCAAACCGGCCCCTGCACACCAAAACCTCCCTCTGACAATATTCCCTCTGTGGTCCCAGCTACTGACATGACCCAAACTCCGCTTCTTGTCCTCAGTGTTTGTTTACATCAATAGCTCTCAAAGTGTGAGGTGGGTTTCTCCAAGGAGGTAGAGTTGCTAGGGAAAGCGAGAGCAGAGGTCAAGAATAAAGAAAGAAAATGGGAAGGGGGAGAGACTGGAAGAGAAAAACAACAAGAGAGGAGTCTCTTTTTGCAGGCATTCAAATGGTACTTAAAGCCATCACTAGGAACCTTCTATAAATCCCAAGGATATGGTTTGACATCCCCATCAAACGCTTTGTGAAAGGTACATTTACTTACACTTTGTATCCTCATCATGACTCCTAATAAGGTGTGTGTGTGTGTGGTAGGGGAGAAGCATACAAGGTGACATTTAAAGGCCTATTCAGGTTGGGAGGCTGAGAAGCCAGGCTCCTCTGTCCAACAACTGCTTCTGGCAGCATCTGTTACATCAGACTGTAGAGAAGAGAAGGAGCGAAGAGAAGGGATGGAGAGCCACTCTATCAGGACAGTTGAGAGACCATCCTTAATCTTTTTCATTGCAGCTGATCTTTAGGAGAACTTACAGCTAAGAACTTGCAACTGATATTGCTTATATCCCTGTCCCTCCCATTTTTTCCCCATTTGCATCCTTCTATATTAGATTGTAAGACTGAGAACATGGACTACATTGATTGCATTGATCCGTAAGCTGTTCAGGCAATGCAAACCAAAGAGGGGGTGGAGAAGGTACAGAGCAGCAGACCTCTTACGGTATCCACTGCCTTGCTAAATTGTGCTGGCTTGGGCTCGCCCGCTTTTTAAAATTTTGCTGTGCCAGCAGATCCATGTCCAGCCTTGCAGCACCTCCACTGCATTTTCTGCAGTTGCAGTAGGGCCCATCCACTTCTAGGACCACTGGATGCTGGTAGTATCTTGTCGTGGACTATGGAGGAATGGTGGGAGGCACCAGTTGGGGAACCCCCAAGGAAAGAAGGCTCAGAGCTTGGGGAGTGGTTATGGGGAGAAGACTGGGAGGAGGAGGTAATGGAAGCTGAAGAGATAACAGGGTTTAGTGAGCAGGAAGAGTCTGTGGCAGAGAGCAGAGGCAGAAGCAGAGGCTGGAGAGGAGGGCGGCCCAAGAGGCAGAGATGAAGCAGACTACTGAAGAAGCCAGGGAGGACCCCACTCCTGCTGTAACCAGCTCCCCTTCCCCAGAGCACACAGAGACATTCCCAGGAAGGAAAATAGAAAGAGGGAGATGGGATAGATGGGAATATAAAATCTCTGTTACCAAATCTCCTGGGAAGAAGGAAGGAAATTAAAACATTGTCATAAATTTTTCAAGTGGGAAATGAAGAAAAGGACACTCACTTTTATTTCTTCCACAAATTTTGCACTGAAGGCTATAGGAATGGGAAAAACATGCACAATGACTACCAACTGTGACAGAAGCTGTAGGTAACTACCCCTCTGTACCTTATTCATGGGCAACACAATCCCTAATCATGTCTACCTAGTAATAAGACTTGTTGAATTCAGTAGCGTTAGGACTTCAGCCTCTCCTGCTTACTTACTTTCATTCACACAAACCATTTGAAAATTAGTCTTTAGTGACATTTGTTTCCCTTCCTGTTCATAGGTAAAAATACAAAATACCTTTTCCTTAACTATCTCCTTATGCTGCGCTTTATGACTGTCATGTCCAAGATTTGGGAACAATGATAAAAGCTGCAAGGTTCCTAGCATGAAATGAGTAGATTTTAAGGAAACCCCTTAGGGATCCGGCAGTAGCATTCAAGCCCTGGTTTTGAAATGTTACTGATGCAATCAAAGTTTCCATCTTTCTTATTTTGGCAACTTGAGCTGTAGGGCATAAGAGACGACAGAAAACCTCACAGCCACTTTTCTTTTTCCAAAACACCCATTTCCTTAACTGCTTCCAAATTAGCCTCCCTTATTGCGTTTATTCTTCCTCTCGATGTTGTTATTATCCTGTTTACCCAACGTCACTCTCTGAGCGTCTCCAGGCTCCTTCCAGCCAGCACACACAATACGTTACAATTATATAATTACACCATTGTAATCAAATAATTAAGATACATGTTAAACACATATTAGAGCCTACAAAGAAAAATGAGCTGTAGACACAGGCAAGGCATGAGCAAGAAAGGGGAGGCTGGAAAGTGGGATGTTCTTCCAGCGATCCAGATGCTCCTTCTGGCTTTGGGCTTTGGTGACTAACTGAGGCTGAGTTGTTCAGATAGCTGAAGAAAATAGGACGGCACTGTCTGTGTGGCAAAGGCAGCGCCATCTTATCAAAGGAGGTTTTGGAGAGCGCAGTGGTTTTCTTTATTTTAAGTGTTTTATACTGCCCTTCAATTATACTTCCAGAGCAGCTTGCAAAAATGCTACCACAATTAAAATGCCAACACACAAAAAGAAAAATAAGAACGTGAAAGTTAAAAGCTACAAAATCATAAAAGCAGCATGAAAGACCCAGCAGGATTAAAATTGCAGCTAAAATGCTCAGGGAACTAAAAAGATCTTAGGCTGGTGCTGAAAGACAATAAGGTAGGGGACAAGTAAACTTGACTGGGGAGAGTGTTCCACAACAGGGCCATCGCCGCCACCAGGAAGGCCCTCCTCTCATAGACCTCACCCATCTTACCTCAACAGCAACACCCATGGGAGGTCTTCATCTGAAGATCTCAATGTACATTTGGAGACAAATGACCCTTCTAATGACTGTGCTAGTTCAGTCTGAAGAGGCTTTGCCTGCACTGTGCTAGATGAGGTTCCCTACCAGCTAGCCAGAGGAATGAACTGAGATGAGCTGGCTAGGGTGTTGGCAGGTCCCAATATGCATTAAAAGACTTGAAATCCGGAGCTCTTAGCCACTGTGCTACAGTTTGCAGAGGCCAAAGCTCACAGTGACACATTCTGAACGGTGGGAAGCCATTATGGAAAGATGACAGAACTATCATGGGCTTTAGTTTTAAATATTTTTCTTTGTATAAATTCTCATCTTTTTGTAAGCATTCTTTAGTCCATTACCATAAAAAAATAAAAAGTAGATGACAATATTGTTAAAAGTTATCCAGTTTTCCTGCCACCCTGCCAGGTTTTGCTGATGATTAAATTAACTGATATTTGTCATATTAGACAAGGTAGATTGACAGCTATGACAAAGTTTGCTTTCCAAATGGAACGGTTTTATTAGTTTTTGGAATCAAATATATCATTCCTTATCAGTTCAATTGGATACTTTGAATTTTTTTACAATATTCTATCGTTTCTATATTATGGACAAGATGTTTGTATTTTTGACTTTGAAAATAATAGAGAATAGAATGTAAATGCAATTTTGAAATTAACCTCTTGCATTATTATTTTTTAAAAATTGTGCTTATTGCACTTGCTGATGCCACTTCAAAGTAAAGTTGTGTTGTGCTGATGTTTATCTAGAAGAAACGGCATTAAACTGGAAGCTGAAAAAGAAACATATTCCAGAACTAATTGATAGAAGTTGATGTTTTGTAGTTGGCAACCAAATGAAGGTTAATCTACTGTTTTTAACCCTAGGTCACTGCAAGTAGTGCACTATACAATAATGCAGCTCAGCTTAGTGTCCTGGCATCGCTGTGTCAGAGTAATCACGCTGTATTGGGAGCAGAGGCGTAGCAAGGCCAGGTGGTACCCAGTGTGGACATTTTTTTGTCACCCCCACAGATTTCAATTCTTGAAATCTTTATTTGCCTCAGCCATTGGCCATAGCAACAACAGAACATTACAATATACACAGATCAAAATAAAAGTTGATTATAAAAACACAGTTTAGAGTCCTGAGTCAGCAGTCACATAGTGGACCTTAGGATCCCACAAAGTTATTAAGATTTTTGGGGGCAGGGTCCCACAAAGCTGCTGAGCTACCTTTAGGGAGGCTTGCTGCACAGAACAGTTAGAGAGGGCTGGTGGTTCACAAGACAAAATCACAACGTAAAAACACGAAACACATAGCAAAAATAAAAACAAGAACAACCCAATAATCTGTCCCCCCACCCAACACATTGTGTAGGTAGCTGATCCATGGAAGGTCTTGCAATTGGGCAGGTGATTAGATTAGATTAAATGGGCTAGTTTCTTCCGGTCATGACTGTCTCTATCATACTAATAAGAGAGAAGGGTTGTGGCTCAGTAGTAGAGCATCTGCTTTGCATTCAGAAGGTCACAGGTTCAATTTCTAGGTAGGGCTGGTAACATCTCCCTTCTGAAACCCTGGAGAGGTGCTATCAGTCAATGTAGATAATACTGAGCTAGATGGAGCAATGCTCCAACAAAGTATGAAGCATTTTCCAATGTTCCTATTACTAATCTGATATCTAAACACTGCAATCCTCTGCACACTTACTGTAGGTAGATATCCTACTTAACTCAGTGGGTTTTACTTATGAATAAAGAGGTATAGCATCAGGCTCAACTCTTTATAATTCTGTGGTCAGAAATATACTTATTGACAGGAAAGAACCCCAATATTCTTAAAATTATTTAATATATTAAGACAATCTTTCTAGGCATTTTCAGGATGGCAAGTAAACTGTACAGAGCAGTATGTCCAGTAATCATCTCCTTAAGATTCCTTGTGCTCGTAGGACAAGACCTGCCAAGGAAAACAAAGAACTTATTTATGTATGCTACAACAGCAGCAAGAGTCTTGATAGCACAAGGATGGAAGAACGAGGAAATCCCAACGAAAGAACAGTGGCAAGAAAAATTGATGAGCTACGCAGAGCTGGCTAAATTGACATACAAATTGTGGGACAAGGACAACTGTGACTTTATTTTTATTTTTTTATAATATTTTTATTAAGCAATTTTTATATTAATACAAACAAAACATACATAAACAAACAACAAACAATAACAGAACAAAAAACAGGTACCATTTCATATCCTAATTTCTTAAACCTTTCTTCCTCGACTTCCTCTTGCCTCCCGTTTCTGTATTCCAAATTCTTGTAATTATTCAGCGAATCTTCCCTTATTTTACTATAAATTTATGCTAATCATCCTTATTCTCTTTGTCTTAACCATTACTAATAGTAACCATTTATTTTAATCCAACATCATTCTAACTGTCATTAATTTTGTAGTATTTCTTTAAATAGTCCTTGAACTTTTTCCATTCTTCTTCCGCCGCTTCTCTTCCCTGGTTTCGGATTCTGCTCGTCATTTCTGCCAAGCCCATGTAGTCCATCACCTTCATCTGCCATTCTTCCAGTGTGGGTAGATCCTGTGTCTTCCAGTACTTTGCAATAAGTATTCTAGCTGCTGTTGTAGCATACATAAAAAAAGTTGTATCTGTCTTTAGCACCCCCTGGCCGACAATACCCAAGAGAAAGGCCTCTGGTTTCTTAGGGAAAGTATATTTAAATACCTTTTTCAGTTCATTATAAATCATTTCCCAGAATGCCTTAATCTTCGGGCACGTCCACCAAAGGTGAAAAAATGTACCTTCCTTTTCTTTACATTTCCAACATTTATTGTCAGGCAAATGGTAGATCTTTGCAAGCTTGACTGGGGTTATGTACCACCTATAAATCATTTTCATTATATTTTCTCTTAAGGCATTACACGCCGTAAACTTCAACCCGGTGGTCCACAACTTTTCCCAATCAGCAAACATGATGTTATGACCAATGTCCTGAGCCCATTTAATCATACTTGATTTTACCATTTCATCTTGTGTATTCCATTTCAGCAGCAGATCATACATTTTTGACAAATTCTTAGTACTGGATTCTAACAGTTCAGTCTCTAATTTTGATTTTTCCACCTGGAAGCCTATTTTACTGTCCAATTTAAACACTTCATTTATTTGATGATAATGTAACCAATCTCTCACCTTCCCTTTTAGTTTTTCAAAACTCTGCAATCTCAATTTATCCCCTTCCTTTTCCAAAATTTCCCAATATCTTGGCCATTTCGACTCCATATTTAGCTTTTTAACTGCCTTAGCTTCCATTGGTGATAGCCACCTAGGAGTCTTATTTTCCAGCAAGTCCTTATATCTAACCCAGACATTTAATAGTGCTTTCCTGACAATATGATTTTTGAAACTTTTATGCGCTTTAACCTTGTCATACCACAAATATGCATGCCACCCAAAAATATTGTTAAATCCTTCCAAATCCAAAATGTCTGTGTTTTCAAGAAGCAGCCATTCTTTTAGCCAGCAGAAAGCTGCCGCTTCATAGTACAATTTAAAGTCTGGCAGGGCAAACCCCCCTCTTTCCTTTGAATCCGTTAATATCTTAAATTTTATTCTGGGCTTCTTGCCCTGCCAGACAAATTTAGATATATCTTTCTGCCACTTCTTGAAACAGTCCATTTTATCCATTATTTGTAATGCTTGAAACAGAAACAACATTCTTGGCAATACATTCATTTTTATAACTGCAATTCGACCTAACAAGGAAAGCTTCAGGTTTGACCAAATCTCCAGATCTTTTTTCACTTCTGTCCAAGTTTTTTCATAATTGTCTTTAAATAGATTCACATTCTTAGCTGTCATATTCACACCCAGATATTTCACTTTTTTAACCACAGTCAACCCCGTCTCATTCTGAAACCTTTCTTTTTCAATCTGTGTTAAATTTTTCTCCAATACCTTAGTCTTTAACTTATTCAATTTAAATCCTGCCAGTTGACCAAACTCTTGAATTATCTCCAAAACTCTTTTCGTACTAGCTTCTGGCTCCTGTAAAGTAAGTACTAGATCATCTGCAAATGCTCTCAGTTTGTATTGTTTAACTCTGACCTGAACCCCTTTCACCAACTGGTCCTTCCTAATCATATTTAGCAAAACCTCCAGGACCGAGATAAAAAGTAATGGGGAGATAGGGCACCCCTGACGTGTCCCTTTTTCAATCTTAAACTCTTCTGTTACCACATTATTTACAATTAATTTTGCTTTCTGTTCAGAATATATTGCACCTATACCATTTTCAAACCCTTGGCCTACCCCCATCCCCCGGAGGTTCTTCAACATGAAACTCCAAGAAATATTGTCAAAGGCTTTCTCGGCGTCCACAAATATCAAAACAGCCTTAGTGTTTATGTTCACTTCCAACTTCTCCAAAATGTCAATTATATTCCTTACATTGTCCGACAAATGCCTTTTCGGGAGAAAGCCCGCCTGGTCCCCATGAATCTCCTCCATCAACACTCTTTTCAGTCTCTTTGCTAAAACATCAGCAAAAATTTTGTAATCCACATTTAATAAGGAGATGGGTCGGTAGTTCTTAAGTTGGGTCTTTTCAGTCTCTGTCTTTGGTATAAGTGTAATGTAGGCCTCTCTCCACGTGTCGGGTGCCCTTCTCCCCTCCATAATCTCGTTGCAGACTTCCTTCAAAGGTTGTATAAGCCCTTCCTTCAAAACTTTGTAATATTTGGAAGTCAATCCATCCGGTCCGGGTGATTTGCCCAACGTCATGTTTTGAATGGCATCTTCTATTTCCTGTGCTGATATCTCCTGGTTCAAAATTGTCTTACTTTCCTGTGAAATCTTTTTCAGCCCATTTTTCTCGAGGAATTGTTGTATATCTGTTTCTTTCTGCGGCCCTTGTGTATACAGTTGTCTAAAGTAGCTCTGAAAGCAGTTCCTAATTTCCACTGGGTTGCATATGTTCTTTCCCTCCACTTCTAAGTTTGTTACCGTGTTGAGTTTTTGTCTCTTCTTTATTTGCCAAGCCAATAACTTGCCACATTTATCTGCAGATTCAAAAGTCTTTTGTCTCATTTGTTTAATTTTCCATTCTATTTCTTGATTCATCAGTTCCATATATTGTGTTTGGTACAATTTAATTTCTCTTAAAATCTCTTGCGATTTTGGCTTCAGTCTTAATTTCCTTTCCCCTTCTTTTATCTTTTCCAAAATTTTCTCTTTCCTCTCGTTTTGCTTTCTTTTCTTTAATGTATTTTGTTGTATCAAAAACCCTCTCATCACGGCTTTACTTGCGTCCCATACTATTCTTTTTTCTACTTTAGTCCTTAAATTGATTTCGAAGTAATCTTTCAGGGTTTTTTGGGCCTTTTTACAAATCTCCTCGTCTCTAAATAAGGTGTCATTCATTCTCCATCTGAAGGAACCAGTTGTTGTTTGCTTCATCACCATCTTTACTGCGTTATGGTCGGAGAGAGTTTTTGGGCAGATTTCCACTTTCTTTATATTCGACGCCATACTGCTAGTCACCCAAATTTGGTCGATCCGAGTCCATGTCATTTTGGCTTCAGAAAAGAAGGTTCCCTCTCTCTCTAATGGGTGTTTTGTTCTCCAAATGTCAATCAAGTCCATATTGTCAGTCATTTCAAAAAAAGTTTTTGGTAGTCTTCCATCTTTTGTAACTACCTGTCTTTGTGCTTTGTCCATATTTGTTGAAACTACTCCATTCATGTCCCCCATCATGATTAATTTATAATCCATATAGTCCATTAAAGTCTCATGCAACTTCTTAAAAAATTCTGCTTTCCCTTCATTTGGTGCATATATTCCCACTATCAAAAATTTTTCTCCTTGGAATTGAATTTCAATTGCCAAATATCTTCCTTGATCATCTTTAAAGATTTGTTTCGGTTGCAGATTTTCCTTTGCATAGATCACCACTCCTCTCTTTTTTACTCTGTCTGAAGATATAAATTCTTGTCCCAGTCTCTTGTTTATTAATAATTTTCTGTGTGCTCTTGTCACATGAGTCTCTTGTAGGCAAATCAAGTCCAATTGATCTTTCTTTAGAGCATGAAATATATTTTTCCTTTTTCGGGGATTATTTAGACCGTTACAATTCCAGGTTAGAAGTTGCAAAGCCATGATGGGGTTACTTGCTTCCTCCTACAGCTCCCAGTTGTTGTTCGTCTTTTGTCGGTGGTTCTGTGTCCGTATCTAGTGATCCCTTGCTTGAAGGGTGTCCTTCTCCTGGATAGGTCTCTTTCTGTAGGTCTTCTTCGTGTTCTCCCAGGAACTTGTCTTTATCACTCACTGTTTTTATTCTTCTTTTCTTCCCCTTGTATTTAAAAGACAGGCCTTGGGGAAACTCCCACCTGAATAGTATGTAGTTCCTCTTCAGTAGTGTCACCAAATCCTTGTAAGGACCTCTTGCATCCAAAATACTTTTGGGAATATCTTTAAAGATCTCAATATGAAAATCTTCAATTCGAAGGGTTGTTTGGTAATGCAGGTTCAATATTTTATCTCTCTCTTCTTTGGATCTTAGAGTTATCAAGCAATCTCTGGGTCTATTCTTCCTCTGCCTTATTCCCAACCTAAATGCACTCTCTATTTTAAACTCTTCTTCTTTCAAATCTTGCTTCCAGAAGTCAGAAAACTCTTTTGTCAAATAATCCACCAAGTTGTCTCCTTCCTTTTCCGGCACAAGTCTAATCCTTAAATTTTTCTCCTTGCGTTGCATATCTTGCATAGAAAGTGTCAGTTCATACTCATCCAGTTTCCTGTACACCGGTGGAAGTTTCCCTTCAACAGCAGTAGCAATTTCCTTGGCTTCTTCAGCTATCTTTCGTGTTGTAGATGAGTCTTCCAATAGTTTCCCAATTGCCTCTGCATTAGAGTTCACTTTATTCCCAAGGTCAGTTATGCTTTTAGTGTTTAAATCGATTTTCCCAGAGATTTCTTCAATTTTCTTATTTGTTTCAGCGCCTTGCTTCTTTAATTCCTCTAAGGAATCATTTATTTTTCCCAATGCCTTTGCAAACGCTTCTTCAGAAGACATTGTTTTCACTCTTGCCTTTGTGACAGCTGCAGTTCCCGAGGCCCCTGATACAGAGGCCCTTCTTTGCATAGAAAGATCAACTTTGTATTGTCTACCAGATCTCAAAGTTGTTTCTTGTGAATCTTCTTTCTGTTTACCATCTGCCATAACAAAGTCTTTCACTCAAGGTCATTCCCACACTCTTAAGCTGTCAATAGAGAGAGATTCTCAGGTTTTAAATTCCACTTGTTGCTGGAACTGTCCAAATCCTCTAGAGGGCGTAAAATCAGTTCTTAAACTTTAGGTTGTTCCCACACTTCCATAAGGCAAAAGCCCTCCAAGTCCCTTTCTTTGTAAAAGATCCAAATCAATAGTGTCCTGCAAAAAACTTACTATGTAGCCAAATACAGTCCAAATACAATGTTTCAAGCTGAGAGTAACCAGAGTCTATATTGCGGTTACTTTCTAACCTTTTTTGTAACAACCGTCCTTAGCCGGTTCCTTTCCTCCGGCAGTCCGACCCCCAGGTAGATGAGCAGCGGTAAACAGTTCAATCTCCCTAAAACAGGCAGGGAATCCCTTTAAAATCTTCTTCCCCCCCCCTCCTGCCTTCTGGGGGGGGAGTTCTTTACTTGGTGTTGGGTTTCTTGGCTCGTAAGCTCTCCTGTCAAAAGTTACAGCTTAAATGCCTTTCGCTTTAATCTTGCTGCAGGACGGAAAGCAGACTTCCTTTTTAATGCTTCTCCGTCTCGGTGCCCAATTTCTTAATTTTAGTGTCCAATTATTTATGCAAGCTCAATCCTACTCACGGAAAGTTGCTCTTTTTTAATCCAAAATCTTCGGAAGAAGTCAGCGCTCTCCGCTAATGGCGACGCGGCTTCGCTTCGCAGGCTGGGTGAAAGCGACTCTCAGCACCGCTCCACGCACCCTCCGCTGATCTATAGCCTTTAAAAAGGCTATTTCACAACGTCGGGGGGGGGGCAAAGGTGCCCGCCGAGTCTCCGGTTCACAGGCTACACGCCTGTGACTCTTGAGGGTCCTTGCTCCGCCGTGAGCTACGGGACCCGAACCCACGAAGCAGATCTCTCCCGGAGCTCCGGGAGAAATCCGCCATTCAGCGCTGGCGCTAACCCGGAAGTCCCAAGGACAACTGTGACTTTAATGAAGAATGGGAGCTTTTTACAAATTATCTAAAAAGACAACAAAAGGAACTGGACTCCTTGGCAGGTTTTGAATAAACATGCAGAAAATTATTGGTTGATAACATGGTAGATAGATAATGTATAATTTTGTATGTATAATTTTATAATATGCAGAGAATAATATGTGTTGAGAAATCAGAGAGAGGAGCTGAGGGAAGTCTCAGGGGGGGAGAGGGAGGGTTTGATGGGAGGGGAAAGGGGGAAAATAATGAATATGATATGTTTTGATATTTTGTTATGTTGAAATTGCTAATAAAAACATTTTATTTTTTTAAAAAAGATCCCTTGTGCTCAAGTTTACAAGGACTGCTGCAATTTTCCAATTGTGGCTTTTGTAAATGTCTTAAGAGGCGAAACAAACACCATGATATCATTAACATTATTAAAAATGTTAATATGGTCATTCTGGGCTTTTCAGTAGGATAAGTAAACTGCACAGGCTAGTTTGTCCTTTAACCATCACCTTAGGGTCCCCTGTGATCAAGATTACAAGGACCAGAGCAGCTCGCCACATTGTGGCTTTTATAAATGCCTGTCATATCCCTGGGGAAGTGCTTTTAGCAGTTCAATCAACGCCCTGAAGTTAATAAATTCTATTCAAAATGACTTGGTTAACCAAGGTCCTCGGGGGCATGGCAGGAAGTCCTCCAGGATGGCATTTGAAAATGAGTCACTCCATAGCTTATACCTAAGTGACTGCATTTTATTACTTTCTTCTTGTGAACCTTTTCCATGCCTCCCTCATGCAGCAACTAACCCAAACGTTATTTTATTTTCTGTGTTTAATCAGCTCCGGCCTTGATGGTGCTAGCTCTTAAAGGAAACCGATCAGGTCCTAGGGCAGGAAACGGCAAGGTGAGTAATTTTGCATAACATGAGCAAGAGATTTAATACTGTGTGTACAAGTGAAAACATTTCGCTTTAACAGGAGTTCACAATCATTGCTCCCTGGGGAACACATACCATGCAACGCTAGATGCAACAGCACTCTCAATAGAGCATTTGGTTAAGAACTTAGGTTCAGGATGAGAACTTTGCTTCAGGATGAGAACAGAAATCGTGCTCCGGCGGCGTGGCGGCAGCGGGAGGCCCCATTAGCTAAAGTGGTGCTTCAGGTTAAGAACAGTTTCAGGTTAAGAACAGACCTCCGGAACGAATTAAGTACTTAACCCGAGGTACCCCTGTATATGTATTTGTCCAAGTGGAAGTCTGTTGATGGGCAATTATTTATCTTTAGACCAGACTTGAGTCAAACAGCCCTCAAAACAGAGGACCAGCATTTGTAAAGTAGACACAGAGTCCCTCTAGCTTCACTGCTGGCATCAGTTATTTCTCAATATTTCTCAAAAGAAGATAGTGACTTGGGCTAAAATAGCATTGCCATATTGCATAATATGAGCAAGGTAACATGGACAAGGCTATTATTTCAGAAGTTTCATCTTTTGTGTCTCAACAGTAGTGAGATCCTTATCAAGAACAGGTCTGTGGGTTGCCTGTTTCTTGTAATCTCAGTGTGGGACGGTGGTGTGAGTATCACTACTCAAAATGCTATCTAGCATTATTTCACTTCTGAGGGGTTAACAAGAGTGTTATCATGATGTTTACAATCAAAACGCATGTGGCTCAAGTGATAAAAGGGAGTCGAGGCATCCAATCTCAGAGGATGTGAAGACAATGTAGCCTTGAGGAGGAAGAGATGGATCTTATTATTGAAAATGGTTTGGCAGGCTGGGAATGGGCGAACAAGCCTGGGCAATTGTTCAAATTGTAAGCTCAGGAGAGAGAGAGAGAGAGAGAGAGAGAGAGAGAGAGAATGAAAAGGCGATCATATGAAACCACACTCTCCCCTGAAAAAGATATTTGTTTCAATAAATCTTTTATGACTGTTTTTCCTTTCACACTTGAAGATGAAATGTAGCAAGTTGCCAGTGACTGATGGGTCAGGAGCATTTCTGCAAGTAAGCAAGAACTCCAGGGAGCCTTGGGCCAAGATGTGCACAAAAGCAATTTAAGAAGCTGTGTGGAGTTTAAAGACCACTGTTGCCTATGCTGCTGAAGGCAGATCAGAAAGGCCTTATCTAAACTGGGCCCCAATGCAATCCATAGATTCTAACTCCTGCTTCAAGATTCAGCAATAGACTGCAGGGGTTTTGGCTGAAGCCCTCATATCCAGCTGGCATCCTCAAGGCTTGGGCCATCATAGCTCTTGTTTCAGAACATTATTTATATTACATCCATCTGACAACAGCAACATGCTGAAAAGGTAGGGCTTCATCCTTTAGTGTTTATGGTGAGTGCATTTTGTTGGGTGGCTCTCAGTGCGATCTCTCCTCCTCTTCCCTTCTGCATTATTTTAACCCAGGAGAAATGGATTGTTGCCTTCTGCCCAAAGAGCTGTTTTATTAGAACACTGTGAGCGGGCATGGATTTAATTGATGTCCACCCCAAACCCCCAAGATGAACAGGGTTGATTGAAAATCTGCAAAGGGAAGGGGAGAGAACAGCTGACAAAATGTCATCAGTTTGTGCTATGTTTGCAAACTGGCTTGTTTTACTAAGTTTTTATATATACTGGAAGCCTCCCAGAGTGGCTGGGGCAACCGAGCCAGATGGGTGGGGTACAAATAAATTATTATTATTATTATTAGTAGTAGTAGTAGTAGTAGTAGTAGTATGTGGTGGGGGGAGAGGAGGAGGAGGAGGAGGAGGAGGAGGAGGAGGAGGAGAAGAAGAAGAAGAAGAAGAAGAAGAAGAAGAAGAAGAAGAAGAAGAAGAAGAAGAAGAACTGTGTAACCTTGCAAATTTCTGTGACATCTCCCTTCATTTTGCTTCTAACTGTTGCCAGTTCTGTACTGCTGTAGTATTGACAGGTGTTGGGCTGCTTTCACATATTCAACAGAACATGAGCTACTGCAAGTCTTCCAAACAGCTGTTTCAGATTGGGATGGGGATGAATATTGCTGCTCCTAAACTCATTATGAAATTGGCTTGCTATTTTGATGATACTTTAAAACTGTGGGATAAATATTGGCCTCATATAACCAGCATGCTTAGCTCCAGTTAATGTATAAAGGGGTTAAGACCATAGACTAAGCAGTCCTGCCAAACTTAACTAGGTCACACCCCCTCACCTTGGAAGGAAGAGTTACCAAATTGAAATACTTTATTGTCACTTGTATACAGTGAAATTACACAAATGCCTTTTTCCTTTCTTTTCCACCATGAGAATCCAACCAGAAAGGACGTCTGGGCTTATCATTCCAAGCCCAGACCACACGGCTTTAGCAAGTCATCTTTGTGTTTCTATACAAATAATTTAGAATCATTTTACCACGGGGCATTTTACAAGAAGCAGGGGCAGAGTTGGTGGCGCAACCACCATGGTACGAGAAGTGATAGTACCACCCAACATCTATATTTGTTTATTCGTTTTTTTGTGTGAGTTAATCTCCCCCACAAACACATACTAGTTGTTAACTGCTGTTGTTAAACGCACTTCTTCTATCACTAACAGAAACTGCTGTTAGGGCACCGAGCTGCATGGTCTTCCTTATAAATAGACAGTCACTCTGAAGTGCACAGCTGTCTGAATCCAGCAAGGCTTTCTCATTCACTATCAAATGTAATTTTATTCTGTTGAGAAGTACAACATCTTGTTCCTTTCACTGAGGTGTGTGGGTGGGTGTCACTTTCAGTGGATATGTGATTTTCGTTTTGCTGTTACAATCAAGCTTAGCCTGTTTGTCAAATACGCATAAGTTTTGTGACGTCCCCGTGGACTTGCTCATCTGCTCCTTTTAAAAGTTAAACAAAACCCAGAAGCTTATACCTCGGATGTGTAGTAAAAAATGGCTTGGCAGCTTCTTAGTAGTGTTCAAAAGATTTCTCAGAAGGACAACTGTCTCAAGAACAAAGGTCATGTCTGAAATAAGTAGGTCCAAGGATGAAAAGGTAAGTTTGAGGGGTTGATTCTTGTCTTTTGTTATCCTGGATGGATCAGTGGCCACTCTATAAGGTTTGGCTGGTTAACTCCAACATTCAGTGTCACTGAAACATTCAACCTGCCTAAATTTATTCTAAACCATTAGTTGTTTCCCATTCGTGAACCACTCTTCATTTGGGAAGGCAAGCAGGAAGTGGCTTGTGTGACTTATTGAACATAACCTGTGGCCATGGCAACACGTGCTTCTTTTTAATTGAACCTGGATACCCTATCAGTTGGTCCCCAAGGCATCTTTGTGCTTGATCGCAGACACATTTCCAATCATACCACCCTGACCTTCATTTCCTGCTCTCATATATATTTAATAATTTCTTCTTTTTCTGAAGCATACAGAATTCATTATTCAGCAAAAAAAGCACCCAAGAAACATGTTCTTTGCAGTATCACCCTTAATTAACCACCCTTACATTATTTTCTTTTGCTTATCCATTTGGCATCTGTACAGTGAGACAGCCCTTGGTACACCTCTTGCCTTCATCAATGCCAGCCAGGCAGTCAGCCATGACCAGATAAGAAGAAATGGAATTCCTTATCTCACATAAAAACCCCCACAAAAGGTCAAGGTTAGCAGGAATAGAGAGGGCCCTCCAAAGCAGCAACAACAGCGGCGGCGGCAACAACAAAAATCCCTTTTCAAATCACCATGGCAACAAAATGGTGCATCATGGGAGGCCAGGAAAAGAGGGGCCTATTTCATTCTTGCAACAATCTTTCCACTCCATTACCCTCTTTATCAAGTATCTCTACATTGGGGCTGAGTGTATATCTGTGTCATGGAGCAGTGCAGATGATTCAAATACACATTGACCTTTTCAGTGGGATCTGGAGTTCCTTGTGGGAGTTTCTGCATCTCCCCTTCTTCTTGTTTCCCTCTCATCTCCGCTTCGCATGACCTCACTCTCCCTGGCCTTCTCATCAAAAACTGTGTAACAAACTGGTGAGGCTGTAAAGGGTGGGTTAAAACTCAGGGAGAAGAATCGACTTCAGCAATGCTATGGAAGTCAAGACCTCGAATGTCAGTGTGGTGCATCCATGAGGAAGATTAATGACTATTCTAATAGAAAATAAAATAAAATACAATAAAAAAACGAGATGGGGATAAAAAGGGACAAAGACAGGCAGGCTGACTTGGCTTTGATCCCTATTTAATTTCCTACAGATGAACAGGTTTGTGCCATGCAGTCTTAACAGGCATAATGCTTACATTCACCTTGATGGAAGAAGGGAGAGTCTGAGAGAATGAGAAATGTGAGAGAAATATCAAAAAATAAATATTTTCATGAGTAATTGTCTATGATTTTGAAGTATGCCTAGCGGACAATAAAAGAGTGGGATTCTGAATACACAGGAGTCAGAGTCTTCATTTGATTGAAATTCTCAGTTCATGAAAAAAATATTTGAGACTAGAAAGCATAATTCTTTCTGAACTTCTCTCCCTTCTGTTATTCAATGAGACATGGACTAGGCTGGGCTCTTCCCACTGAATTGACTCTTCCTTTTGAGAGGGACTCACTTGTTAGGGTCACCGGGGACAGCTGTCTGCTCTATAGGGACCTTTCTATGAGGGTGCGTGGCTCGCACCATGTAGCGTTATTAGACAATCCATCCATCCATTAATTACCTTTGTATCCCACCTTAGGTTCAACTTTAAACAATGACTTTGCTAGTCAAATATTTAACATACACATTCAATTGGAAAACAAATGCTTTGAAAAGGAACAAATACTTAGGTAAGAAATGACAGATTCTTGGATTTCTGCAAGTGGCTGTCTTGAATCTGAATAGTTGCCAAAGGAAGAATAGCAGATGATGGCTCTGCAAATGTGATACTTCTCCAAATTTTTGTTGCTGGGTTTCTGGAGACACGTAGGAACTTGCCTTATACCAGTGAGACCAACAGTCCCTGTTGCTCAGGATATTCTACACAGGGAATATTTTCCAGCCTTACCTGGAGATGCTAGGGGTTAAATGTGGGACCTTCTGTGTGCAAAACTGATGCTCTACCACTGAGCTACGACCTTTTCCTTTGTGTTGAGGGCTGACTTTGAATAGATCACACAAAGGGAGCTCGACTGCATATGAAACCCTGACCCAGAACCATGTTGTCTATGAATGATTGAACGCCCAGCTCCCTGTAAACAGGTGAAAGGTAGCCCCCTTCTGGCCTTGCTCTGCTCCCAAGAGACATCTCTGCGCACTAGGCTGGGTGGCCTGGCTATCCGAGGGCAACCAAGTCTCCTTGGCACTGTGGGACTTGGGCATGTGACTTGACACGAGATGAGAAATGCCATGCCAAGAATGGGCTGCAGGCATGGGGGCTATTGTTTTGTTTGATACTATGTTATATATTTCTCTGATTATATATTGTAATCCGCTTTGTGGACCTCGGATAAAGGGTGGTATAGAAATTTAATAAAGAATAAATGATCAATAATGACATGTCCTAGATCCAGAGAGAGTAATCAGTTCACAACTGTGTGACCAAAAGAAAATTTTTCCATCATGCACTCAAAATAAAAGCTACCGTATTTTTATATTGGAACTCTGTGGGCAATGTATGAGAGTACAGTCCTACATATTTTTATATCCACCCATGTTATTTACCATGTTAATAGTGTTGCCATATTATAGTCCCACTGAGCGATTTTATTAAGTGGCTCTGTGGCATCTTCCATGCTGTGCTTGTCGTTGTCACATTGTTTTCATGTGGGGAAAAGGACATGCAGGAAAGAAAATGGTGCTTGGGAGATGAAACAGAAGTCTGAGTAATATCTTATCTCATCTCCCTGCCTCCCTCTCTTTCTCTCTCGGCGGTGTTTTTCACAGGTCAAAAATCAATTAAGAGCATATTTCATTGGGAACACTTTAAACAATGTAATATTTCATTAAATATTACTGCAAGCTCCATCAGATTTGCAGTCCAAGTGTGAATTACAAAATTACCCAGATTCTTTTAATAAGTTTCTTCAAGCTTACAGGCACTATAATGCAAGATACTCATTGTGTGGCTAATTCCATGGAGAGTATGTTTATGGAAACTAATATTCATTTGTGTTTATATACTGCTGCAATTTATCATCTATATTTTCCCATATAATACCCACTGACCAAAGGTATGTGGTCTTCTTTGTGACACTACAGATTTATAAAAACAAGGAGTCCATGGGTGAAGTAATTTCCCTAGACAATAACTCTTAAGTTATTCCAAGATAATAACTCTTACTCCCCTATGAGGAAGCATTGCTTTCCCATACAGCATTGCACCTTAACCCCCCTTTAATTTTCTGAGACCCTAACTGAATTCATGGCTGGATTTTGATTTGGGTTAGTGACTTCAGAGCGAATGTTCTTAACCACTGTGCTACACTACCGTGCTCCTTTCCTTTCCTATATATTAAGGAGGCACCCAGGGTACCTTGGTGTTCAGAGTTTAGGTCCAACAACATCTGAGGACCCAAGGTTGAAGAGCATCAATTTAGAATTATCCTGTCCTTTATTGTGAATAGTCATTAAAAGCATAACATTCCCTTGCTAGGTCTACCCAAAGGGCCACCTAGTCTAGCCGTCTATTTCTAGCAGTTAGCCTCACTCCAGTTGACCCTGGGAATAATGCAAGGTAGGAATGAACTAAAAAGGGGGACCATAGCTCTCAATTGTCACCTTACAGTCCAAGAGTTGTGCAGAAAACCGCAACAGAATCATGACAGAGGGAAATTATTGGAGGATAGCTCAGTTGGTAGAGCATGAGATTCTTAATCACAGGGTTGTGGGTTTGAGACCCACACTGGGCAAAAAGATACGTGCAGGGGGTTGGACTAAATGACCCTCGTGATCTCCTTCAGTTCTCCAGTTTTATTATTCTAAGTCTAGGAGGCCCAAGTCAAAGTGAAGGCAATAAGGTTAGCAACTGTGCCTTGGTGAAAAGGAGGAAGTCAAATGATGTTGTTTAAAAGTTGCCTGTTCAGTGACCACCAAATAGTGCTTGTGCCTGGTATGATTTTCATAATCATTAAATTCTATTGGCCACTCTATTGCTGTCATTGGTGAGTGGAAAATTCAGATGTCACTGGTGAGTGTCTTCTTTCTCCGCATCCTCACATTCTTCTAAGAGGGCTTGTAAATGGATCCTGTGAGTGTCAAGTCCAGATAACTAATTTATCCCTTAGAGCTCAATGGCCCCATCTTCTAGCCATATATATCTCCTGTCATATTCCTGACTACACTGCAAATGTCCTCAGATGATGTTTTGCTTCAGAGTCTGCACAATGGCAGAGGTGGAGGAGCACACTGGGTGCATAGGAAAATAATTAGACCAGAGGCCAAGGCAATCCAGCAGAATGTCAAGGACAGGAATAAAGCTGGAGGTCAGTGATTAGAAACCCCAGGGAATGCACCAGAAGGAATCAATGGAGGTAAGAGAATTCGTGGAAGAAGCTAATCAGCAGTGGTGAAGTAGTAAATTTTGAACTGCAGCAGCACATCATTACAGTCCCCAGAGTCCTGCCCCCCAAGATGGTCCAAAAATGCAGGCAATAGTGCTGATCCATTTTATATCTATTAAACCACACACACACACACACACACATACACACCAGGAATTGCCATCATTGTGTCCACAGGTGTGAATGCACCCATAGAGACCCCTCCCCCATTGCTGAAATTAGGCTTGAAAGAAGTAATTTGGTGCAACCAGCAGTGTGTGCTTTGTTGTGGCCTCTGTGTGGCACCAGAAGCAGTTTCTCTGGATTGCAAATGGACTTATGGACCCAAGGAAGCTGGCAACCCTTGGTATAAACACACACACACACACACACACACACACACGACTTTACCAGCTTAACTTGTAAAGCACATTGAGCTTTAACAAAGTATCTTCACTCAACTGAAGCAAAGGCAGTCTTGTGAGGCTATATCACCACTTAAACTGAAAGGGGAAAGTAGTAAATGGGAAAAAAAATATCTAGCCTCTGCTTGATAATTTCCCTCATTCTCTGGTTTTCCCCATGCTAATCTGTCACAAACAAACTTGAAAGCCCCATTATCACTTCATTTACTTGCCATAGCAGGAAGAATCCATCAATTACCTTGGTGCGCTGGCAGATTACATAATCACTCTTGCTGTGAAAAAAGTCCCAGAGCTCCCATTGCCTACATTTCCCTTCCACTGCACTACTGCTGATCAGTGTTCTGGCATAGTCAAGGCTTCTATGCAAGTTTAAAGCAGAACAGACTTTTATAATTTATTTATAATTGATTTATTTCATAAGATGATTCTTTGAATCAAACATCTCCACTTTGGGCCGGTGCCTCTCATGTGATTGACTGCGGGAATATGCACCATCAACAGGCTTGTTTGTTTTTAATGTATATCCTGCCACATACATGAAGTTCACAGGCAGTCTCCCTTCTAGGCACTGACCATACACAGACCTGCTTAGCTTCAGCAATTTGGTGGCTTTATATGCCTTGAGTTGATACACAGGGACCCTTACAATCTTAGTGGATAACCTGGAGGTGCTACTTACATGAATCCGGATATGCCCCAGTTCCCAAGATGGTGGCTTCAAAAGGTGCCACAGTCATCACATGAATCAGGGTAGGCACATATATGCCACTGTCATCTGCAAAGTTATAAACAAACAAACAAACAAACAAATCTGCAAGCAAATTTGTATTCAAATACAGTCGGACCACAAGTTATGCAGTGGTTATGTTTTGGAGATCGTGCCTAAATTGAAAATCATGTATAGTCAAAGCGCATTGGGTGCAATGGTGGGTTGGACTGCTAAAGTCCTTTATCCAAGATGCCCAACCCCTTTCTGCTCCCCCTTTCCTTCCTTCCTTCCTTCCTTTTTTTGCCAAGCTCATATGTGCACAAGTTAAATGTGTGTAATTTGTGGGTTTACGGTAGGTAACATGACATGCATTTTCTCTCAAAATATGCATTCCTACATGTAATTTGATATATATTTTTGAGCAGAGACCTGCTTCAGAATATTCTAGAAGAGAACTAAGATCCAATCTTCAATTACCGTAGTCCAGAAAGTATGCATCACATCAGCTCATTTCAGAATTCACAAAACTTGAATTCCTCAAGTATTCCTAGCCTTCCCAGCCCATTTTACACACCCACCCCTCTCCAAGATGCCACCTGCTTGGGGAGGAGTGGGTGGTTGCATAGGGTTAGGAAGAAGATGCCATGCTAACCAACTGGACTTGTCAAGTGTATTCATAGGGAACCCTAAAAAAAAATATGTTGAAGTTAAGAATTTAACAAAAGCCCTCCTGAATCAGGCCAAATGCCCATCTTCTCCACTATCCTCTTCTCACAGTGGCCAACCAGATTCCCATGAGAAGTTCACAAACGATGACTTGAGAGCAAGAGCTGTGATTCCAAGCAACTGGTATTCAGAAGGTATTTTTCTGGTGTTCCAAAAGAACATTTGAAAGCTCCTCCTGAATCAAATTAGCTTTGGGGATGAGCCACAAGGGTCTCATTCATTTCTTTTAAATAACTAGAATCTCATTTTTCCAATAAGTTCCTCCCCACACAATCAAAGTAAAACCAAGGCAGAAATGAGGCTGGCCCAGCCCCCTTACAAGCATTAGCCCTCACTAAAAGTTGACATTTTCACTATCCATTTGCTAAACAATAAATCTCTTTTATGCACAGTCTGATTATTGATCTCCTTTTGTCTGTTGTCTCTTTCATAAGGGTGCAGCACTTGGCTTCTAATGGCTGCCCACTTGCACAAGGTGAAGTCCCTGGAACCCCCCTCTGGATCCAAAAGCTACTTTGGGACACTTCTGTGATGTTAAACAGTCATAAAATCCACCCGCCACAGCTGTCTAAAATGGAGGTTATTGCTTTTAGAGCAGATGGAGTGGTGCCAGAAGCTGGAGAAAAATGGAGGGATAAATCCTGCAGCTACAATATCTGGAGAAGGGACAGGTTGACAGGCAACCCCAAAGAATCATCCGACAGTTTTGCAAGTCTTAAGGTCTAAACTCCCACAAGGATGGATGGGTAGTATTTGTAGTTAGGTAATTTTTGACTGCACTTCATGTAGGGCTTTTTAGTCCAGAAGAAAGACAAGCAAGTGGGGCCATAACAGAGGTGAACAAAAAATTATACATGGTGTGAAGAAAGTGGAGAGAGGATTCCCCTCTTTTACTATTAGAACTTGGGGGACATCCAATGAAGCTGAGCACTGGAAGATTCAGGACAGGCAAAAGAAAGAATTCGTTCCCACAATATGTGATGTTGGCCACCAACTTGGATGGCTTTAAAAGACAATTTGACAAATTATGGGTCTCAATGTTTTCTCTGCTCTCCCAGGGCAAAGGCAAGTGAATACCTCTGTACCAGTGCAACATCACAGCATTATTATGTATGATGTCATCAGAGTGACTCAGCTACTACACAAACAGCAGGCACTCTTAGCAAGTTTAGCTTAACCACATCATCTAAAACTGTTTTGTGGCACAGAAATGCTTGGAGATGGGGTGCAGGGGCAAGACCCAGTAGTCAATGCGCTTTTCTGAGTGAAGTTGCATCCAGGGCAGTCTTTAGCAGATGCGGCGCCAGGGTGCAAATATCTGCCCAGTGACCTCAAATTACCACAGATAGTTGGGGGCGCAGCTGGCAGGTGTGCAGGGAAAGGGGAGGCCGCTGGCAAGGCCGCGCAGCTCTCCCACTCACTGGGTGCACCTGAGAGGCTGGCGCCCTGGTGCAACGAACCACTTAGCCCTATGGGAAAGACTGCTCTGGTGGCATCTGAAGCAGTGAGAGACTGCGCTAGAAACTCCCTCACCGCATTTGGCCTCTCCAGGGTCAAATGCTGAAATAATCAGTTCTGGAAGTTTCAAGCAGAAGCTGGCTGTGTGGAGGCCCTGTGATGTTAAAAAGAACAACAACCCTACCCGCAATCATTGGAGCCATTTTGGCTATTTAAAACAGTCTCTCTTTTAAATTAATGTGGCAATGAATGAAGAGATAAACTAATGAATATTGTAGTAAAGGCTTCCCTTTCACGAGACCACCATTTAGTTACAGCTTTCTCTTCATTTCCTCCTTGTTCTCTCCTTTATTATGATAGCCTTTCCTCAGACTGGGTGACCAATGGTTAACTACTTCACAGGTGCATCCCTCTTTTTATTAACACACACTGAGATCTGGAGCTGGTAGAGATAATTAAAAAGATTTAATTAGATAGCGAGTTTAGATATGTCAGCTTTGTTCTGACATCCTCTCACAACAGTCAGACAACTGGCCCTTTGTTCTCTGCCTGATTCCAGGCTTATATAAGAGAGAACTGCTGGGTAACTAACATGAGGGTGGCATTTGGAAATTAGAAGAGAGGTTTTGATTCTGCTTGGAGGCCGAAATACGCAAGATGGACCTACTGTGATGCTTTCATATTTTAGGGTCTCTAAGAGGCCTTAGTGAAATTGAATATCTGTGGCTTAAGTGTTATAGGTTTGCTAATGCTTGGGACAACAGTATGTTGAAAAAGGCATACTAGTGTGATGTCCTGGCTGTTTTCCACAGACACTCTACTCCAAGACTCTCACTAAGTAGAAGGAAGGACAAAGGGGTTATGAGAGTTCACACCATTTCACTAACTAAAAACAACAACACTAAAAAAGGTTGTGGAGACGATGTGAAGATAGGTCCATGATGTGCATACAAATGTTTCCAAAGGGAGACACATTTGAACAAAGGGTTACATTTCTTCACTCCCACAGGAACCAATCCTCTATATTGTTTAATTTCCAACCTATCCTTAGTGCAATGGATATTGACCATTAAGCTCTGTTTATGCAGCTCTCATAGTGCACAAAAGGAGATAAGGCATTGAGGGTGAAGTGTACCATCCTAGAAGGAAGGACAGCAGGCATGTGAGACTGTGCTTCTCTCCAGACCATTCCATGAAGTGACCTATAAAGCCTTAAATGGTTCAGGACTGCAATACCCCAAGGACCGCCTTTCCGCATACAAACCGCCCCAGACCCTGAAATTACATGAGGCCCTTATTCATGTGCCCCCACACTATGGCTATGTTAGTCATACCTTTAAAAGCACATTCAAAACACATTTTACCTTTCAAAGAATTCTGGGCATTGTAGTTTATCACTCAGAATCACATTTCCCAGCAACCCTTAATAAATAGCAGCGTACAAATGCAGTCTCCATCCTTTGGTATAACAGTCGATCCCAAAACTGTAGTTGATGATCATTTTTTTAGAGACATGTTGAAGCTGATATGATGGAGGCATAATTGCCTGGGATACACATGCACTTTGTGTGTGTGTGTGTGTGTTTCACTGTTATCTTCAGTCAAAGCAATTTTGGAGCACTACAAAAACTGCACGACTTGTGCACACAGATGGAAATGGGGGTGAGCACACACATCATGCACAATTCCCATGTTTCACCACTTCCCTGGTGTGTGTGTGTGTGTGTGTGTGTGTGTGCATGGAGGGAGAGGGAGAGGGAATCTGTCCACAACCCATTTCTGTTGAGGTAAAACTACACTCACCATTGGAGATTGTCTTATCATTGTTGCTTGCTCTGCAACATAATAAGCATCTGTCAAAAATGGTTTAGGTGTAATGAATCATGCCTCACTGGTAAGGGTTGGAGCCACTGACCCTTGAGGTTTCTCCATTTCTATGATACAATGGTTTAATGGTCCTGGAGCAGCTATTTATATATAAACCCATTTGGTACACAATGATGTAACAAAATACAGCACTGAGCAATGCTCTAGAGCTTCTCCAGACAATTAATCAATGCATGCTTCTACCACATATAACTGATTGTGCAATGCTCCTCCGTAGCATGATTTCCATTCTGCATATTATATTGTATGTGCAGGGAAGAACTAGCCTTGCTGCAGGGACTAGGGTATAGCCAAAAGGCATGTAGCTTCTTTTTAAAAGCTCCATCCTCTGGCACAGAAGATGGGGAGGCTTGTAGAAGCTGCTGAAGCAGAGAGTAAGAATCCCCTGTACAGGTGCAGGTAAAATCAAATATATATTTTTTATGATGATGGCGATTAGATTTCTTATTTGTCTGCCACCAGGAAGCCCCCAGGTAAGTTGCAACAACTTAAGAATACATTATTTTATAAAGTAGCAACAGATTACAATCAAGACACTATCGGTTGGTCCTAAAATATCTCTCACATGTGTGGAAAAACCAGTGTAAAGAGTGTCTTCAGAATCCAACAGAAACACAGTTCTGCAGGAAGGGAATAAACACTCCTGCATTCGAACTGTAAAATGGCATGAAATACTGCAACTGTTCCTATGCTTTCAGTATGGCTTGGCCCTTGAAGATGATCTAAAAACTCCAAATATTACAAAATTCTGCTATTCACCTTCTTACAAGGGCTAGCTTTTGTAATGTGTTTTAAAATGAGTGTTTAGAGATAAAACATGTTTAGGAACGTCGTGATTTGGGTGAGGTTGTCACATTCCTGAGTTGGATTGAGATACTAACAAGGCATCTTGAGTTGGATCAGGGATTCCCTAAAGTCCTGAGGCATCAGTGATCACAGGGAGAGCAATCCAGAGGCCATCAGATATAGTGGATTTCCATCTTCAGCTGGAAAGGGAGACTTGCTTTCAGAAAGGGAAGTCCATGGCCAGGTACTTTCCCAAGTGGCGGTGGAAAGGTTGACTACTTTAGTCCTATTGCAATCAGTGCCCCAATGGTGGGGAGGGCAAAAAAGGCAACAAAGCTAAGAGTGGGGATGGGGCACATGCCCAGAACCGAGGGGAGGAAATATGCCAGCCCAGGTTCCAGTGGGAGGCTGGTACAGGACAGCAATAAAATGATAAAGAGGCATCCCCTCTCATCTTGCACCATGGTTTTTGGCAGAGCTTTGGATACTGTAGTATTTGGATACTGTAGAATCTGCATCCTCTGCCCACATAGGCTTACCTTGATTTAAGCGTGCGTGGCGCTGTGGTCTATACCACTAAGCCTCTTGGGCTTGCCGATCAGAAGGTCGGCGGTTTGAATCCCTGTGACAGGGTGAACTGTTGTTGCTCTGTCCCAGCTCCTGCCAAGTGCAAGTTGATAAATAGGTACCACTGCGGCGGGAAGGTAAACAGCATTTCCATGTGCTCTGGTTTCTCTCATAGTGATCCGTTGTGCCAGAAGCGGTTTAGTCATGCTGGCCACATGACCTGGAAAGCTGTCTGAGGACAAACACCAGCTCCCTCAGCCAGAAAGCGAGATGAGCACCCCATAGTCACCTTTGACTGGACTTAACCGTCCAGGGGTCCATTACCTTTTTACCCTTACCTTAGTTTGATTTTTTTTTAAAATGGGGGGGGGGGAGGCTCACTTTTACTTTCCAGTGCCAAGCTCCAGCAGAGAGAATGGAATCAGAGTGAAAACAATCTTTATTTACTTTCTTCGCTACTAAATGCCCGGTTTCCATGTTTTCCAGTCTGAAATGGGCTCTTATGCAGAGACTGAGTGGAGATGTCCAGTTTCTCAGTGTATATTGCACACAAATATGTGTGTATATAAGGGGCTGCTGAGGTCGTGCTGCAGGATGACCTTCATAGGCTCTGAGGAAAAACTGATGAGTTTCCTTTAGTCTCCGTCCTGACAGCCACGTTATTAACCGAGTGAAAGAAGAAGCGGTGTTGGGCTGGAGTCTCATCTCCACCCCTCCATCAACTTAAAGGGCAAATAATTGAAAACGAAAGATAGTGGTAGCACTTGGAAGCTACTCGCTTTATTTTTTTTTATCAATATTTGCACCATTTTCATTGATGTTTATGCCATGTGTCAGAGAGATATATATGCTAGGCAGGAAAGGATTTGCTTGCCGCTCGGAATTTCCTTCTCTGCTTTCTGTTAAAAATATTGCAGTCTGGTGGAGAGATACACTTACAATAGTATATTTCCCCATCTGTTTTTTTTAAAAAAAATCCTACAGAATTCACTATCTTAGAGGTCAAGGAGTCAAATACTCTTATAGAAGGATTTTAGAAAGTACCAGATAATTTTATGAGCAATAATAACATTTGTAATTATACATGCTACTGTAAGATGAAAGTAATCAATTATCATGTTTAAGGTCAAGGGCTGATTGGTACAGGGGTCAGGAAGGACTTCCTTCCTTCCATTTATGGAATTCTTTAATTGGTCAGATGCATTAAGATTTCTCTTTTTACTGTACTCTGAGTTATGTGACACTGCCTATTTTTAAATCTAGTTTCAAGACTTATCCAGAGGGTAGATCCTTTGATTATTGAACCTGTCAGACTTTTTTAAAAATTGAAAGTTCATAGGTTATTTTTATTTCCTTTTTCTTAACCCACCAGGATTGTAACAGTAATTGATGCCCAAGATGGAAACAAAAAGAAGATTCAAGTAGCTTTTACAGATTGGCAAAGATGTAACAAGAATTATCTGGCTGCTTCAATTTCCGTCTCTAAGTAGAATCAGAGTTCATGGAAAAGTACCAAGCACCTATTGCATATATCAAGTTTTTATCTCTATATATGATTTATGCTCAGATGTATCTGTTTGGCTACAACCTGTATCTGACTGCCTTATTAATAAATTAGGTGGTGGGGATGTATTTGGCAGGTGATTTCCAACTATTGTGAGTGTGCTTCCAAATAGTGGACTTATATCACAAATGGGTCATTCCGACCTGACTTTTCTGTGTGCATTTTTGACATGTAAGCTTCCATATATTCATGTTTTTGTCATGGATATTTATTGTGATCCCACTGCTTGGCACCCATGCCAGAAGGTGGAGCTTGGCAAAATACATCTCGCTATCTTCTATCACTCTTCCGCTGGCAATTTCTGTTCTGTGCGTGTACCTGTGTGGAACGGTGCAAGAGCACTTGGGCCTGTTTGCAGCAAGTGAGGGCAAAAGCCATTTCCACTTTGTTAGTTGCCTCCCCAACAAAACACCTGCTGTTCTTTTCCACAATGCTGGGTCCAATAGGAAGGTCTTAACGTAGCACCCAAAAAAATTGTAATGTTGGCATATTTAAGTTTTCTGAAATAAATTATTTTGATTCAGATGCAATTTTGATTTTGTGGACTGTTTAAATATTCACACTCCACGCCCTCTGTAATAAGTTGGCTCAGTTCTCACCAAAGAATAGACTTGATCAATCTCTTTTCTGTATCTATTTCCTACTTACTGATTATTCTGTAACCCTGTATGCAGGGCCGGATTTAGGTTTGATGAGGCCCTAAGCTACTGAAGGTAATGGGGCCCTTCATATGTCCAGCTGTCCTTTGTCAACAACAAATTGTCACTGTTTTTTGTGTTGAATATAAGCTATATTGTAATTTATGGACCTAATAGGTATCTAAAGCCATTTGCACATGCAGAATGTAGACACCCTATATATAGAAATGAGCAAACCAGTGATATTTTAGGGAGCAGGCTAGCAGGCGGGGCCCATTACTTACATCATAGGAGCCTACACAACGCAAAACACTGTTGCTGTGTGTAGGTTTTATTTTATTTGTTTTTTATCTTATATTTTGGAAATGTACATCCAGTTTTTTTCCCCTTTAAAATTATTTGGGGCCCCCAAGAGAGTGGAGTCCTAAGCTACAGCTTGTTTAGCTTATATGGCGCTGTCTATATGTCTGCTCGGAAGAAAGTCCCGTTGAGTTCAATTGGATTTACAGATTGGTGAGTATAGGATTGCAACCTGTGTAGCAGAGCAGATGACACATAGTAGCTAAGGAAGCAATCCTACCAACACAATAAGCAGGACACTGCTTATAATGCAAGATACTGCAAATTAAGCCATCATAATGTTACACCAGATCCAAACTGCATTCAGCTGTGGAGCTGCTCCTCTGCCTATGCCCGACGAAGGGGGGAAAGCCTTTTAAAATAGTGTTCTATGCCAGGCTGCCAGGTCCAAGCTGAATGTCCTCAGGATCCAACTCTCTGGTCCCACCCTGCTACACCCTCCTCTTGGGGGAATTACACCCACCTGGGCTCAGCCAGATTTGGCCCAGCCAGCTGAGCAAGTTACCCCAGTGTATCTTTCGGGACTTAACACTGTCTGGGCCTCCTTGAGGCAGGAATTAGCCAGCTGAGCATGAGATCTGCTACAACCTGAACTGTTCATCCTGGTGAATCTTGCCATAGGATTCCCCCCTATATGATTCAACCAATTTAGCACCTCGTTGTGTCCCTCCTAATACCTTGCCTGCAGGTTGGTATTTTGCAAAGATCCAGTCCAGAGTGAAAATAATTTTCAGAATTGGATCCAGTTAATAGGCCTTCTCGCTCTAAAATCCCATCCATTAATTCAGATGTGGTGAGCACAGCTACTCTGAAATTCCACTTTGATTGGCCACATATGTCATAGGTGCTTTTTCTCATCTTGGACAAGATATGACTACTGTTTGATTATTACCTGCATATGTGAATTCAGAGATTTCCTAAAATGGGCTCTGAATGGCTCGTTCCTGGCAGTCTGATAGTGGAGATTAAATAAATTAAGCAATTCAAGCCATTTCCCTTGGGACATCATTCCTCAGACTCATAAATATCACTGTCAGGTGGTTTTTCTCCCTTCCTGATATTCAGTGTAAATTTTCCCTTGCCTAATGTCATCCCATTAATCCTAATTACACAGCCTTCTACACCCCTTTTCAACCATCACTCCCTCTCCTGGGTACTAAATCCTCAGGCACTAGGAGGTATAATACTATCTCCATTATCCTTTGTTTCGCCTGTCCGTGTGCAGACATTATAACTGGAGATTTTGAAGGAGCAAAAGGGAGCAGGGCACCCAACTCCTTTTGCTGGGAGTGGCCAGATTTTAGGCCAGTACTTCACAGGGGCAAGATTCCTCGTGTCAGCAGTGCTTCCTTGGTGCTTTTTTCCTTTTCCTGCTCCAGAACTGTGGAACCAAAGGGGTCTGGATATTTGAAATCATTTAAAGTAGCTAGGTGTTCCCAAACCACCTCTTTTCCTATCCTGAGCTGCAGTTCCTTCCTTACATCATCATCATTTATGTTATCCCCAGGTTGGGCATTGTTTTCCTCTGTAAGAAAAATATAATGCATGAACTATATTTCATAAAACTATTTATACACTGTTTGATTGTGTGTGTGGGGAAACCCTCAAAGCAGTTTAAAAAATAGATAAAATAGTAAAATCAGGATAAAATCACAACAATACTTTAAACCATGCAAAAGTGAAAATACTAAAATGGATTAAAATTATCTCAACGTACTACACTTCTGGGTAGGCTTGTCTAAACAAGAATGTTTTTAGCAGGCACCATAAAGGGCACACTATTTTCTTGTACGTTCACTGAAACTGTGTATTATTCCTAAGTTATTAGAATATTTGAAGGCAAGATCCATGTTGAGGTTGTGATTGTTTATTGTTATATTTTTAGAAGTTATTATTGGAGATTAAATTACAGTGTAAACGCGGATTGCTCTTTTGTGTTCATTGTTGCCCATCCCAATGCCAATAAATTACAGAGCGATGGGAATTATTGCTAAGATTAGTTGCAAAAATTATACAAACAGCACCCTTCTTTTCACATCTATAATCACTTATTTGTCACAATCAATTATACAAAGTCAGTCAATAGTCATGTTTTATTCAATACCTAGACTACAGCACAACTACAGATTCATTGGCTTTGTGTACTTTACATCCAGAAATCATTATCCCTGTTGTTTGAAAATAGATTATCCCCCTCCCCTTTTAAATACAAGTTATGGAAAATACAATGGGAAATTATAGAGGGAAATAAATACTTAAATGTTTCAAAATATTTGCTCCCGCTCTGTGATGGCTGCCAGGAAGAGGTGGAATAAAGACTTGGGGAGAGAGGGGCTACTTTTGGGAAAAGGCTTTGTATTTCACCAGCTGCCAACAATCATAACTAAAAGCATCTATGCAATATCCCACTAGTTGGAGCTAGCAGTAAGTTAGCACTCGCAAATTTATTTCTACATAATTACAGTGTTTCCCAGATTCCCCCACTTTCATAAAGAAAACAGTTCCAAGTTTCAAACATTTTCTCTTTTTTTCTTTTTCTTTTTTTTACAAAAGAAGGAATTTAGCCAGATGACCAGTTTAGAGCATGACCTTATTGCATTTTAATTTTTCGTAAGACAGTCCTGGAAATCCCAGCACAAATACAATGTCCCCAGTTAATACATGGCAGATATGTGTGTAGACATGGGTGGTGCTGTGGTCTAAACCACAGAGCCTAGGACTTGCCGATCAGAAGGTCGGCGGTTCGATTCCCCACAATGGGGTGAGCTCCCGTTGCTTGGTCCCTGCTCCTGCCAACCTAGCAGTTCGAAAGCACATCAAAGTACAAGTAGATAAATAGGTACCGCTCTGGCAGGAAGGTAAACGGCGTTTCCATGCACTGCTCTGGTTTGCCAGAAGTGGCTTAGTCATGCTGACCACATGACCTGGAAGCTGTACGCCGGCTCCCTCGGCCAATAAAGCGAGATGAGCGCCACAACCCCAGAGTCGGCCACTGGACCAGACCCTTTACCTTTTTATGTGTGTAGATGTTCGCAAACACTGTGCTTATAAACTCGGGGCTGGAACTGACTAGTCACAAGGGAGAGTTTGAAGGAGAAATCTCCTCAGCAACTGGAGTCTAGTTGCCATTAAACAAATATGTACTGAGAGGGGAAGGAGGGCTAGACTCATGATTCCCCCTCATCGCTATGTTGGGTGAATATAGAAAGGGCCTTACATGGGTAACAATATAAGTGCATGGAGCTCCTCAGAGCAAGAGGGGATCCTGACTGGCCCAGGGTCCTCTCCAGGGCCGGATTTTGGATTGATGAGCCCCTAAGCTACTGAAAGTAATGGGGCCCTTTATATGTCTAGCTGTCCTTTGTCAACAACAAATTGTCACTGTTTTTTGTGTTGAATATATGCTATATGGTAATTTATGGACCTAATAGAATTATATCTATAGTGAAATACAATTGAGAAGAAGTATATTGATAGTGAAATAATTATTAAGCTCTAACTGTATGTAGGTTTTATTTTGTTTTTTATCTTGAATAATAATAATAATAATAATAATAATAATAATAATAATATATTATTTATACCCATCCACTCTGGGTGTCTTCCAACAAAATATTAAAATACAATAGTCCATCATACATCAAAAGTTGCCCTAAACAGAGCTGCCTTCAGATGTCTTCTAATATTTTGGAAATATACATTGGGGTTTTTTTCCTTTTTTGGGGTGCCCCAAGAGAGTGAGGCCCTAAACTATAGCTTGTTTAGCTTATATGTAAATCTGGCACTGTTCCTCTCTCACAAGAAGGAGCTTGGTGTGCGAACATTGTTACATATATAGGACCTTCTCCCCTGCAGCTAATGGGATGTGTCTGGTACGTGCATTGACAGTGCGGAGAGGGAATCGGGTCTGATGGCTATGACCCGGCTTCCCCCCACCCCAACATGTGATGGGTGTTTCTTTGAAGAACCATATTATCTTTAGCTGGAAACCACAGTACATTACACCTGGGTAGGCTCAGGGACTCTTGGATAGTATTTGCACATAAGACACCTTCTGTCTAATGTATGTCCTACGTGTAACATGAAGAAATACATTCCTGATGTGAGAAGCAACATCACTGAAGTGCCTGTTCATCTTTGTACAGAAATCTCTCTATCAGGATTGTCATTAGGGATAATCAGTTTGAAGTCAGCCTGCAGGCATCTGATGTCCAAGACTGCCTGAGGTTACAGTGATTTCAGATATGTCTATGCTGAAAATGATTAGCAGAGGTGTTTTTTTCCCCCTTGCTAAAACATCACTGACTGCCAAATTTCAGTTCAGCTAAAACATGCCAGCTGAAGTAGATGATTTGCCCATCACTTTGGTGAGAAAAGTTGTTATTAACACCAGCGGCTCAAATGCAGAGGAAGTCAAGAGGTCGGCTGAGCTCCCCCAGTGGAGATGGAAACACTGACAGACTTAAACTGTGGCAGCAGGCTCTGTGGCTTCCTTAGCTGTATATTGATTTGGATTTCAGGGAAAGATTCCAACACACACACACACACACACACACACACACACACACACACACACTCCAACTGAAGAACCCTGTAGTAAAAGATGCATTGGGCAAGTACTGAGGATTTAAAATAGGTGCAGATGTGTGGAATAGGAGGGCAGGACTTACACCATGCCATATCAGTGTTAGATTTCCTGGTCTATGATTGCAGTCATAGGATTGTTGTCTTTCACATGACGGTATATGTTTTGACTCCACAGAGTGGGAAGTGATGGAGACAGGATGTTTGTGTTACTGTGTTCTATGAAGTGGGACTATTGTCATTTGTTCTTTTTCTCTTTGCTGCCTGATCCTAGAGAGAGAGGGAGCCATGTTGCAGTGCTCCGTGTGTGTTTATATGTAAATAAAGTAGATTAGCCAAAATGCTGAGTTGCTGAGGTCTGTTATGCAACTGTGCAAACTCTGCGGATCCCTAAGTGTGCCGGTGTCTGTTGGCATCGGTCGCTGTGATGTTCGGGCTGAAGAAAGTTTTTGAAGCTCCCGAATGAAAGACCAGGAGGGAGAGAACATGCCAGTCAGGCATGTGTCTCTGCCAGGGTCCTACTCAAGTTTAGGCTGAACTCCTGACAATCAGGATGTAAATAATGTAAGAAAATAGCATAAGAACGTAAGACAGGCCTGCTGAATCATCCTGTTCTCACAGGGGTTGATCAGATGCCTTCAAACTGGAAATGAGCGTAACAGCATTCTGCCACCCTGTGAATCACAGCAATTGGTATTCAAAGGTGTGCTGTCTCTGACAGTGGAATGCAACCATTGTGGCTAGTAGTCTTGTCCTCTGAATTTGTCCAATCCTCTTTAAAAGCCATTCAAGTTGAGTTGGTGGACATCCCTGCTTTCTGCGGGAGCAAGTTCCCCTGTTTGACTATGCGCCGTGTGAAGCAGTGGCAAGTGAGCCTCGCAGAGGACAGTGTGCCACAGCTGGGGCATCGCCATGGATGAAGCCCTCTCCTCAGTTACCATCTCTCTCATGGCAGAAGCTGCAGCTCAGAGGTAAGGGACATGGTTTGTGTGCAGAAGGTCCCAGGCTGATTCTATGATAACCTCCATTAAAAGTATTTGGCAGCCAATGATTGGAAAGTCTCATTTGGGCTATTGCCATCGTGTCCTGTTTGTGTGCTTCCCAGAAGAATGTGGTGGCCACAGTAAGGAACCCAGACAGGCCTTGGGTCTGATCCAGGAGGGCTCTCCTCGTGTTCCTACCTCTAGTGGCCTGAATGAGGGGTTCCAATCTCATTATCTCCATATCACAAGTGCAAAGCTGAGGCTTAAAACACAGAGGTTTGTCCAGGAACGCCTACTGAGTCTATGTCCAAGTTAAGGTTTGGACCCAAGACATTCTGGCACACAACCCACACTTCACCAGCTCTTACAAAGCTGCCTCTGCTCAGCAATTATATTTCCCCCCCTATATGAAAAAAAGCTTACCATTGTAGGCAATTTAATTTTAGGCTTATAATAAATAGCCTGTTCTCCAGCTTTTGGTGGAGAGGTCAATGTCATTGTCTGAAAGACACATGGGCTTGAAGATAAATGGAGGAAGTGGCATCTTAAGAATGAGTTTGATAATGACATTAATCTTGCTAAGAGAAGCAGAGAGCCATATAGCAAAGCAGAGAGCGGCTGTCTCCAAGCTCCCTTCAGAAGAAGGGCTTGTATTTCACTCAAGGGCTCTGGGCAAAATGTGCTATAAAAGAAAGGGGGGAAACCATGTTTGGATTCATCAGGCCTTAGCTTCTATAGTTCTTGCTCTTATTTACGAGAAAACAATACTTGTCATTCAAGCGACAGCCATTGTCAAGCACAGAAACCTGCCCTGGAACTCATTTCTGCACAGCGGTCATGATTTGCAAACTCTTTGAAGTGGCACCGTGATGCTGAGTTATGGCTGCCGGCATCCACCATTTCCTATGTGACACCATAGGAGCCGCACTTTCTGTGGTTAACCTCCAAAGCAACATCCAGGGGCAATATGGCAAAAAGAAGAAGTAGTTACCTATTAATAATTTGCAGCAGAGGTCAGGAAAACCTTAGAAGGATCAAGAAGCCTAAGTGGAAGGATGGAAGTCCTCACGGCCTACTGCCCTCCTGACATCTTGTCAGACGTGAAGGGAAAATCTATTTCATCACTACTGAAAATATTTTCTATGTATTAAGAAAGTGGACTTGGAGAGTGCTGTGATGATATGGTGGGGAACACACACACACACGCACACACACTTCCATGTATAAGACTAGGGGTTGTTTTACTTTAAAATAAGGTTAAAAATCTGGGGGTGTCTTATATTTTCTAAATTTGGGGTCCCCAAAAGTAGGGGGCATCTTATACATGGGGGCGTCTTATACACAGAAAAATGTGGTATATATTTCTCTCTCTCTCTCTCTCTCTCTCGTGTGTGTGTGTGTGTGTAAATTTACAGGTACAAAAGACCAAAACCCTCCATCTTGTCTCCAAAGTTTACAGAGTATGCAGACCTTTGGGATTGGTTGTCTGGCTTATTATTATTATTATTAACCTTCTAGACAATCATCTCAAAGTGATGTACAATCAAAACAGAAGGCACATAATGGATGCTTGTCGTATCTCAACAGGAATACTGTGGGTAGCCACACTAAAAGCCTCACTTCAAATTACCGTGGTGCAGGCTTCTGAGATCTTTGGAACTTGTAGGAGAAGCTGTCCCACAAATTGCAGTGACCTGCTAGGTATATAAGGGACACAGCAGTCTCTCAAGTAACTTGGTCCTGAGTTGTTTAGTAACGCATTCGGTGGGGTTTAGGCACATCATTCATCAATGGGAAGCAATGTTTCCCTACTGAAGATAGGAAAAACAACCCTCTGTTAATTATCTGTTACACACCACCCCAATCTCTGAGCGGTGTGAGGTCGCAGGAGTACCAGGAACATATAACAGAGTCCGTGATTCCTTTTGGACAATGAGGCACAGCAGAGACTGTGATGTCTTTATGAAATATGGTTAGTTGTGCACATATACACAATCTCAGCCTAGATGGAGAGAGTGCAGAGCATTCACATCTCAAGAGGATCCTCTTCCTTCCATTGCTGCAGCCTTGGATTCAAAGAGACCCTAAACATCATGCCAGACCATCTCAATAGCGTAAAACAGACTGCCTGCCTTGAGCTCTGGCTTCTGCTCTCCAGCTTGCAAAAGTGAAACATTTTCCAGTTTACTTACATCCTCCAAGCTGCAAAACCTACCCTCACCACTATGGCATTGTCTTTTGCTAACCACCCAGAGCTCAGGGTGGCACTCCAGCCATTTGCTGGCTGGCGCTAAGTTTTAGCTTTGCTTATGGCATCTCTTCTTGTCTTTTGTTAGGTCAATGACTTGGCCATTACCTCTCGATGGTTCATCTGCCAGGCGTTTCCCTGGACACAGAAAAGCAAAGTCAGACTATTTAAAATCTAACTTTCAGTTTAGCCCTCCAAGCATTGATTAATTCTAAATTTTATTAGACCCGTGAATTTTTGGGGATCTGGCCCCCTACAAACTCATAACATACAGACAGATAGATAGATAGATAGATAGAGTCAATTTGTAGACTGTCTTTCATCATATCACGGTGATCCCAGGGCAATTTCCAACAATCCCCCAAATACAACGATACCATGTAATAGAGCAAAAGTAGGAGTACAAGAAACCCAAAGACTTGTTACTAATTTTCTCTAAAACCCTTGGAGAATAGGATTGTTTTTCTTGCTGTTAAACTTTAGCCTGCACACTTAGGCTAACCAAAACTGTTTAAACTGTTGGCTATAAAAGGCCTTGTATAAACCATTTTGCGCCAACTTTAAACTGTACAGTGTCCCCTCCACACACACACACACACACACACACACCCCCCGAAAGGACATATGGGGTTCTCATCACCATTTGTTATAATAGAGATTCAAGTATTATCTGTCTTCCGCTAAGAATGTACATAGCTTTTTAGTGAGGAACTAAAACTGATTATTTTATGATGGAAAATGCCACTGAGGCTGAGAACGTCTAACTACAAACAGTCATCTGAGATTCATTCATTCATTCATTCATTCATTCATATACCACCCTTCACCCAAAGACCTCAGGGTGGTTTACAGCATAAAATTACAAAATGAAAACACAAAATGTGGAACATAATAAAAACAAATAAAAAAGAAGCCACCTCCCACAAAAAAATTTTAAAAAATGAAAAGGTCATAGATAGCTTAATCAGCCAAAGTCCTGATTATAAAGGAGCGTTTTTGCCTGGCACCTAAAGATATGTAATGAAGACACCAGGTGAGCTTCCCTGCGGAGAGCATTCAACAAATAGGAAGCCACCACAGAAAAGACCTGTTCTTATGTTGCCACTCCCTGGATCAGCATATTTCCTTGTGGAGGAGGCACACAAAAAAGGGCTTCAGGTGATGATTGCAGGGTCCGTGTCTGTTCATATGGCGAGAGTACTCTGGGAAAGCACTCTGGGAAAGAGTCCCTGGGATTCCTACAGATAGGAAAAAGAGCACGCTATAGGGTTATATGGCTTTCCAAACTGCTGTTCAAATACTCCCCTGCACTATATATCAAGTGTAATTCAAAGAGTCAGGAGGGATTTTTTATTTTTTTATTTTTTTTAAGGGTGTGAGAGTTTCTGAATAACCCTGGGCAAAACAAAGAAACACTTAAACAAAAGTAACATTCATTCAGGATAAAAAGGGCATCAATTCAGGCTTTTAAGAAAATAAAAGAAACCTAACACTTGGTCCACTGTCCTAATTTAGATGCTGAAGACAAGAAGAAAGGACAAACTACAAAGAGTCCACAAACTGGCTTAAAAATGGGGTGGGTTTTTTTTGTTTTAGGATTAGGATCAGGCATACAGGCAGCTGGTAAAATGCACCATATCCCTTGTTTGGAAGCCTTCTGCTGTTATATTGTTTGATCCTGGGAGATGTTTGAAAACCGAAAACAACCAATCACAGCACATTTGGTTTATATTTTCCAATTAACAATGGCCTATCAATTTACAGAGAGACAAAGAGCCCAAAAAGTGACTAGCAGGCAGGCAGGCAGGCACTACAATGAAGAAGGATGAATTGGGGGGAAAGCTCATTTAAGAAGCCTGGATTATGCTCCTTCCTAAATGAGCTAAAGAGCCCCTGGTGCTTAGCAACAACCTCTTCCTGGGAGAAACCACTCAGGTCCAGTGCCCCTATTTTCCAGGGACATCCCTGATTTAAAGAAGCCATCTCAGTTTCTGATTTGACCCCTGGAATGTCCCACTTTTCCATAGGATGTCCCTATTTTCATTGGAGAAATGTTGGAGTTATCCAACCTCCCAAGCTGTCTGAAGGCAATCCTATATAGGGAAGTTTTTTAAATGTTTAATGTTTTATTTAGTTTTTATATATGTTGGAAGCTGCCCAGAGTGCTGGGGCAACCCAATAAGATGTGTGGGGTATAAATAGTATAATTATCATTATGGAATGGGATGTCCCTATTTTCATTGAAGGGTATGCAATGTTGATTCAAGCCAATAAAACCAAAAGTCAGAGGAATTGGCCACCCTCCAGGTGCCCGGCTTGAATCCTTGTTGACCTCCCTGTCTGCGACTCCCGGCAAGATCAAGGCGAGGTCTTTATCGGCGATTCTTCTCAACGTGAAGAAGAACACACCACTCCTCCCCCTCCTCCGTTCCCAGGGAGGGGAAAGAGACAGACAGAAATATATTTACATGTCTTTATTCCTGTCTTTCCAGCAGTACAGAGAAATCATATCTGTACACTCTGATCACCAACTGCAGAGAGAGAATAACTCCACCCATGTACTTCCAGTACAGGGTCATGTGACACTCTGAGCTAACATCCGGTGCTCAGTGCACTGAATAGACCGTCCCTCGTTCCCACGGTACAGTCCCATAACATCAACATCCTGTTTTCCATTCCAGCCACCTGGAGCTCGCTTCTGCATTGCTCCTTTTTCGTAACATGCAAGGCTTCTTAAGTAAGTGAGTTTTGGGATTGGTTTTGCAAATTTGTCCCCACTTAATAGTGTGAGTGGCTGATGAGATTGCCAGCAGTTATTTCCCATTCTCCCGCCTGCTTCTCACATTTTCCTACTGCGTATTTTGACCCCCCCCCATTTTTCTGACTTATTCAATTTAAGATCACCTGCGTAAGGTTGTGATATCACGGAAGAAAAGTGAGCATAAGTTCTGTGCATATTGTATTTTAATAGGACATTCCAAATCTCTTCTAAGCAGAGCCGTTGAGTTTGGGGCTCTTTTCAGAACCGCTGGCTCAATGGACGCAGCAAAGAGCTCCCTTTCTTATCCTTTATAAATATGTAGCATGCAGGTGGCATTTTCCACACTGAAAACATTTTGCCCTTCCTTTAACAAGAAGAACTACTTGGTGGGTAAGTGCTATTGACTTAGTCTTCCAGGATGATGTGAAAAAGCAGGAATAGGTTTAGCACAGAATTGGAAATGGAAGAAGCAGTCCTTGAAAAAGAAAAGGGACTATAACATTTGCCCTGTGGGGCACGGATGAGGAGCCATTTTCAGTCTCAGGGCCACATTCCCTTCTGGGGGCCACACACTAGCAGTGGGTGAGGCCAGAGTCAAAAGAACACAAAGCAGCAAATATGTATTTTATCTCTGTACAGTATGCCAGTTTCTGCACACATTCCTCTCTATCTTCCATGTAGGCAAGCAAGTCACCTTATCAGAGTTCAAGGGCACAGTCCAGCCAGGTGGAAACACTTAAGAAGAGTGCAAGGAAAGGCCAGAAGGGGTTGTGGCACTGGTATGTGTGTGGACTATGTCATCTTTACGTACACAGTCTGTGTTTCCATGCCATTGCCCTACTGATGACTGGGAATGACAGCAAGGGCTGTTCCATGGAACATGAAAAGACCAATTGTGTTGGATGAGTTTGCCTGAGTCCTCCAACTGCTCCAAAAGGAAGCATCTAAACAGTATTTGCGATTGATGCACCTTGTGGATTTTTCAGTCTTTCATGCAAGTGCCCCAGCAGCACCACAGAGAGCCATAGAGGAACATTTTGCAAAAAGGCTGGCTCTTCCTTGACCACTGTTGTGAACCATGCCTGGAATTTCAGTGATGTAGATCAAAAGCATCCAGCAATAGAAGGACAGGCTAAGTATAGCACATTTATTACCATACTGCACATTTGGCAGCGTCTGTGTGTCATTGATATAATTTGCATATAATTTTTATGAAAGTATCAAATGCCAAATGGCAAGCAGCAGGATCTGTTGCGTTTCCTCAGCAATATTTGTATTCTAAAATGGTTACTCTCAAATGTGGGAGTATATATTTGGAAATACAGAACTGTAGAAATAAAAAAAATCATGAGTGAGTGTCTGCTTACTTCTCTCCCTCCCAATTCCACAGGCGTTTTGCAATTGTTCCAGTCCATTTTCAAACTTATCTTTCTAACCATGTGGGCTTGGAACTTTTCAAAAGAAAAAAATGACAGCTGAGGCACTCTGGAATCAGACCAGAGCCTGCAGAGAGCACATCTATGTATCATTTGTGCTCTAGATGGCCTAGACAAGAAGATTTAATTTGTTTTTCATTTCTCTTTGGCTTGCTGTGGCCATATTTTGCAGCCTTTCTGGCGTTTTCTGCAACTAAACTTCCTCCATATGCCTTTCTTGGCAATTTAGGCCAATAGCTAGCAAAAAAAAAAATGTGGTTTCCATCTCTCTCCAGATTTTGAGCTAACCTAAATAAACCCATGTGCATCTGACACCAATTAATTCTATGCACCAAGCAGTGGGGGGGCAGGAAATCCATCCAGGTGTTCAAGAGTTAAATTCCACAGCTTATATAGGCAGCCTGGCAAGTTCCATCATGTTGCTGTGGAAACTAACTTTCAAAACCACAGTGATGTATAGCAAAGCTTTGGGTCAGTGAGTAATAAATTCTGTTTTAAAAAGTGATTCCGCCCCCCCCTCCCCAATCTGCTGATGCAAACATCGTTATGAGAAATGACGGCTGGGAGATGGATTTTTTTATATCCATTCCCAAACAAAGAAAATAGCTGAAGGCGGGGAGGGCGGGAGGGGACAAAAAAGCAGGTAAAAGAGGAGAAAAGTTGGAAATCAGAGAGCGCTATAAATAAAAGGCACAATGATGGAGGGGAAACATTCATTGCTGATTGGTTTATAGCCTGCAGTAGTTGAATGTCAATGCAAGGTCCCTCTTTGGAGTAATGACAAAGCTGGGATTGGCAGAGCAGAGAGAAAGGGAAGCTCCAGTTTTAGGTGATTAGAAGAGCCCATCTTGGGAGATTGCAATGCCTCCTGGCTCTTGGTGGATGTCTTCTGAAGTGCCACAACTTGCTTTGCAAACTCTCCTGCCTGCCATCCGTATTGTCTTGTGCCTTCCTCAGCTCTGTCTCTGTCGTGCGACGGAGTCGACTGTACTGTTGTTTTGATTGCTATCTCTGCTTCTCAGCTTGAATTATACCAGGATGGTGCACAGCTACCGCTGATAGCTCCACTGCTTGGCTACCTACGTGCCATGAACTGTAGCACCCGATTCCCCCCGTTGGCCCTGCTGTTCTCAAGGTTGAGGCAAAAGAGGAACACTAGACCTCTCTCATCCACCTGTAGCACAATCAAAGCTGGCAAATTAACTGCAGGACTGTCTGGAGGGAGGGCGGGGTGGAAATGTCTTCAAAATGTGATGATCCAAATAAGTCTCACTGCATCATATATATATATTTACCTTCACCCTCACTTCCCCAAAGACAATGGCTTTGTCCATCAGTGGAACTCTTCCATGTTATGGGCGTTATGGGTTTGTGGGGGGCCAGATTCCCCTAAATTCCTGGGTGCCGTTCCTCCACATAATTCCTGGATTTAGTAAAAGTTAGAATTAATCAAGATTTGATTACCCCCCCACATTACCTTATCCACATTTCCAGAACAAAATTCTCATGGCAATTCTCATCAGCATTGTTGTGTGAATTTCCCCTGATAAACATCTCACCAGGCACTGATGGCAGCTCTCCAATATTCTAGGCATAGCTTTCCTTTAGCTGGGGACAATGTGGCATGAGTTTTATTCAAAGTAGACCCATTGAAATTAATAAACCTAAGTTAGCTATGGTCATTGATTTTGGTAGACCTACTCTGAGCAAAACTCATTTGACTACCGCCCATTGCATACAACCCAATGAATCTGGGACTTTACACATGCCAAGTGCGTGATGATCTATCACTAACAGCCTTCTTGCTATGGAATGATATCCAAATGATCAGCGAATAAGTGCCCCAAACCACAGTAGCTAACACAACCTAGCTTTTGTGTGAGGGCTCTGAGAGTACTTGTTCAAAGACAACAGCAGTCCATACATAATGGTCCAAATTTGCCAGAGTGCTTGGGAAGACCTTTTGTGTTAGTCCTCATTTGGGTTCACCATGTTGGGAGCTCTTTCTCTAGCTGCAGATTGGTCAGTTGTGTGAATCTCTTTGCTCTACAGGTCAGGAAACCTTTGGAGCAGAGAATATATTTAGTGTGTGAACCCAGAAAAAGTGTTGCAGCCAGTCCAATGTGAATGAGCCATCAAGAGCATGCACGTAGGTGTCATTGTGATTTATGTGGTAATTAATAAACAATTAAGGTGCCTTAGAGCATAGTTTGACATTTTATTTCCATTCTCTATCATGCATAGGCCCAATTTTTGCACAAACCAGGACCGCCAATGGAAAGATTGTGTCCATGGTATAAAATGACGGCCAGTTTGTTTTCATTCTGTAGCCTTTACATAGAAAGTCGTTTATGAAGACTGAAGGTAAATTGCATAGAATTCTCATATGTGAGTCAGTCTTTCCTAGTTTGTACTAGAAAGCCTTGGGAGGTCAGCCTAGGTAGCTGAATGAATTCATCAAATTACTATACTGCATTACAATATTAGCTGAATAATGGGGTTTGTGAAGTCACTACTTTTTCTCTCTTTTTTACATGAATTAATCTAGTCTGAAACTGAATCACTGTGAATCTTAACTTGAGATGAGCCTATAGTGGGGCGCTCTGTTCATTTCCCCATCTCCCTTTTAAAAACATATCCTCTTTCATTGCCTGACCAGTAACCCTATTAAAGTAAGTGAATTCCAGCTAGGGATGCATGGATCAGCCTATTCCCATTCCATGTCAGTTTTACACACGCTCAATTATAGCTCTGTTTCCGTGGATTTTTTTAAACCAAGAAAAAAAATCACATTTAAATTCTATGCATTTTGTATCCCCTTTATATGCAATTGTATGCCTTATTTCTCTACAATGTATATTTCTGTCTGCTTCCCAATGCTTATCTCCCTAAAATACCCATTTTGTACACATTTCCCAATAAAATATGTATGTCACGTGCAGAAAATGTATAATAAAATTCAGAGAAGGGTGTAATCCAATTGATAGCTGCATTCCAATCTGCATATAAACCCAGTACCGGTGAATTGAGTCAGTTTGCTTCTAAAAGCGGATCAAACACATTTCTCCTCCCATCTGCAATTTCAGCTGGATTTCAATGACACTAGGGCTGCTTCAGACTACCTGTTCATCACTTGATAACTGCAATCTCAAGCAAGGTGTGAATAAGTCATCACATATCTAATAGTATGGAAAGAACGTTCCTATCTTACCTACCATCACATCAAGCACTTTTCAGTAGAGTCACGTCACAGGTTCAGCTGCTAGTAAAAAAAAAAGCCAGTTCATACACTTGCTTAGGCTACAAGGCTCTTTGAGTAGTGGGCACTCTCACACAGCCCTTCCATCAAACACCTAGGAAAACTTGTGGCGAAGGTGCCCCATGTAGAGACTGGTAAGTGTAGAAGACCAGGAAGAGTAATTCTACCATTTCAATAAATGGAGGGCAGATATTCTTACTGGGCTGAGCTCTTGCTCCTTCCCATCTCTGCGATGCAAAAAGGACCATGGAGGCCACATCTCTGGTTTGTTCAGGTGTTTCTTCTGCAGATTTGAAACCAATATTCATGATTTTAAAATACCAGAGCAAAAATGACATAATGCATATGTGGGATATTGTCCTGCATATTTGGAAAAGTTGGAAATACTTTCAAATAGTTCTGCTGATCCACTGAGTAGAGAACAATGTGCAATTAAGCCAGGCCTCTACGCTTAGAGTTTGTGTGAATTAGCTCCTGATTACTTTCAATTTTGTTCTCGTTGAATTTTGCTGGCACCCACAAGCACCACTCCAAGAGGTCTAAAGTCCTCCATGGACTCAAGTCCCTCCTTGTATGAATTTTAACACTCGCTCTCCCAAGGCAGTTGCTGGTGTAAGGAGTGGTGAGGTGCAGCAGCACCATTGCCATTTGAGGCAAGCGTTGAATAAATTTTGTTCTTGATGAAATCCCTGCTGCGTGGCACTGACAAAAGCATCATTTCTCCATTCTTGTGAGACTGAATTGAGATAAGCTTATACCCTAAATTCCTTGGAGAAAAGGAAGGATACCAATGCAAGAAATAAAACAAGCCAATAAAAATAAATGCAATTTATCCCAGTCTGTCATGGTCCCTCACCCAGGCACCTTGCAGCGTGCAATGGAGAAATTGGATAAGGGTGAGAGTTAATCTTACCCTCCTACCTTAAAATAAATTAGGCAGTGGATGAGTGGTGTATCTCTCTCTCTCTCTCTCTCTCTCTCTCTCTCTCTCTCTCTCTCTCTGCAACTTCCTGCTAGACTTTCTTTTCCTGTTATTTGCTTGCATCCTCCAGTATGTCTTATAGGACTAGGTCTCTGATCAATAGGCCTTTATGCATCTCTGTGTACAGATGTGAAGCTGTCTAGAATGCTCCCTGCAGAGTTCTGAAAAGCTCTGGGTCTTTGTTGTTGCTGTTAGAACAGAACAATGTAGCATTGTTGTTATTAAAATTATATAAAGCTTTTCTTTTTTTTATTTTCTTCATTTAAAAACATCCGTTGGTGTGCTTTAACAAAAAACAATCCAGAGCTCTTCAGGACTTTGCTGCAACATTTTGAACAGGCATGCAAAAAGACTGCATAGAGGCATGCATAGAGATTTATAGGAAAAGCACTATGATACCACTTTAAACTGTCACGGCTCCCCCCAAAAGTTGTAGTTTGTTAAAGGCTGCTGCGAGGCCCTAATTCCTCTCACAGAGCTCCAAATCCCAGAGTTCCCTGTGAAGAGGAATTGATGTTAAACTGCTCTGAAAATGGCAGCTTTGTGAGGGAAACAGAGACCTCCTTACAACTCTCAGCGCCCTACAGTTCCTAGGATTCTGTGGGGAAGCCATGCCTGTTTAAAGTGGTAACATAATGCTTCACAGGTATGGTGTGAATGTAGCCAGGCCATCAATGCACAACCCCAGAATGCCAGTAGGTTCTTGTTGGCTTCTTACTTTGACCTAGATGAGACACTGCTTCTTTCCCTCATGATTTTAAAGGTCCCAGAGAACTGGGCACAATGCAAACTCAAAATGTATCAAAAGTGTGAGTGGGTACTTTTGCTTCATTCCTGTTCCCAATGAGAACTAGTGTGTCATAATGGTTAGTAAGAGAGGCCATTAAGGGAGTAAACCAGGTTCATCTCTCCAGTTAGACCCGAATCTCACTGTGTGAACCTATGTGAGTCACTCTAGCAGTCTTCAGGCATTATCTGTGCTCCATAAACACACAAGTGGTGGCTGGGCTATATGGGTGGCTGTCCCAGCTCTGCCCCCGCTGCTGTTCTGATAGCCCTACTTGAGGGTGTTCTTCAGAAATGGTGAGCCTCCTGTTGTCATTGAGGCTCCTAGAAAATCTGGCTTGAATAAGGCCTCCCTCTCAACCACATTGGGTTACTGTATGAAACTGTATGCTGGAAGGAATAGGTAACCCCGACCAGAGAAGAATGGCAAATCAAGTTTATGGACCATGCCGAAATGGCAAAATTAACTGGGAAGCTCAGGAATCAAGAAGACAATAAATTTTAAAAAGAATGGGAAATGTTCATAATGTATATACAAAATTATTGTAAGCAGGTCAATACATTAGCAGGATTTTAAACACACTTGTAATGTAACAGAATGTATGGAAAATTTGGGACGGTGAAAAATTTGAGAAGTACTGATATGCAGTTGGATTAGAGTCAAAGGGACCAATGGAGGCAGTGGAAGACAGGAGTGCCTGGCGTGCTCTGGTCCATGGGGTCACGAAGAGTCGGACACGACTAAACGACTAAACAACAACAAGGACCCATGGAAAGGATGGGGGGAAGTCAGGGGATTCAGAGTAATCTCAACAATCAGTTTTGGAAAGGGTTTTGTTGTATGTTTATATTTTGGAAAATCAAATAAAAAATTATTTCAAAAAGAAAGAAAGAAACTGTATGCTGCCCTAAACTGGATGGAAATGAAACAAATGCTGAGCATTGCCAGTACCTCTACTAGCTTGCTTTTCCTGGTCTACCCCCTTGCTATAAATCCACAAAAGTGCACATTAGCCACTTCCTTTTAGCCATTTTATATTACATTAGCATTACTGGGTATGCAGTGCTCCACAGGCATGTCTACCTTCCTTTTTAACAATGAGGTGGATATTTGTTTCTATTAATCCTGTCAGCAATCTTGCTCTAGTTACCCGTGTTCTGCATATTGGGACCTGATCCTGCAAAGACCGCCCATCTGCAGAGGATTTTTCAATGGTGTAGCTCTTTGTGATAGCTTTACTTGCAAGCTGGGGATTTTGGAAAGTGGGGAGCTTCTGAAGCAATGTTGCTCCAGGTCTTCTAATATCTTCTGTGGCCCTGCATGATTTGGGAGAAGTGTCAGAAACTTTCTTCCCCCAAATCACGAATAATTCTGGGTAGCTTTTGCAGGGTGTTAAATCAGGGTTCTAAATCCTTTAAGCTCCAGCATTCTACAAAGCTGGATGCACTTCACAATTGTGGTCATTCAGGGATGCAATTAGCATGCATTTGCCAAATGGGTCACTTATTAAATAATAATAATAAAAAAGCAAGTAGAGCAACTTATTTAAGGAAACACTATTTTGATATGAAAGAACCATAAAGCAGGCTTTGGATTACAGTGTGGATAACTCTAAGACTTTAATAACCCTTCTGATTGCTCACAAAGTGGCCTTCTGTGCTGTGTTACTAATGCATTAGTATTTCTCTAGGAAAAAGGCAGGCCCATGGTGATACTCAGCTAATAAAATGGGCATCTGCATTGCCAGTCAACTCTTTATTGAAGGTCTCCTAGGAGGAAAATGCTATAATCAGCTTATCTAGAGCACATTAGAAATAAAAAAGCAATAAGCATTGTGACATTGTTATAATAACCACAGTGAAATCAGTAGCAGCTGAGATTTAAATGGAAGATCACTTACCACAAGGCCAGGGTTTCTAATTACTTGATCTATTATTTTTTTAAAAACCTAGCTCCCTAAAGTAAGTGGACCAAGTTTCTATGTTATGCTTTAAATATGTGAGGTGTCCTCCTGGTATGAAGGATGCTAGAGAAATTGCTGAGCTAGCACCAGAGAGATAGGCTGAGAATGATTGTGAAAAGCCTGTCAGTGAGTGCTAAGCTGGAATGAGGACTGGGACCAACTTGTTTAGTGGGCTTAGTCACAAATAGTCACAGATCAAAGAACTGGACTTGGAAAGCAGGAAGTCATAAAGGTCCCAAGGAGTGAAGGTGTGAAGCCCCACACTGTGCTATTGACCTGTTTGTCAGAGAGTTTCATAGCCTCCTTCCTTCCCTTGTGTACCTTTCCTTACCTTCCTCTTTCATAAAACAGCCACCCAAGTCTTATGTAAACGAACATCAACAGATTTTCCAGCTGGGAGTCAGCAAAGGCTAGAAATTTCACACATTGTCATAGGTTAATAAAAACAAAACAAAGACTGAGGCTCACTGGACTAACCATGGAAGAGAAATGACTGCTAATCATTTAGGGGGGAAACCACAATCTTCTGAGAGCAGCCTTGGACACAATGGCAAAGACGTAGCAGAATTTGCCTGAACTCCTCGCAATTTTGTATGCTTGTCCTGGAGCTGCTCCAGGTTCTTACTTGGTTGTTGAGTGTCTCATATAGGGCTGTAATTTCAATAGGCTACTATCAACACATGCTTGATTCAACACTATGCTGGCTACTTCTGTTGTGTCACTATGCTGGACAATGCATATTCATGCAATTATTTTAGAGAGGGCCTGCTTTTTCACATATGGATTTTCTCCGTACTAAAACAACAGTGAACAACAAAGGTAAACCAACTGAGTACTGCAAGTCCTACTGAAAATGATTAGGACTAGTCCCTAATGTATTGTGCCATTTGCTTGTTCTACTTATTGTACTCTATGTACTACCAATCATTAGTGCTGAAAGGCCCAGGATCAGCATCTAGTAGGCTGGAGCATTTGCTGTGTTCCCCACACTACAGTACAGTGGTACCTCGGGTTACATACGCTTCAGGATGAGAACAGAAATCTTGCTCCAGCGGCGCGGCCGCAGCAGGAGGCCCCATTAGCTAAAGTGGTGCTTCAGGTTAAGAACAGACCTCCAGAACGAATTAAGTACTTAACCTGAGGTACCACTGTAGATGCACTGGAACTGGTGCCTGGACTACAACTCCCATCATCCCTGATCATTGGACTTGCTGACTGGAAAGAATGGGTAATCCAAGGAGGGAACCACAATGGCTACTTCTGGTCTCTTAACAACCTTCCTTTCATAGGGTGAATGCCCTCTTTGCAACTTCAGTTTCATTCACGCTACAAACAAAGCTTGCGGAATTGCACTAGCAATGGTGGAGAGGAAGCCCTAGGCAAATCTCCCTACCTCACTGCCACACACATCCAGACAAATTATTATTATTTTCCTACTGCAAATACAACATCCTGAGACCATTATTGTGCTGGATTGCCTCTTGCATGAAAGAGAGATAGTTTCTTTTCCAAATGTGCATATACCATTAGTGATGACTGCAACACAATATCTATCCTGCAGGCCAATAGAGATGTCCAAGGATTCAAGAGCTGTTTAACATAATCTTGTGGGCAAGCATGCGACGGGCAAGTACTGTAGCCACTTGATCAGGAATGCAAAAGCAAAGCATGTTGAAAGATACATTAATCTGAGATTTGCTGTAGTAGAAGGCTATTACAATTTTGCCACCTCCTCAGACACGTTGTTGTGAATCTCTAAGAGAGTCTGTGCTGAATGCTAGGAAAATAAATCAGGTGTTATGTCTAAAATAATAAACACGATCCTTTCAGCATTGTGTCCTTCTGTATAGCCAGCACCCACAGCATCCCCAAACAGAGATTTAGCATGCCAACACCCTTAAAATCCAGCAATTTTCTTCCCTTCTCCCTTTAATTTCCCCCCTTTACACTAATGTAATGCTTATTTAGGAGGAGCAGCCATCTGTGAATGTGGCGGCTGGCACTGCTAAATTTGCTATTGCTTTCTTCCTATGGTTAGATGAGACTCATGGTGCATGGAGAATTTCCCAGGACAGCAGAGCCTCTCTTTGATTACCTTTTTGATTCTCCCAGAAAGAGATTTTTCACTGTGCTCCTTTTTTCCCCTCCAAAAGGCCTCTCAGCTTAACAGCCTTCGAAGGCTCATTAGGCAGCATTCTGCTATTTTCCTGGACTCAAACGCTGGTTCAGGAAGATGCCCCCAGCTCTCTCTATAGGAATGCCCACATCTGCCAACTTTCATGTGGTTTGTCCCTGGAAAAGAGCATCATGGATTGCTTCCTCGTCCACACTTCATCACACATACTCTCCCAATTAGTGTTCCATTGCCAGTTTTCTGAAAGTTCATTTTGCCCATTCACCACAGGCATTTTATCAATTTCTTTCTTCTCCCCCCACCATCCCAATAACTTTCATTAACTTTCTTGTTTGTTTTGCCCTCTCTTTCTCTCACACAGGCACATACACACAATTAATTCCCTCGAATAGTGAACTCTTGGCGATTGATTATTTTGGGCAACCCTAAAACAAGGCAGCCATTTCTACAATCTTGGGCAACTCCCTAGGCACACAAAAGTATGCAAGTTCACAAATTTAAAGAAAAAGAAAAAAGGCAGCCCATTTGTATATTTTTAATATCCAGCTGCACAAAAGGATAAAAATTATAATGCTGAAAATGGAATATTTCTCATATCTGCATTTTTGTTCTAGTATGGGCCACTTCAGAATCCCTTTTATTGCACATTCATGATTATTTGTACTCATGATGCTATCAAGGCAGTCACACACCTATGCCAAATTCTGACTTACATCTGTAATCAATAAAGTTGTGGCCATATTGAACCCAAGCTGGTATCATGCCTTCCTTGATGCATACACACTGTCAGTTTCCTCCCTCAGTAACCACCGGTTTACTGTGCTGTGGCCTGCAAACTTAATTACATTATTTAAACATTCCAGATTTATGAATTTATTCTTCAATAAGTGGGTTCTTGGGGTCCCTCTTCCCACACACCTTATTTTCTATTCCAGTTCAGTTAACTTCTGCTTTACAATCATACAGAGATAAGGTTCTCCCTGGTACATTTGCACACTGCTTGGAAGTTACTGGCAGTGCAGAGCAGCATCATATCTAGGAAGACCTAAGACCCTTATTAAAAGCTTGTTATTCGCTACAGTTTCATATCATTCTAATCAGTTATGTCACCATTTTTTGTGGAACAGTACCGGCAACTAAAGCGATTATGGGGGCTGTTGGATCATGCAGACCCATCGAGGATTGATTTGGTGCTGCACCTGCCTAATTAGCATGCCCAAAGATGCGGGGAAAATATGACAATGTATAAATTATCACATGAGGCAGTGGGAAAATCATATGAATAAAATTATATCGGAGCCAGACACCCATAACCCTATATATATGCTGCAAAGGTTATGCCGAACTTCTAATTAGCAAAATGTTTCATCTGGCCCTAAAGGCCTTTTATAGGACAATGAAGATATAGTATAATGATCCTTTCTCCATTTGCCTTTTATTTGTCCTACAGCTTTTATCTGCCTATTGGTTTATAGCTGGTACTCCTTTGCTTTGTCTAAACAAAACTTTAAAGAGTACGGGCACTAAATAGACCCACTGTCTGTTGTAAACAGACAGCTATTGCCTTGTCAAAAGTAGAGGGGTCTCTTGCCCTTCCTGTGATGGCCCCAACCTGGGATTCCAGTCCTTAAAGCATCTTCTAGTTAAACCCTTAGACATCTGCATTATATTTGTGCTCTGCCCAGATCTCTCTGCCTCTCGTGTGATTACTTTTTCCCATTCACTTTGCCTCTCCTGACCTTTCAATCGCAATCAGCATCCACACACACTTCCTTGTGAAAAGGCCAAATTACTTAAAGGAATAGATTGCAGAAAGTGGAATCAAAGATGCAAAGAAGCTTAATTTGCTTTGTATACTATGACCCATTTGAAATAATAATAATGTTGTTGTTTGCTTTGAAGAGCATAAAATTTCAAATGTTGGTTGCTTTGGTCCAGGTGTGTTTGGGTTGGTGTATGCATGCAAGTACCCACAAATGCATGTGCAGAGAGTGTACATTAAAGGCTAGGTTAAAGAGTCAAATGCCTAACATGAAAACCTTCAGCATGTTGCCAGTGTTCCATAAGTAATTCATGAAATCATACAATTGGAAGAGTCCAAAAAGACAGAACCAAGCATACACAGCTCTGCCATCCACTTATAACCTCCAACACAGTGGCAAATTTAGGAAGTAAGAGACCTGAAATCATGAAAGCGCTCTGGGAGGCAGTTCCAGGTAGAACACTAATGCTAAGTAAACTGCTTAGAGGTTTCAACAATTAAGTTGTAGCTGCTGCTACTGCTGCTGCTACTAATGTTTCTTGCACATCTAGAACTGGCTTAGCCTTTAAGATGCTAGGTAAAACTGGCACATAATTTATTTTATCACGAGGAACACCTGCAGGAATTCTGAGGGATGTTAAAAGGATTTTGATATGATTATTTAAACAGCTCAATGGGTTTTATTTGTTCATGCTTCTCCAGGACAAAAAATGTTCAGGCAAGCCTGGAACTTTCTTCTCAGGCAAAACATATGTAGGGAATGTAAGGGAAGCGAAGAGGAATTTCAGTGACACAAGCTAACATTTCTCTGAGGGGAGCCTCAGTATCTCTCGTGCTGCAGGAGGACACTGTGGCGTTAGGTGACACAGACAGGATTTGCCTTGCAGGCAGCTTGACATCACAAGCCCTGCCCTTGGCAACATGGGAACTTGTGGGGCTAGAGTTGCTAAGCGGCTCTTCCGTGATGCCAATGGGCAGCTCCCCAGAGGCCCAGGAAGTGAATTAGCACATAGTCCACTTCAGACACATCTGCACCATGGCGCACGTGGAGCTCTCCAGTTGTCACCATGATTAATGGACATTATGTTTCATTTCCTGCTTTATCAAATACCAATTATGTTTATGATAATTCTAAGAGCCGCAGTTGCTTCTGGATCATTCGTTTTCCTCCCTGGGGACACAATGGAGGAAATCTTTTTTCCTCATCCCTGAAATTCCATTTTAATTGCTTCTCTTCAGCATTCACGTGCAGCTTCGCGCTCCAAGAGGGTCGTTGTATCGATCCTGTTCTCTGATAAGGTCAGCAGAGTAGAGGTGGTTGTGCGGCAAGGTGGGGGGAGATTGACATTTAGAAACGATTGCTCCTCTCCGGACAAGCATATGCATCAAAGTTGGGTCTATGGGGAGTGTGGGGGAGGAGAGAGCAGGATGGGGGGAATTGAACACCTATGTTTATTCATCACACCACACTCTAGCCCCAGATATTGCTCTCAGTCTAGATAGTTCCTTGCCTGACCTAATAACAGTAAAATATGAAACTGAAGTTGCTCTGGCCATGTACGTTAGCTGTCAAGAATACAGCAAGTGAATGTGCTTGACAGACCCCTGACCTCATTCAGTACTATAACAACCACACGAAAGATTAGTTATCCCCATTTTGCAGATGCAGAACTGAGACTGAATGAAGCAATTAGGCCACATGCTGAAGATCCCTGGTTCATGGGGAACTTGTACCCTGATTTACAAGGTCCAACACTAACATGCTACCCACAAGGTGACATGAGCTATTGTAGAGGCACCCTTTCTGGTACCATCCAGATATAGTGGACTACAACTCCTATCATCCTGAGCCAGCATGGCCAATAGCCAGGGAAGATGGGAATTGTAGTCCAAAACACCAGGAGGGTACAACATTGGTTTCCACTGGGCTATTGGGCCTTCTTCCTGCAAACACACACACAAGCATAAGGTCCAAATTCCTACCCAGCATTTACATTTTGACTAAAGGTCCAAATAACTGAGCATCACCTTAGTCTCGGCTGCCTAGTTGTACCAACCCTTGATGAAAGGTTTGGTTCTAAACTTCCCTAGCATCTAAGCAGGAAGCTTCCAACAGTGAATTTTCCTACTAAACTGAAGAGAGCAACACTGAAGCCAGAAGAACCAATTCAAAGAGATGTTCCTACCACTGAATAGTGAATAGTGAACTACACCTTTGAACAGACACCAATGACATATATGATGCTGGTCCATAGAAATATAGGAAATGACCTTATACCAGGTCAGACCACTAGTCCATATAGCTCAGTACTGTATGTGCAGAACAGCAGTGACTCGTCAGGGTTTCAGACAAGAGAGTCTTTCTGAATGAACCCTAGTACCTTCTGCATGCAAAGCAAAAGCTCTACTGATGAGCTGTGGCTCTTTGGTTGGTCCAGTCACACCAGGATTAAAAAAAGGGAAGAAGCAAAAGCAGCATCTTTTACACAGTGCATGTGAATGCCTCTCTCAGTAAAGCAGGCTGAGAATTGTTATTTGTCTGATCTCACGCTAAAGGATATGGTATGTTCTTGTACAGCTTTCTTACATAAGATCAAGTATGAGACACTATTATTACTAGAAATCCAGGAATTCAGGAAGACCGCCAGTTCTGAAGAACACAGATGCTGTATATTTGCACATGCTAATTCAATTTATTTCCTAGTGTTGCAATGGAGGTGTTTTTTAAAAGTCCAACTGTGAGACCAGATATGCCTGGTTAGAAGATGTCACAAATTCACAATCTTAATCCTGAGGTGGCATTTTCTTTCAGTTCAATTTTCTGGCGGGTAGAGATGGGATGGGAATGGTCTAAACCTGCCATAGAAGAGCTAAAAATAATTTATAACGAGTCCTCAGTTGGGAAACTGTTCAGCTGAGGAGAAATGTACCCAAGTCTTCAGACTTTATCTGGTGGTTTTGGGGGGGACAACCCTGGCTGAGGAAGAGGCAGCTGCCTCTAATCAACAGAGTTTCACAGAGGCCCTGAGGAACTAAATGCTGCAATCAAAATCATTTTCTATATAAAACTTTTGCTATACCTGATGTTTACTTGTGGAATGGGGGTAAGAATGAGCACCATGTGCCAGCCTCTTAAAAATACAGAATGGGCCTTTTAAGCTCTCAGTCAACTGGCCTCTGTGTGAATCCCAAAGGAGCATTTCACACGTAACTGGGGGAAATGGCACAGAGTCACTGAAATCCACACCATTAGAAGGAGTGTTTGCCTATCTCAAAGGGAAGGTTTACTGTTGCAATAAACCCTTTATTGTAGCAACTCATTACGGATCCCATCAAAGCTAGCTGGGGTGAAGGCCATCGGCTGCTGGTTCTTGCTGGATCAATAAAAGATCACAGTGACAAGAAGCAGCACTTAATGGCTCGCCATACTGTAAAGAGGGAGGGAGGGAATCCTAAGAAAGATACAATGCTGCCTGCTGTGTACCAACCCTTTCCCGATGCAAGAGGCATTAATGAATTCATTAATTAGTTAATGGCAAGGAGAGCCTTTGGGGACCCACAAGACTGTTAATAACTCCCAGAGGGGAGACTCCAGCTGTCATTGATCTAACGGTCCACAGCCATTGATTCACAGTTGGATACCCTTGCTGGAGATCTCTTGGGGATTGACATGGATTTCAGAAGCATTAAGCTTCATTGTCATTATTGCAGTGATGCCTGCTAGTCCATCCTCATTGCCAGAGTACCCACAAAGCAGCAGATTTAAACCGATTTTATTAATCACACTTCACAGATGGGAAGTTGAGGCCCAAATGAATGGTGGGATTTGCACAAGCACACATTGAACAATGTGCTGCAGAACATCAATCCTACCAGAAGATATTGTTGCAGATCTTATTGTTTGCTTTTAACTTCATTCATTCTCCTAAAAAAGAATCACTGGGCTTGACCTCTATTTTCTTGACAATTTGGAATGTTGGGGTGTGCTCATGGAGATATTAGAATACTGGAGTTATAGAAGTGGAATATATCTCAATCATTATCGTGTTTGATCCCCTGAAGATACAGGAATTAGATGCCACAGGATCCCTGATAGGAGAACAGCATCTGTTTATGTATTGTACAACAAAGAAGAGGGGGAGACCACTAGCCTGTTCCACTATCAAACAGCTCCTAAGAAGTCCTTCCCAATGTTTAATCAAAATTCCCATTCCTGGAACTTGAACCCACTGGTGTCTTACCCTCTCGAGCAATAGAAAAGTAATGTGCTACATCATCTGTGTGACAGTTTTTCAACTATTTGCACATGACTATCACTACAGGATGGAAACGTGGGGTGAAAGCTGCCCCCTTTAAGATGGTCATTTGGACATGTCCTCAAAAGAATCCAGTTGGGGAACTGTGTCATTTTCAAATCAAAAACGGGGTAATTAAAAATAGGGTAGAGAGGAAGCCACTGTGAAAGAACTGCAGGAATTCAAACCAAACTTTTTATATATTATGCTTGAATGAGATTTGTGGTTATTGTTGTACAACAGGAGTCAGTAACTGGAATAGACTTGGAAAACACCCATTGGATAAGAATGTCCTGTGTTTCCGGAAATGCTCTAGTGACATATCATGCTGTTCCCATAACCCAAAGAGGAGGAAGTTCTTCATTAACATGGGGATATAAGTTTGGTAAATTAGGGAATGAGGCACTCTAGGTCCTTCCTACACAAATTTCACCAGAAGACCCTTATACACTCTAGAGATGGAGAGCCAGCTAATGACAGCAGGCACCTTTTCTTTTTTTTTAATCCTAACATTCTAAACATTTATTATTCTAAATTGCCTTCTGCACATTTTACAATAATTGAGACTAGCGTTTGCCTTGTTATCTTCACAGTTACTAACAAGAACACCATCATTATCCTGGTCATTAGCAGAATTGATGGGGTTGTCCAGAGTTGCCGGCTGTAGGCCCACTTTGGGTAGGGCTTACGTACAAATTAATCCTGACTCTCCTTGCTCTGCACAAAGGCATATTGTTCCCCTCCATCAGCTGGGCCCATAGTGAGGGTAGTCATGCAAGAAAGGAAGAAGCTGCTGAGGCGAAGGAGACGGGAGACGGGATTGGTGTGAAAACAGTCTAGAGCTGGAACTATAAATCAGGTGGTCCAGAAAAGGGTTGAAAGAAAGCAATTAGCAGCTGTTGCGGCAAGTTATGGGCTGGCTGATATCATCAAGATCTTAAAACAGGACTGCTTTGTTTTATCCTGATATGTGAATCCTTGTCTACACAAACAAGGAGCACTGGGGTGCTTTACTCACACCTTTTGTACAGTCTGGCCCAACTGAGAGGTTGGGGGCACATAAGTAGCTTACACCCCTGACGTGAACACTAGAACTGGAGGCAGATGACCTTTTCTTGCTGGGGTAGAAACCTCTAGGTTGGAGTCTGAATGTATCCCTCCAGGCTTCTGTCTGGACCTTGGGACTCTCTCTGAGTCATGTCCCCTGTCCATGCTCTGCTTTTCACCCACTCTGCTCTGCATGTGTCTTGAGTGCACACTTTCAATGAACTGTGATAATGCCTACTTCCTGGAAGGAGAATGGAGGTGTGTGTGTGTGTGTGTGTTGGGGGGCGGGGTTAGAAACCTCTGACTTTTGCATGACTGGAATACAACCTACCCCAGAAAGATAACAGTCTCATCTGTTGCTCCACCCACTTTTTTTTCATCTACCCCTGGCCCATCACTTGCAAGTCGCCCCTGAATGATTGCTATGAATAGTAATGGGAAAATCTTTCAATTTCAGTTTCTTTGTTTCTTCATCTTTCATATCTTAATTTCAGTTCCACCTATTTCCACATCGGTCTGATAATTATTATTACTAAGTCCCTAAAAAATTTATAGTGTACATTTATCCTAATGTATACATTTTTACAAGCTATGTTCCCTGACACCACACTTTTTTGTGTTGTTTGCACTAATCAAAGCATTTTTATGCACACTTTTCCTTAATATATGCATTCTTGTACACTGTTTGTGGCTGCACCACTAAATTTAGAAAAGTATTTTGAAAAATAGCTGCGTTTTGCTACACAAATTGTTATGGGAAGTTCGAATTAGGAAGTTTTGCATCAAAAATGAAAACTGAACTAATCCTCTCCCCCATCCCTATCTATGAATGAATGATGTGCTTGGGCTGAAAAAGATTCCCTACACTCCCAGCTATTCCACTGCCTAGCTATGGGACTTTGCCTAATTTGGAAAACCAGATTCCTTGAAACCACTAGGTAATATTAATATCCAGTTGACTCTTAAGTCTGATGCACCACCTAAAATAAACCTTCAGCTGTACAAACAAAAGGATTGCCATATTTTTCTTTACTTCTGCTTTTGCCTTGCACGAGGACAATGTGCTCTGATTAGTGGTAGAAACAAATCTGAACAACTACAGTGGTACCTCTGGTTACGAACATAATTCGTTCCGGAGGTCCGTTCTTAACCTGAAGCCATTCTTAACCTGAGGTACCACTTTAGCTAATGGGGCCTCCTGCCGCCGCCGTGCCGCTGCTGCACAATTTCTGTTCTCCTCTTGGGGCAAAGTTCTTAACCTGAGGTACTACTTCCAGGTTAGCAGAGTCTGTAACCCGAAGTGTTTGTAACCCGAGGTGTTTGTAACCCGAGGTTCCACTGTACTGGTTTTCATATTTTCAAGGGAGAGCTGCTCTTGGACTTCTCTGGCTTGCTGCAACCTGAGATCTATGTGTGCAAGCCAAGCATAATCTAAAACAGGGCTGGAGAAGCTGTAGCCCTCCAGATGCTGTTGGATTCCAACTCACTTCAACCCCAGCCAACATGGCCAATAGTGCTGAGAATTTCCATTGAGGATGGGAATAGTAGCCCATCCTGTGGTCTAAAGTAAGGAAGTCAAACAAACAAACAAACCACCTTTCTGAATTCCATGTTACAAATGGCATTCTGGGGTTTTTCATCATGCCTAGCAAAACACCTTTTACCTCTGCCTCCTCATCCCATAACATTTAGAACTCTGGCAAACTTGCGTACTACTTTGCAAATTGTAACTACTTTAGTTCAGCCTAATAAAAGTATTGTGCCAGAGTTGCTGTCTGGATTCCCGCCCCCTCCGCCCCCAAATTCCCATGGACCACCATAGCAGTTTTCATTCTCATTTTACTTTTTGCTGCAATCCCTTTGAGAAGGAGATTCCGATCTATAGCCTCCACCAATCTGAACGGGCTCGGCGTGTTAATTATTAATCACTTTATGAAAACTGCCACACGCTCTATCTGTGAAGCCATTAACAGCCGCGTCTCTTCCCCATGGACATGCTGCTGCTGCTGCTACTGTCAGATTCATCTCGGCAGCTAAGACCCCGGCGTGAGCACAAGGCCCAGAGACTATTTTCCAGATGAGTGGCTTTTAATGGGCTCTCCAGATTCGCTCTGTGCATCCTGTGAGTGACTAGATATGAGGAGGAGAGGAAGAAAGGGAGACAACGCAGTTGCTTCCTGCTGTATGAAGAATTATGAGGTTGACCTAAGAGGAGCTGCAGCAGTTAAAGCTGCTATAAAGTCTGTTGCATTAGCAGTCCAGCTTCCAATCCAAAAGGCATCCATTAATTGCATGCTACTAAAGGAAGAGCTAGGGGCTGCTTCTCGCGTTAAATATGGGGACAGGAGTCATGAATGTGCTCTAATTCTGCATATACATATGTACTCATAAAATTCCCACCCTCAATGTTTTATATACACCTTCATTTTGTACAGATGCCCAGGAATGTGGGGTATGGCATGTTACAACCTTAATAACCCTCTAAAGCAGGGGTAGCGAACCTGTGGTCCTCCAGATGTGGTCACACACAAAATCCCTTCAATGGCAGCCAACATGGCCCAATGATTAGGAATGACTGATGCCCACCAACATTTGGTTCCCCGCCTATTCTTTAAAGCCACCAAAACAGCTGGCAGAGAATGGGCAAAGAGGCAGTACTTGACTGTGACAAAGGCTACGCACACACCATACCTTAAAAGCACATTCTCTCCCCTCCCCTTTAAATGCATTGTGTATATACACAGAGGCAGACTTAGGGGGGTGCCACAATTATGATTTACAATGGAGCATGAGAAGCAGAAGGGTGCTGAATTTTGGCACACAGAACACCACTGAAATTGAGATCCCAAAATCCACCACTGGGTCCAAAACCACAAGCAGGGCCAGCCCTACCATTAGACAGAGTGTTGCTGCCACCTGAGGCAGCAGATGCTGGGGGTGGAAATGGACAGAGCTGCGTGTGTCAGGTGACCAGATTTTACTCAGCCGTAGCTTGCTACCCGACTATGCACAAAACTGAAAGTAGTCAGATCTTCCTGTCTTCTTCCCTGCTGGTGCCACCCAGAACTGATTCCCCCATACAGCCATTTCTAAGTTACTTTAGCTCCTGATCACAATACACCTGCTGTCCTCAGGCACAGTGGAGGACACTGCCCCACTGCCAGTGGCAAAGGAAGATTCAGCTGCCAGCTTTTGGAGATGGAATGGAAAGAGGCACCATCTTTTTTCAGGCAGCAAAATGTCTTCAAGCCAGTCTGGCTGCAGCTGAGAGGGAAGAGGCTTCAGATCCTGGCTGGAGGGAGATATGAGACAGATGCGAAGCAGTTCAGTCAGCACCATGCAGGTATATAGATGGTGAATTGCCAGCACACTTTATGTGGCTCGCAGATGTCAGATAGCACACTGCTACCCATAGTATTCAGACAGTAGCAGCCAAGGCTTCAGGTGGCCCTGTGCCTTCCTTTGGTATGGGTATGAGCCCCATCTTCCCCTCAGTTACCACTCTGTAGTGCCTCCCATCCCATCTCATCCCTCACCAACTATATCAATGACTTAAAAGAGAAAAGAGTCCTCCAGATTGTTGACCTGGCCACTTATACACTGAGGAAATGTGGTCAATATATCAAAGGACTCACTGCACACAGCGCTCTATTGCCCGGACAAATCTATACCGAGGAGGTTGTAAGATATAGCTCAGTTGGTTAGAGCTTGGTGCTGATAACGCCAAGGTTGCAGGTTTGATCCCCATATGGGACAGCTGGATATTCCTGCATTGGACTAGATCAGCCTTTCTCAATCTGTGGGTCCCTAGATGTTGTTGACCTACAACTCCCATCACCCCTAGTTAGCAAGGCCAGAGCTCAGGGATGATGGGAGTTGTAGTCCAACAACATCTGGGGACCCACAGGTTGAGAACCACTGGACTAGATGATCCTCAGGGTCCGTTCCAGCTCTACAATTCTATGATTCTGTGTAGGGATGAATGATCTACATCTGCATCCACCCAAAAGTGCTGGCAGACCAAATTGCTGTTGAAATATGAAAAGGCATGTTTGCATGCAAAAACAGCAACGGTGAAATACTTGTGCCAAGTGCAGTGTAAGATACAGACCTCCACTCGTCTACTCTTTGGCAGATTTGCCAGCAATGCAGGGCATAATTTTTGCCAGCACCTCTCCTCAGTGTTATGTGAAGGAAAAGTAGACAACCTGTGCATCTCGGAAGGGCCAGAGTAGATTTCTCTCACCTCCAACTCTCACCATATAGTTCCAACACACCATGGATTAGAATGAGGGTCTCTCTGATCAGTATTTCCAGGCAGGCCCGAGACCTTGCAACGTTTTCCCTCACGCAAATGGTATCCTCATGCAAGTGGTTGTTGAAAATATGGCAAGCATTTGGGAGACTCGTCTGCATCATGTTCTTCTTACAACCCATTTGTTTTCAAACACTTCAAACACTTTGTAAAGTGTGATCTATTAAATAGCCGGTAAGAATTAAATTCCACCACAAATGTAGTGGTTTCCTAATTGCAGTGTGACAAAGCGAAACAACAGTTCATAGTGTGCAGCAGGGATAGATCTGCTCTCTCTTCCTCAACCCCCAACCTCTTTCTGGATCATATAACTAGGGAAGAAAAATGCTGCACCTCACCAGACAGGCGGGTGCGACACACTAGCTAAGCACAGACGCCTAAATAAGAAGGGGAAATACGGACAGATCCTGAAATAGCAGCAAGTGGGCATCATTCTAATAATTTATTTTTAATACCGCATTGTCTTTAACTGTGCTGCTCCCTCCAGGGTGTTTGCTTTGAGATTGTGAGATAATTACATCTCAGAAACCAGGCTAATTACAGTTAACAGCCTGAACACTGAAGGTGCCCATTTCCCCCTCCCACTTTTTTTACTCCCCCACCAGAATTCTTCATGATTGCTTGTTAAAATGTGCAGCATCAATTAGGAAACCAATTCGGCAGAAGTGATGAGGTGTAGTCTTTCCTCCTCAATTCACATACTGATGGGCACTGGGTGGAGACATTCAACCCCCTACTGGGATTGAAATGCAGAACTGAATAACCGGGAAAGAACATTACTTAGGCAAATAGCTAAAGAGCCAGGAGTGATGCTTCGGGGCTTTTGCTTTGAGGTTGACCCATGAACTGTAACAGCTCTGGTGTTTTCATTTATTCTTGTTCTCCGTTGGACGCCTGAATGTGTTGCTATCCACTTACTGTTGCAGGTGCCTTCTTGCCACTCACTTGGTTTAGAATTCGCAGTAGCACCCTGTGTATTCCAAACCAGACAAAGTGCCAATGAATTTCACGGACAGCGAAAATTCGGGGTAAATTTGGAGGGTGTTGCTTTGTATGGATTTTGAGAAAGTCAAAAGCATGTGGTTTTGATGTGGTCAGCAAAATTCTCCAAGGGGCATTGCACATATGATGTCAACAGCAAAATGTGAAGTGAATTCAGATGGACCTGCTGCAGCAATTTTTTTTTCTTTGCTGAGGGAGAGTGAACATTTCAGTAAGATTAGCAACATTTCACAGAGAGGCCCTCGCACATTTCTGTGAATCATGAGCTCTCATTCTACGTTTGGCCATACATGGAAGCCAAGTTTGAACAGGCCTCCATCGTTTGAAACAAACCATCCAATATTTGGATTCCTGTTCATTCGCTGCACAATAACATCTCATTGAATTCATTGACTCAGTAAGCAATTCTAAAGATAGCCAAATATAGCCAAAGGCCAGCTGAGATGCCCTTGGATGTGGGGTAAGTGCTGCTCCACCAACAAAGAGGGAAACCCATCAACAAGATGGTATATATGCCCCCTGGTATGCCCACAGAAAGCACTATGGGTGTAGATATTCTGCCAATAGTTTTCCACCAACAATATGAACAAAAATAGGGCATGGGCAGGGTTGGGGTGAGGAACCAAGGACCTGTAAGATCTTAATGCCTTTTGTCCCCCTAAAGGAACCCTCAACTATGCCAGTCCTGGAGCTGGACTAGTTAATTCTCTCTCCTGTTGACTCCAAAGAAGAAGTGAAAGAAGAAAAGAAGAAAATGGCCAAAGTAAAAGGCAAGAAAAAGCCAGCTCCTCCCAGGATGCTGTTATCCAGCAGGGCTTAGGACTCTGCTACAAGATCTCACCCCTATCTCCTAAGCTGCGCGGTATGCTGCAATCCTAATGAATTCATTTATTCATTGGGGCCTAATAAGCTCACAGACTTGCTTCAGAATAAAAATGTATAGGAATTGCTCTCTCATACATTAGAAGATGACCCAATCACACAATAGGACCAACCACCACCCCCCATCTTGGTTCCAAGGAAACATCCACCAAGGAAACATCCACCAAGGAAACATCCACCTTGACCTTGAGGAATCAAAAGGACTTGTACAGAGCCAACTTATATCTGTGGCATTTAAAAAGATGTCAGCAGCACTGGAAATACTTGGTTCATGCCCAACGCATCTGATGACCAGAAGGTCTTGAGCTGACTGACCAAATTTTCAGGTCTACTTTCCTATGACCTATCAGGCTTCAATAATTTGTCTGTGGTTGCTTGAAGAACTCATGAGTTTTTGTATTTTTTTTAAAAAAAAATGTTGAAGCAGGGCCCCTTTAAGAATGACAAGTGGAAACTATAAAGAACAATACAAAAGCTCACTTTCTGACAGCTTTAGATCTTCTCTGACAGCAAACACCAACCCTCACTGCTTCTATTTTTACTGGCTTTGTGAGGTTTGCTTATAATCCTTGCATTTTTTGAAGAATGTATTTTCCTTCAGGGAGTCTGGATCAGGGACTAATTTAATGAAGGAATCTCCCACTTTCCACGATCAAGCCAATAGTTATAAATTGTTAACAAGTTCTGGTAGAAATTCTATCCCTGAAGACTTGGTTATGCTGAACAAAATAACACAGAGGAGGGGGAATTAGCAGCCCTTGCCAAGTGGCTTTGTCTACAGAGCGTAGCTATGCAAGGCACTGAAACCCATTTCCTGCGCTGACAGGCTTGGGGATGGACTCTGTCGGTGCAGCTGCTGGGTGCTAGATAGTAAGCAGTAAAGGAGGGCCTGCAGTAGAAGATCAGGTGCTCACAGGGATATGGGATCCATATGGGGAAATGGATAGTCAGTAATACCACCTCTTCTAGCTTTTACAACAATGGACAATGGATGGAGAGTTCCCCTACCTCTTTGGAGATTTATTTGTAAAACAATCCTCCCCACAAGCCACAAAAATTCCATGGAAGTATTGTAATAGAACTCTGGAGGATTATTATATTGCTTGCTCAGCCTCCAAGTTCTACGTCTTTGTTCTGTGTGGGTGTGAGACCCACCAGGAAGAGGAATGGTTCCTCTTCTCACCATGATTAACTGCAGCATTTTATTCTTTATTTGTGTATTCGATTTGTATACCACCCTTCATCCGAAGATGACATAGAGCACATATTTCACAGAGACAAGATCCAAAATCCAGACTCTAGCGAAAAGGTTCGTAAGACTGTGAAAGTGAAGATGGAGAACCACTGTCTACTCTGTAGACAAAGAGATGCACGAAGCTGCTTTGGACTGAGCTGAACCATTGGTCCATCCAGCGTAGGACAGTCTCTAACTTTCCAGGATTTCAGAAGCCTACATAGAGATGCCAGGGGTTGAGATCAGGACCTTCTGCATGCAAACAAATGCTCTACCACTGAGTTTTGCATCAGCTGCGGAATTTCTCCTCTTCCTCCTCGTCCTGTTTCATATATGTAGTGCCCTCAGTGTTTATATGATAGTTAACATAAAACATTTCCTGCCCTGAAGAACTAAATTCTGCTATTGAGGGAGGGAGGGATGAATGTGGTTAAGAAAGGAAGAATTATAATTTTTTCACGGAGTATTCAATTCATTCTTCATTGCCAAATCCAACATGGTGCTGAAGCCAAATGTAGCACTAGGCTCTCAGGGGTTAAAGGGAGTTTCATCAAACTCTGCTTATGGGTTGGCAAGCAGACACACCATCTGCCCCCATTTCCTAAGATGTCAGGGAATGGGGTGACTCCTTGTAGCTATAGAAAGAATGGCACAGCTGATGTAAATCTGGGTAGTCTGGCAGGAAGTTTCATACTTTTTCCTCAGGGCAGAACGTTGTCCTGGGAATGGCTAGGGAGCAAAGAGGTCTCCATAGTTATGCCTGTTCATTCTCCCCCAGATGTGGGAAACGAGACACATGAATGTAAAGCAAAACCTGGCCCAACTCCCTGAATGGAGGAGAGGTTCCTTTTATGAAGGGAAGTGGTCTGTCGAATACCAATAAGAAGGATGCTATAGTTGAACCAGGAGGCAGATGAGGGACCTCTCTAGGAGCCTCATCTTATGTCAGGGACAAAGATTGATTTCTAGGGCTGGCCAGAAATCAACAAGAGAGCCTGTCTGGTGGAAACAAGAGTCCTTCTGTTTCCTGATCTAAGGCCCCACTACCACCACCAAACACATACCAGATGCAAGGGCCAGGAAAATCCTTTGCATACCAGGCTGTGGAATCAGTGCCTGCTTTCTCTCTCTCTCTCTCTCTCTCTCTCTCTCTCTCTCTCTCTCTCTCTCTCTCTCTGAAATAACTAAATTTAGGGAGGTGGGGCCTGTATCTTCAAACATTTCTATTGGATAATTTTAAGGCCCACAGAGGATCCAAAGAGACTGAGACTGAAAAGTGCAATGGATGTAGAAAGATATGCAATAATAGGGCCATGGAAATGTCTTTGGACAATAGTCACAAAAGCTTCCACCAAAGCTGAATGATCACTGTTTTGCCCCATTGTCTCATATTTTCACTACAGTAGATGGATAATGGGAATGAAAGCACAATATTCTACTGGCATTTTGGCAAAGAATTCCTGAAGGAGGAACTACTGATTGGGATGGATATGTCGGCTGTTACACAGATCTTGTAAATGGCCAATCACAGCAATGGCACAGTAACCCTGATTCTCTGTTCTCTCTCTCTCGCTCGCTTTCTCTCTCTCTCTCACACACACACACACCTATGAAACCCAGAGTGCCAAAAGACAGGTGTTTTGTGGACATGTTGGTGGAGGACTAGACAAACACTTGGCTATGAAGGATCTAGTGCCTTCATGATCTTACAACATGGCCCCAAACCTGGGAGAAATTTATGTCATCTCATTTTGACTGCTCCCCCTCCATGTTTAAGGATTGTAGCCTGCTATTGGCTGCTTCTCACATCCCACAGCAGTAAATCTGTGTTTGCTACTGAGTGTATAAGCATTCTAGTTCCCTGAGAAGACTACTGGTGTAATATAGGACAGTTTGACATGTTCATACATTTATTTATTTTTTGCTTTCATATACACACAGCATTTTACTATAATGCGTGAAGCAGTCTTAAGGGTAAAACTATAGGTGATGGCAGAAGTTCAGTTTGCTTACACCTGACTCTGCTCTTGCCATGTGAGCAATGAGGCTTGGGAGTCTAATTTAAGAGTACAAAGCATATATGGGGAAGAGATTCTAAACCCTCCCCCTTTATCTCTGAGCTGAGATAATGGGGGGAGGGTTCAGCAACCCTTCCCCATATATACCTTGTGCTCTTAATTCTGCCCTACCACTCTGGATCAACTGGGGGAAAGTACCAGAAGTCTGATGGATTGCAGTTTTCTCCATGAAAGGAGAAAGGAGAAAATGTTTGGCTTCCCCTCACTCACACACTCCTTTTCCTCTTTAAATCAGACTTCCACCCATGCTTCATAGCTGACTGAGAGTACAGATCTGGTTTAAACAGGTAGGTATGGCTCCAACCCATGTCGTCTGAGCCCAAGTTAATTGGCATTCCAGAGAAGCCGTGCCTTCGCCAGAGCTGCTGCCAAAACCCATGGCATTGTTATGAGTCTTGTGGCTGTCAAAGTCCAAGCCTTGGAGCCGTGTGATTCTGTCAGGCTCTCAGCTTACATTAAAATGAAGTTCATAAACCCTTCTATAGAGATTAGTCTGAGAACCTGAATTCTTAAAGGCTCCTCAGCCAGATGGCAAAACTATTTATTATGCTTTTAAATCTTCTGAGATTTTTTAAAAAATAAAAATTTGGAGCTTTGTATGCTTGATTTATGACTCTGAATGTCGATGTGGTAATACTCTGTGCATCATGAACAAACCCAACAGTGACGGCAAAGGGAATCGAAAAACGTGTTTCCAGAAACTCGTCTACCTCCAGTTGCAATGCAAATAAGGTCTTATTGGACAGCATCCATGCAAGATTATGGCTGCGGTCATAAACACCACTACTAGGTAGGGAGGCTACCATATTGAACACAGTAGGACTTACTTCACAAGCTTCTCATTTTCCAAGAAGGGAGCAGATGTAGATATATGTATCTTGGCGTTCACAATTCTTTGTTCTATCTACTGCCTGCTATAATATACACACAAAAATGGAATTTGTGTGAGATTCACACACAGGTGGAGCCTGTGCATCCATTTGTGGGGAGGTTGACAACAATGCCCCCCTTTTTACATGTTTACAATAATTAGAAAGTGAAAACACAAGTTTATTGCCACTGCTCCTTTCATTTCCTTCTTGCATTGGGGGGAAGTATCTAGCTATACATAAAATCATGAACACCATCAATGAGCACCCAGAATTGGTACAGCACCCAAAGTCAGTGCAGAAGAGAAATGTTGTCCACATGATAGTTCTAGCCCAGTTCCTGGCTGGCTGAAAAAGCAAAACCCTGTAGCTCTTCCTCCAACCTACTTATTGTACCAACTGAGTATATGTTTGAGTGTCTCTCTCTCTCTGTGTGTGTCATTGTTTATATATCTGTGTATATCCCTTTCCACTTGCCAGGTTTGTGCCCAGCTAAGCGACAAATCCATCTTTTTAGAGATCAATTACAGTGTCTGGCTGCAAAGCTTCGAAATCCAATTATCTCCAAAATAAATAAAAAAATGAAAAATATATGGAAGCAAATGCATAAATCAAGTGGAAAATGGCCCAAACATTCAAATAAACAAGGAGGAATTTGAACTTCATTTGTCTTCTGCCGCTCCACCTCTGTCACTGATTTATTTTGCAGCTTTGGTATCATTCCCATTTTGTCTTTGCTCAGCTCAAGAATAACCTGATCAGTTTGAACTGCACTCGTGGTTCTAATTTCCTCTGGCAGTGACCAGAACATCACGCCTGCTGTGGCAAGCATTAGTCCAACACCATGACTGCATCACCCTCCCATCTTCTTAATCTGCATGCAGCCACAGAGTTCCTCTATATGGTGAAAAGCTGCATGGCTCCGATGTGTGGGATTTCAGCTGCCTCCTGTTCCCACAAAACTTACGAAAATTTTAAATCATTCTGTTCAGTGCTTCTACAATGGCAATGAATTTCCACTGCTGCTGAGCACCGGGGTTCTGATTCTACCACGTAGAAAACTATTCTGGGTGCCGTTGTGAACTTCTTGTCAACTGCAAAGGTAGAGTCCATTTTGTGACCCTCATTTTGTGCCTTTGTGCAGCATTTTTGTACTGGACCATACCCCGCCATTCAAGGGTAGAGCTCCCAGGGAGAGCTGTATCTTGAAGTCAATCCTGTTCCTGTAACATTACTGTAAGAATTAGTGCTTAGTGAACTTCACGCACATTATCGCAGCAGTCCTTAACAACAATCTTGTGTGGTAGGCCACTACTATTCCACTTATATTACGAATTAAGGATTAAGGTGGGGAGTCAGTGCCTCATGTAAGGTTACCCACTGAGTTATTTGTGAGGCTGGAGCTGATGGGAGTTGGAGTCCAACAACATCTGGAGGGCACCACACTGTCTACCCCTGCCATAGACCCACATAGTTCAGTTGGTAGAGCATGAGAGTCTTAATCTCAAGGTCATAGGTTTGAGCCCCACTTTGGGTGAAAGATTCCTGCATTGCAGAGGGTTGTACTAGATGAACTCGTGGTCCATCCCAACTCTACAATTCTATGATTCTGTAAAAGGACTGAACAACCTGAACAACTTGTTGCATGGCTTTCTAAAGAGATGTCTCTCCACCAGTGTGCAATATTTCCACCAAGCAGCAGATTGGCACCTGTGAACCTGACCCTGCTGCTGCCACCCCCTCTCTCCTCTGCATCTGCCCATCTCTTTACAGCCCAGTCCCTGCAGCCGCAGATGGACCTAGCATGAAGTATTCCAATCCTATCATACCTGTCTTCAGTTCAACTTTCCCACTCATTTCACATGCAGGAGCACAAAACTAGCTGGCTAAACTGAGCATGGGAGTTGCACAAGGGAAGGCCTGGCCTTAGACAGCACCTGGGGTGACTATGGCCCAGTAGATTCCACCAGTGTCATTGCCTGCCTTGGGTCCTCTGCACCAGGCATCTGGACCTGCACACAATGCCCCTGCCATTGCTCAGGGGCACTGCAGACACTTAAGATGCTGTCCCCTAGCAGAGGATGCCGTTTTACTTTCCTCAAATGGGTGGAGCGATGCTGCTGCCAAGTCAGTTGGGGCTCATTAACACAGGAGAGGGGAACTGTTTCCTGAGGACCTCCTCAAACCTGGATCCACTCTGTGCAAAGGTGGGTGTATTTTTTATGCAGAAGATAATATTTGGGTATGGCTTGATTTCCCCCTCACCAGACACTTGCATGAAGCACTTACTAAAAGCAATGGTGGTGTGCAGAAATGGCTCATTGGCTTGAGTAGAAGAAATGGAAAAGAGCTCCGTGTTCAGATATTCCTTTTCAATTGACTCCTTCTACTGTTGATTGTTTCTTCAGGCCAGTCACTGCCCATCAGGTATGTACAGGGATCAAATTCCTTTTCGCTTTCACTCTGGGGAAGGAGGCTGGGTTCAATCACTTTGCTGAGCTAGGGGGAGAGAGAGAGAGAGAGAGAGAGAGAGAGAGAGAGAGAGAGAATTGTAAGCCACTGCCCCAGGATAATATGCTAATAATTTTACAACAAGATGTATGGACAAATCAGACTACTGATGCAGGCCACCTCACATGCAGTGGCTGTGATGAATAAAGCCCCCCTCTAAGAAAGGGAAGAAGAAGAAGAAGAAAAAGAAGAAGAAAACCCTTTAATGCTATCATCAGAGGCTCCAGGGTGCAGCTGTAATTTATTAACAATTACTGCAATATTATGCGCCATAATCTTTATCATCTTCTGAGCCTACCAAGCAACTACTAATGTATTAATATCTCAAGACTTTAAGGAAGCAAGGAATAAATGTGTGTCTTCCTTATCCTGGCATTTGGGTTTAAGTAAATGCAGATGGTGAAGGAGAGGATGAAAAAGGATGAAGAAAATATAAGGTCATCTGTTAACAATTTTGCTAAAGAAAATAAATAAACAGACGAACATGCATTTCTCCACTAGAAATAAAAATATATTTAAAATAATATAATAATGACACAAAATTGTGTTGTGAGAGAGTGAAAAAGAATTTTCAGTTATCAGCCAGCACAAGGGCTTTAGCTGTGACCCACAAATCAGTTCAAATACTTGTACAGTATTTATCTATTGGAGGCATTTTTATCCTTCTTTTCTGTCAAGAGAGATTGTTTCCATATAAGGCATCAAAGCAAGACAGTTCCTGCCTGCAGGCTTAGCATCTACAACACACACACACACACACACGAAAGGAAAAGGGGAAGAGGAGGAAGAAGGAAATCTGGAATGGAAGCAGTTCAGGGAGATGAGAAGTGCAATGTAGCTAACCTCTCAGCACAGCTGATGGGGTGGCCCTGTGTCTCATCTCTTCCTGTGGTATAGACCAATGAAATGGCTGCTGCCAGGTGACAGGAGAGGAGTCATATAGGGCTCAGGTTGGAGGCCAGAGAAGTACTGGTGCAATGACTGTATCCACTGCAGACAGGGAGTCTGACACCAGGGCCACAACACTTTCTGATGGAACACTTGTTTCCAGGTGACAGCTGAGGGGGTGAAGATCCAATGGAGATGGACTTTCAGCGCACCCAATGGAAGGCCCTGTTTCCCAGCCCCTACTGTCTCCTGATGGAATAGATGCTCCAAGGTGACAATTGAGCGGAGGGGGTTCAGTGGAGCAGGTCTTTCAGCAGAGTTGATGGATGATCCTGCTTCCCAACTCTTCGTCTTCTGGAGCTTGATTTAAGCAGCAGAGCCCCAATGACTTAAAGAAGAATGATCTTGTTTACATTAAATATTCTGGTTGTAATTGTTTGTGGACACAGTGTCAGGGAGATGTCTCTCCTATTGAAAACTACACCAGATTATTCACCTTTCTGGACTCAGGAATCATCTATCATCTATCCATCTATCATCTATCTATCTATCTATCTATCTATCTATCATCTATCTATCTATCTATCATCTATCTATCTAGTCTTCTGTCTTCCTCTCTTCTTCCTCTCCCCTGTCAGTCTTCATCCTCCCCTCTCTTTCTTTTTCCATCTCTTTTTGAAAGACAGCTGTGTTGCAGTGCATCTTAGAAAAGGACAAGCAGTTGTGCATTGCAATTTCTGAGAAGACCAATGTTTCAAAGGAAGGCCTGAGCTCCAATATTAGACAGATGTGGAATAAGGTTGCATTAATATTATTGTTTACTATTTATTAGACTTGTTAGTTGCTTCTTGCACAGAAGACTCAAAGTGACTTAAAAACATAAACCCACTGCAGTATTAACATGTTCATAAAGTCACACACAAGTCACACAGACACACAAACATCCCAGAGCAGCTGCAAGCAGTGTTGACAGTACACTATTGGGGGGGGGGGAGCATCTTAGCCCATAAAAAGCAAGTGGGAAAAGATGGCAGCAAAGATGCAGACTTTGTTTTAAAGGGTTGCCTTGAAATTACCTTTCTGCAAAATGTGAAGAGGATTCCATTTTCATTTTGAATACTTTTCTTTTGTGTACACAAATAACTCATGTCTAGCACTGTGTTTTCTACTCTACCATGAAGCATGTCAGGATACATACAGAGAGATACACAAATATACAGAGACAGCTAAGATGGAGCTGAATCAAAACGTGCTCCCTTCTTTTGACATTTCTGTTTTTACAATGCCTGTAAAACCCAGAGCATGCCTCCAGTTCAGAATCCTCATCCAACCTCTCCCAGCATGGCACTAGCTAGCCAACTGTGTAGAAGATATATAGGATTTTTTTTTTGGGGGGGGGAGGTGCATCCCATAATTGGCAGCCAGAAGCAGGTTGTTCTGTCTACTTCATACTGATGCACTTTTAGGAGACATTAGGGTAACTTGGTTGAATTGGTTGATTGATTGATTTGCTTACATTTATTCCACCTTTCCCAGGAGGTCACCCATCCAGGCACTGACCAGACTCAGACCAGCTTAGCTTCAGCAAAGTGGTGTCCTCATGTGCCTTCAGACCATACCCCTGAGCCACTGTAGCGAGGGAGTTATGCAGAACGTACCATGGTGGTTATTTAAAGGCCTCGTTATGCAGACGGGTGTTTATCCAACTGGCCTCCCACAGCCAACCAGTGAGAAGGGTTGTGTAAGGAGAACTGCTCTTCAGCCCTAATGGCTTCATTACATGTAAGACATTAAAGTGAGTGGATATGAGAGACAGGGCTTTTTCTGTGGTTGCCCCCTAGATTATGGAAATCTATTTTTGTGGAGTTGCCGTTGGTCCCAAGACTGCAAACATTTAAGCAGGTTTTCAAAACCAAGTATATTTTAACCCCCTTCTCCTAAATATGGCTGCTCGAGATCTGGTTTAAGATGCATAGCTGCTCTGTGCTGTTGTTTCATTTAACTGGCCTCCTGCTCTTGTACATTTTTTGGAGTTGCATAAGATACCTCGAATGGGATATGTACAAATACGACTATAATTGTGTATATATATATATATATATATATATATATTACAAACAAGGGTACAGCCACCCATTCCAGGTGAACACCAGGAGAGAGATGTCCCCAGATTTTACCTGAATTTAGGGGCCCACATTGAAGGATTGTTAGCCTGTTGCCAACATCTTTGGCTTGTTGCACTCAAAACACTATCTCACATCTTCATTTCTGGGTTTTCTTTTTTTGTTGGGGTGTGTCTGTGTGGAAACTCACCTATTCATTTATATTGCCACTGCCTCTGCTTTTTACATAGCCCTGTGACATCTTGCTTTTTATTATGGCTTGTATCCTAACTTAAAGGGAAGAGAAGTTGATTGCCCCACCTCATCCTGATAGGCATCCCCCCCATTGCTCAAGAGGGTCTTCCACCCTCTAACTGCCCCCGCAGTAAGGTAAACTCCTTGTTAACTTACCTTACAACCCAAGACTCCCTGCCATACACCTTCTAGGAACTATTTCTACTGCCCCATCACTTTTTGGCTTGAAAATTGAGACAGGAAAATATTCAGCAAAGCCCTGCATCTTCCTGACATCACCACATGCTTGCTGCAATGTATCTCGCGTGCCAAACTTCCGCTCAGTGCCAAATAGAGACAGAGTGGTAGTTCTTGCCAGATTCTGGCTAGCTATATAGCCCACACTTTGTCAATTAACTTCTTCTCTTGCTCAAATGCCAAGCATCAGTACATTGGTAGCATATGAGTCTGTGAAATTTATATACACACAAAACCAAAGTACTGTCATCTAACATGAGATGCCCCATGGGGGGGGGGATCTGCTGTGAGAGTATTATGTTGACAACAACTGAAACTATTACTTGCCTCCAGTGTGGACTCCGAGAGCACTGCAAAGTCCTTTCCAGTGTTTGCCACCCAAATGATTTGATCTGAAATTTGGTCCCGTTCATTCCATAAAACCTGAACTTCTGCATATGGCTTCCTTCTCAAGTCTTTGTCAACAGCCCAACCCACAAGAATGTTTATTCAGAAGGCTAAATGAGACCAGTGGGACTTGCTCCCAGGGAAGTGGACATCAGCTTACAAATTTAGCATTTTTAACTGGGGGCCTATCCACATTTCCTCTTGTCCTGCTGCTTCTCTTTGGGGAAAACCACTCTCTAGCACTCAGTTGGAGCAAACAACATGTGTTTTGATCTATCTCTAAGGAGTGGGTCTTCCCTTGGAAAGGAGTGTGGCAAGGGGGAAACCACTTGGACTAATGCCTAGAAAGTGTGGCTTTGTGGGTCAAACAAAAAACCATAGAGACTCATGCTTTCTAGGCATGGCACAAACAGAAGTGTAGATGAGTCCTGGGAGAGGACACACAAAATATCCAGAAGAGCCTATCTGCATTTTTGAAGCTCTTGGAGTCTTGGTCAATGCTGCAGTGGAATTGGACAGCATAGAGCTATGGGGCCCAGCATTTTCAGTTTTTTGACATGATTTAATGTATCATAATTATTTTAAATTTGGGGGAAAGAACAGAGAGTTGCTACCTTAATTTCTGTTCTTTCCAAATGTTCTTAATTCATCTTCCTAGGGAGAATGGGCCACTTTCCTTCCAGAATTCTCAAATTCCAGCATTAAAACTTCCAGGGTGCTTCACCTTGGCAGTGAAACCTGGCTTTCAAGCGCAGGCCATTGGTTCATTTTCAAACATGCCAGCAACTCACAGAAGAAGATCATAAAGCAGCTTCAGCTCTCTGTTTTATTGCTGACTTAACAATTCAGGGGGACGGACCTGTCTGTTTATTAAAACATTAAGCACTAAAGTTTAACAATGGACAGTAAAGTTTCTGCTTCTGATTGTTGAGAGCCACATTGTTGACAGCAGGACTGAAGAAGAGTTCTGTGTGTTTCCTGTGCAATCTTGAGCGTAAGGTACAGCATAGTTTTCGAAGAACAGCCCTGAGCTGAGACTTCATTGGAAGGAGAAAATATTCACTCTCAATAATGTCTGTTCTTCATTTGTCCAGGTATACTGAGAGCTTATGTGCAAGCAGGGTAGGGATGGGCTGTTGGCTGTTAACGCTTTCAGCCTCAGGTGAGCTACAAACCCCAGGATTAACCTCAGAACTGTTTTGATGAACAGCTTTTAAAAACAGGCTAACATTTCATTTGAGATGTTCTTTAAAAAAGAAAAAGGTAAAGGACCTCTGACAGTTAAGTCCAGTCACAGACGGCGCTCATCTCGCTTTACTGGCTGAGGGAGCTGGTGTTTGTCCACAGACAGTTTTTCCGGGTCATGAGGCCAGCATGACTAAGCTGCTTCTGGCACAACAGAACACCGAAACCAGAGCAGCACACAGAAACGGCGTTTACCTTCCCACCAAAGCGGTACCTATTTATCTACTTGCACTTTTCAAACTGCTAGGTTTCAAACTGCTAGGTTGGCAGGAGCTGGGACTGAGCAACGGGAGCTCACCCCGTCAAGGGGAATCGAACCACCAACCTTCCGATCGGTAAGCCCAAGAGGCTCAGTGGTTTAGACCACAGCGCCACTCGTGTCCCTATCCTTCCCCAAATGTTCTACCCCAAATATCTCCCCAAATGTTCTACCCCTCCCCAAATATCACCAGAACAAGGACACGAGACAACAGCAATGGGATTAAGAGTCATTGTTTTTTTGAACTTCAGATTGGCAGGAAACAAAATACCAACATGCAGGCACCTCCAAATTTCAGGGGCTGTTGAGCCCTGTGGAGGTATCGTGGAGTGGGTGGTTGGATCAGGAGGAGAAATGGGGGTGGTTTGTGAAGTTGGAGTCAGATGATTCCAGGAAGGTCCTATTAAAATGAGGAGTGCTCTGCTAGGCATGTCCCACTTGTCTCTTCCATTCTTTGCAAAAGACAGCTGGAGATGCTATGGTGGATGCTCAAGGAGAGTTGAAAATGGTTTGCCCTCCCCTCTTCCCTCCTTTCTCCTCCACTCTTGCAGGCTGACCTTACATGCTGATTAGTAAGGGCTGGCTCACAGGGAAACTGCATTTCCAATGGTCACTTTGAATATAAGTTGAAGGATTTCAGAACAAAACCTCACCCCTCCTTTGAAGTGGGCTATACAAGTCCACAAAGCCGGAGCTTGAATATGTTTTCTGGCATTCCTAGTAATAAATGAATTTCAAAACCTCCCAGGAAGCTTAAAACTTCCAGCTGCATTGGTAAACAGGTTTAGGAGTTGAATCTGTGATCAGGTAAGGAGGAAGTGTAGAAGGCGGAAGTCATCAGGGGTCAGCAAGGGCAGAGCAGGATGGGCTAGGAGCTATAAAGGAAAATGGAGAGTTACACTGAACACTGGCTGCTGATGCTCAGGCCCCTTCAAGATGTTGCAGCTTTGACAAATGCTGCCAACACATTTTCAACGTTTTCTTCACAGCCTTGAATGCTGTAAAATCATTCTTTCAATTAAAGCTGAACTTCTCAGAAAACCGTGTTTCAGAGTTACAATTCTGCTGTGTATGTATGTGGGTAGGTAGAATCCATGAAGCCCAACTCTGGGTGTGACAGTAGAGAAGTTATTGTGTTTGATGGACACATTACCTGAGGGCAGCCAATTGGGGATCTGGGGTTATGGTTCAACTGCATCACAACCAATACAAGTTGTGTCCACACTAGATATTTAGCACAGGTTCATGCTAGTTGTGCTCTGAATCCAAGGACACAACCCACCAGGAAATTCACCTTCACCAAGACCCAGTGAAAAGAAAGGAATCCTCTAAACCAGGAGTAGTCAACCTTTTTATACCTACCACCCACTAATGCATTTTTCTTGATGGTAAAGTTTCCTTACTGCCCATCAGTGCTGCAGTAACAGGTAGCGTAGAACCACCTACCGCCCACCTGGAATCCTGAAACGCCCACTAGTGGGCGGTAGGGACCCGGTTCAGGTTGACTACCCTTGCTCTAAACAGTGGCAGCACAAGGGGAGGTGGGCAGAAATAGAGTACAGTGCATTTCAGAGAGAGCAAGTGTTGTCCTACATGTATACTTCACCTTAACACTCCCGTTGGAAACATTTTTCCCTGAAGGAAGCCCTATTGATCTTGATGGAGTTAACATTCAAGTAAATATGCTTACGAGTGCAGCCTTATTTTCATTTCCAGTTTGCAATTCAGTTATAAATTGTATGTGAAAGGTAACTTTCCTTTGAAAAAGGGATCCAGCAGTGGGTATGGGTGTATGCTTCTTGCAGGGACCCCTCTGGTATTGTGCATGCCTCTATATCAGTGGTTCTCAGCCTGTGGGTCCCCAGATGTTGTTGGACTACAACTCCCATCATCCCTGAGCTCTTGCCTTGCTAGCTAGGGGTGATGGGAGTTGTAGTCCAACAACATCTGGGGACCCACAGGTTGAGAAAGGCTGCTCTATATGCTAAGTGTACTGCCTCTGCCTACTACCATCCAAGTGGAAGCAAGATGAATCAGTGTCTGCACAATGACAGTGAAGCGAGTCTGTGCCTCACTGAGCCTAGTTGAAAAGAGTCCTGTTTCTCAGCTTCCATCCCTTCCATTTTGGCCAAAATCACATGTATGCGGTACTTTAAGATCATGTCTGAATCTGCAGGAGAAAAAACAGCTCAAGGGGCTGTTATGGAGGATCAGCTGTGGTTTAAATATCCTACCACTATCCACCAAAGCATGGAGGACCCCATCTCTGGACCACAAGGTGTGATCTCTCACTGCTGTACCTCTCAGCTGTTCTTTTCCATATACAATTTTTTAAAAAGCAACAACACCATATTTATATTATCATAGGAAGGATCCCTGCTCTTAGAGCATAAATTCAAAGTATCTGCTTTATTTACTTTTCTATATATTTTTCTTGCCACCATTTAGTTTTAAATAAATAAGTTATTTGTTCATCTCTTATCACACACAGAAGCTAGATATAAGCAGAAGACAAGCAGACCAGGAGAACCAAGGTTTAAAAGTCAAACAAATGTATTATGATTTATTAAATCTTACTATAATATAAAATAATGGATTTATTTGCAGGTTGTTTACTCTTGTTTTAGATAGAAATCTAGAGACCTACTCGGCATCCAGCCTCTATAAGAAGCCATTAGCCAATTACCCTTCTGCCTTGTTAAATCACAGCTGCATAGAGAACTTAATCTGAAGTCTTCTCTTCAATCAGGATTCTTCTCCCCACAGTTACCTTGCAGGCTTTCCTTAGGACTTTATCACAAGTCATCTCTCTGGTCAAGGACACACTGTTTCTTCAGATTAACCAACCTCTGCTGACCCTCTGGCTTCAGCTCTCCCAAATGACTATTGCCGAAGTCTTCAGATCCTCTTGAAGATCTGCTTTAGGGTTTCCATATGTCCAGAATTTCCTGGACATATCTGAAATATTACAGTCAGAAGTAGAAATCGCAAAAAAAATTGTCTGGGAAAATCCGGACGTATGGCAACCAACGTCGGCATTGTCGCTTTTGCCAATGTTCCATAAAGGTAGGTCAAAAACGTCAGGGTTTGTTGTTGCTACTGCAAATTTGACAGAAAAGCTCAACAACTTTTTTGTCTGGATTTTAAAATATGGCAAGCCTATATTGGCTTCCACCTTCATTGATTTCAGTTTTGAGGATGGCTTCTTACCAGTGGCGTAGCGTGGGTTGTCAGCACCCGGGGCAAGGCAAGTAATTTGCGCCCCCTAACCCGGGGCAAGGCAAGTAATTTGCGCCCCCTAACCCCTAACCTGCCGCCGCTGCCAGCTTCTTCTTGCTGCTGCCTGGTCTGGTCTGGTGTGGTTCTCTCCCGCGCTCAGCGCTGCGCTGGGCGGCCACTGCACTGTCCCTCCCCCAGATAGTCCCTCGCTCTCTCTCCGCACCGCACGCCTGGCACCCACCCCCTCCACAGTGGGCGGCGACCCGGCGGCTCGGATCGGATTCGCACAGCCAGCACTGCAGTGAGAGAGAGTGAGTGAGCCAGGTAGGGGCAGAGAGCTGCGAGAGCGAGCGCCCCCCCCCCAGATGTTGCGGCCGGTGCGGCCGGCCCCCCCTGCACCCCCCACGCTACGCCACTGCTTCTTACTCTCCAGCAGCTACCTGCTGCCGCAAAGATTGTCCCTGCATCTCTCTTGAACTCTACTGACACCAGTTCCTGCTGCTCTTCTGGGGTCTAGGCCCTCTGCAGGCTTGCTTCCTGCCTCTTCAGAGTCTTTTCTTTATTCCCTCAATGAATCTCTTCACAGCCCCTTGAAAACTGCCTAGCTGACCCTTAAAGAATGTTGAGTTTGCACTTCCATTCTTTCCGGGTTCACCAATCAGCTGGTTCTCACTAGAATTCCAAAACATCAGTGGCCTATAACCATTGACCAGTAAGTCTGAATGGAATGACCATTAAAGGACCTCGCACGGTCTGACCTTCTGGATTCTATTAGCTCATAGAAACTCTGACTTGAGATCCCAACCACCTTCCTGGCCACTATAGCAGTCTAAACTGCTTCCTGTCAGATTGCCAAGTGAACCCAATTGTAACATATATCTCTAGATTCAGCTAGTGTAACAAGTGACTTTTCCCATTCATACAGTTAACTATTTACAATTCTGTCAGTGTTTATTGCAGAACAACCTTCTTATGTGGGGATTTCTCCTCATAGTTTCTTCCCAGTGGCAATTCTGAGTGGGAAAGTGACTGCAGCAGAAAAGATCCTGCATCTCCTCTACACACCAATCATCTGGTCAGATTTGCAGCCTCCTGAGTCTGGCTTTGGGTTACCAAAAGGCAAGAGAATATAATAGTGGTACCTCGGGTTACATACGCTTCTGGTTACATACGCTTCTGGTTACAGACTCTGCTAACCCAGAAATAGTACCTCGGGTTAAGAACTTTGCTTCGGGATGAGAACAGAAATCGTGCAGCAGTGGCACAGCGGCAGCAGGAGGCCCCATTAGCTAAAGTGGTGCTTCAGGTTAATAACAGTTTCAGGTTAAGAACGGACCTCCAGAACGAATTTAGTACTTAACCCGAGGTACCACTGTACAGTGGATGCTTGGAAGTTGAACGTAATCTGTTCTGAAAGGATGTTCGACTTCCGAAACCTACAGATTCTGAGGTGCGGCTTCCGATTGGCTCACAGCTAGGCTTTTTGCAGATTGGAAGCCACGTCGGATGCTTGGGTTTTGAGGAACGTTCGAAAACCAGAACACTTACTTCCAGGTTTTTGATGTTCGGGAGCTGAAACGTTCGGGAACAGAGCAGTTCAAGAACCAAGGTTCCTCTGTATGACATCAGCACATGCAATTATCTAGCTAGATCTGGACAATTCACTAATATAAGACTAATATAATATAATAATATAAGACATTAATATAATATAATATAAGATAAGATAATATAAACTGGTTCCCTCCAAATATTTTTGGACAACACCTCCCATGGACCATAATGGCTAGGGCTGATGGGAGTTGTAGATCAAAACATGTGGAGGCACCAGACTGGGGAAGAAACATCTCTGGGCCTTAGTCACACAGCCTGTGATGCTGCTTAATGCATTACAGCTCATACTATCAGCTAAGTGTTGGGTTCATTTGACACAGAAGGAGAAAGGCACTGTGTTCAGCTGGACTGTCGCTTTCCAGAGTACAAATAATATGTGGTAAGCCATGTGGGTCAAAGGACAGGCAGGGTTGCCGCTTAAACAACAGCAAAACATGATGAAAAGGGATGCAAATTTTCACAGAGTTTGCATATGCTAATTTATGCATACAGATGCAAATTTAAAAACAATTACTTCACTATACAAGGCAAGTCAATTAATTTCACATTCAAATCACCCTAAGAACACACTGCAATTAATCTGCACCCCGTCTCAGATAATCTAAACCAGTTCTTCTTCAATTAATTTACCCCCAATTAATTTCAACCAGATTCTGCTCCAAAATCAATTTCCATTTAATTAATTACCCCTCACTCATCATCAATCAACATGTCATTGCCCCTCCCCCCCAATTAAATTAAAAATAAACAAGATGTGTGGTTCCTTTTGGGTGATGGTGGAGAATTCTTCTATGAAATGCGGTGGGTAGTGGGTGGTCTCTTTATTATTATTATTATTTAATTAATGAAAAGAATAACAATTCCATGTAACTGCAATATGATCATTTGAGGTCTGGAACCCAAATGAGACGGGACGCAGGTGGCACTGTGGGTTAAACCACAGAGCTTGCTGATCAGAAGGTCGGCAGTTCGAATCCCTGTGACGGGGTGAGCTTCCGTTGTTCGGTCCCTGCTCCTGCCAACCTAGCATTTCGAAAGCACGTCAGAGTGCAAGTAGATAAATAGGTACCACTCCGGTGGGAAGGTAAACGGCGTTTCCGTGCGCTGCTCTGGTTCGCCAGAAGCGGCTTAGTCATGCTGGCCACAGGACCCGGAAGCTGTACGCCAGCTCCCTCGGCCAATAAAGCGAGATGAGCGCCGCAACCCCAGAGTCGGTCACGACTGGACCTAATGGTCAGGGGTCCCTTTACCTTTACTTACCCAAATGAGCTCCCTTATTTTAAGGGGGAAAGCTCAATTTCAGTGAAAGACAAGCTCACTGCTGTGCTGCGACACACAAACTGTAACCTAAAATACCCCTGGAAAATGATATCACTTCCATTTCCTTTCCAGGAACCTCAAATGCTCCTGGGAAATGATGTCAGGGCAGCCATTTCTTTTTCCATACAACATCCCTAGAAAGGAAACGGAAGTGACATCATTTTACACCTAGGATTTAATTTACAGTGCAGTAGAGCCTTGGGCTCAATTTTTTTTTTTGGGGGGGGGGGAGAGAAAGATAGACCACACTGTGTTATCCTGTATGTCTGCTACCAGACATATGGAAAGTGGACCCCACCCAGATAACCCTTGAAATACTGTTTCATCTGGTATGGAAGATTATACCTGGAGGAACGTCTCCATCCCCATCGTTCTGTCTGGACACTGAGCTCCTGCGCTGAGGGCCTTCTGGCGGTTCCCTCACTGCGAGAGGCCAAGTTACAGGGAACCAGGCAGAGGGCCTTCTCAGTAGTGGCGCCCGCCCTGTGGAACGCCCTCCCATCAGATGTCAAAGCGATAAACAACTACCTGACATTCAGAAGACATCTGAAGGCAGCCCTGTTCAGGGAAGTTTTTAATGTGTGACATTTTAGTGTATTTTTGGTCTTTGTTGGAAGCCGCCCAGAGTGGCTGGGGAAACCCAGCCAGATGGGTGGGGTACAAATAATAAATTATTATTAATATTATTATTATTGCACTCGAGTGACAGGGCAGAAAATTATGTTGTGTCACATGACTGCCCTATTCACTTATGATAACACATTAGGTGGGAGGAGATCTATTGTTTTTCAACAACGATGCACAACAGTGAAGGGCATATCCACCATTATGGAAGGCACTTTTTCGCCTGCAGTGCTCCAGGATGGAAGTGACAGGGGTGGGTCTGTCTATAAGCTTCTCCCTTGCAATATAGCTCCAAGATGCAGGTTGACCTGATCCTTGGATAAAACTCATTTCCTGTTCTGTCCGGCTGAATGTGCCATTAGGCCCCAAATACTTGAAGTATCAAGACTGAAGCACACCCTCCAATATTTCTCCACTGAAAAAAATTGGGATGCCCTACCATACCCTTCAATATTTCCCTGGTGAAAATAGGGATGTCCTAAGGAATTATGGTGCTGGAGGAGACTCTTGAGAGTCCCATGGACTTCAAGAAGATCAAACTGATCCATTCTTAAGGAAATCAGCCCTGGGAGCTCACTGGAAGGACAGATCCTGAGCCAGTGTGGTGTAGTGGTTAAGAGTGATAGACTCGTAATCTGGGGAACCGGGTTCGCATCTCCGCTCCTCCACATGCAGCTGCTGGGTGACCTTGGGCTAGTCACACTTCTCTCAGCCCCACTCACCTCACAGAGTGTTTGTTGTGGGGGAGGAAGGGAAAGGAGAATGTTAGCCGCTTTGAGACTCCTTCGGGTAGTGATAAAGCGGGATATCAAATCCAAACTCTTCTTCTTCTTCTTCTGAGGCTCCAATACTTTGGTCACCTCATGAGAAGAGAAGACTCCCTGGAAAAGACCCTGATGTTGGGAAAGATTGAGGGCACAAGGAGAAGGGGATGACAGAGGACGAGATGGTTGGACAGTGTTCTCGAAGCTACGAACATGAGTCTGACCAAACTGCGGGAGGCAGTGGAGGACAGGAGTGCCTGGCGTGCTCTGGTCCATGGGGTCATGAAGAGTCGGACATGACTAAATGACTAAACAACAAAGGAAAAGCGGGACATTCCGGGATCAAATCAGAAATCGGGATGGCTTCTGTAAATCAGGGACTATCTCTGGAAAATAGGGACGCTTGGGAATCTATAAGGGTGGGGGATTTTATGGCACACACCTGCCTTAAAACCTCTCCCCTAGAAGGAAGTAAATATGCAGTGTTTTTTGTGTGTGTGATGGTACTCTATGCCCTCTATGCTGCCCATGGAAGACATTTTGTGTTGGCATGCAAGACACTTTTATTAAGGGGTGAGTACCTGTGTGCCATTTTTCACCACACACACACACACACATGCAGAGAGACTTATTGGAGAAATTACTGCCTGGACACCAACACAAAACCAGGAAAAGGCAGCCTTTCAGCACAATTAATTCTTCAGGAATCAGAATTTTGTCTATTAGGTACGTTAGCCTGAAGCCTCTTCACTTCTAGATGCTAATATATCGATTCTGTTTGCAGTACACCTTGCATTGTATTATTTATAAGAAACAATATTCCCTCCTCCCTTGACAGTGTTCTCTGTCTGCAAGAACTGGCTCGGCACGAAAGGTGCTGGAACGATTTTGGTTATGTTTCCATAGCTACCTTTGCTGCTAAATGTGGTTTGCTCCATTTTAAAGTCAACTAGCAATGCATATGTGCAGACATACTGCAACCAGTGGAGTATTTTCAAGCTAATCTCCAGCCTTCCTACTGCTAAGCGAATATCTATGCAATCGGTATATTTGTGAAAGGACGCTTGCAGCATAAATAATTGGGGAACTTGCATTCTGGCTAGAGGTGTGAGTCTACGTATATACAGGCTAGATAATGGAGGAAGGTGGGTGAGTGTTCGCTGTTTGGAGAGGGAGCAGGAAAGGCATTCTGGCATCTCCCTTCACTTTGTATGCTCCAGTCAGCACTTATAATATTATAGATATTTTTCCGTTTTCTTAAAAAAGAAAAGTTTGAGGTAAGCGGGTGCCCCCTAGTGGCTGTTGGTGTGTTTGCCGTGTGAAATCCATATGTTTAAACACCAGCCAATGGGAAACAAAAGACCCACCCCGCCTCTCCCAGCAGTGTCCCTAAAGTGTAATTATTATTGTATACAGTTATTTTTAGATTTAGATTGTTGCTGAAATCCTCCAGCTTAGGAAGAGGCGTACTGTGCATGTAGATGCATCCAGTGGGTGCACAGCATGTTTTTTAGCACTCTGATTTTTATTTTTATTTTCTTAATGCTTTGGGAAATCACTTTGTGGTCTATTTGATTCAAGGCTGTGGTAGAGAGAAATTCCCCCCGGATGCAAGATGAGGTGCAGGGACATTTAGCAAAAGGGTCCAGACCAAACTACCCCACGCTGATCATGTTAGATGTATAGATATTCACAGGTATGTCACTGTGACAAAATGTTATGGCTTGTGCTTTTCTTGCTGTCTGAAAGTCATTTTAGAAAAGAAAGGAAATCTCAGCCTTGATCTGTCCCCTCCCTGCGAGTGACCATAGGGAAAATAGAAGCATGGTTCTGGGCCAAACTAGACAATACTCCCCCCCCCTTTAAATAAGGATTGGGACAGTCAGAATTGGGCCTGTGATGTATAGGGATTGGGCAGCCCATTCCCCTATATCAGAGGCAGGGAATCCTTTTCAGCCTGAGGGCCACATTTCCTTCTCAGCCAAGCTTATTGGGGCCACATACTAGGGCTATGCACTTGATTCAACCAAACCATAAACTGAATCAGAATTCTTTTCTGTGAGAGGTTCTTGGTTTCATTTGAGTAAGGTGGTGACAGCCCAAGATTTTCATATTTTGGAATGGGCTGCCCAGAACAATCTAGGACTGGAAGGCAGAGTTGGATATGAAGGAGGAGCAGGTTGCGGGGGGGGGGGGGAGAGACACCATGAATGAAAAGGCCTGAGAGTGAAGGAGGGAGCAACTGAGCCGGTTGCATCTCTCGGAAGAAGGTAGGAATGGTGATAGTGAATGCTGTGGCATTCATATAGAGCCCCTAGTCATCTCACGGACTATTGACCCATACACCACTAATCCGCTGCCACCAACCAGGTCCTCCCCGGTAAATCACTTAGTCTCAGTCAGGTTCTTAAGTTAACAAAGAAGAGTGTAGCTTATTGCAGACACAAATAAACTTTAACTGCATTCAAAACGTTGTTACTCTTTACCTTCTTAGTCTTATTTTTATCCTGTCTCTAACTCTTCTACCTCCCCTCACACAAGAACCAACTGCACTAACTGTCTCTTTAATTCCATCAGTCTGCCAACTGCTTTCCTAACTGCCTTTTGCCAACCAACTAACTAAAACCAACCAACCCAAACCTCGGGCTAAGCCCTTTTATAAACAGGTAGGCTCTGCCTCTGGCTTTTCTATTGGTCTACCCCTGTACAGACATTTTCAAACGAACGGGCAAATGCCACAGATGCCTTTGGATGTGGGGTGCTCCTTTTCTGCCTGAGCTCTCCTTTTCCCCACCTGACTCTCCTCCCTGCTCCTGAAACAGCATTCTGCAAAATCCATATCTCCTTGCTCATTTGCAAACATGCCTTCCACACAGGGAAGCTGCTTGGGAAGGAGTACTCAACAGGATTGAAAACACACACACACACACACACACACACACACACACACACCCTTGTTGTGGGGTGGGAGGAATGGAGAAGACACAATGAGCAGATCTGCCCTCATGGTTTATAACTTTAAGGAAGGGATAGGGAATGGTTATCATAATGGATTTGGACACATTACATTTTGCTTGTAACATTAATAATCCGCTATCAAAACGTGACACTAGAGGGTGCTGCAGAGCAACCAGGAACTGGCAGTATGGGGAAGTGTGTTGTTATGGAGGAAACAAGGTAAGGAACGTTTTTATTTTACCAGTATGCCCTGTGACGTTTCAGAACAAGGTATCCAATATCGTTCTAATAACGTTAAAAAGCTCCGTGTAGATCCAGCCAATGCCTTCTTCCTGCTCCCCCTTCTGACTGTATGTTTAAATTACACCCACCAAACACATTTAAAAGGGCACTGGGTGTCAATCAGCCAAAGGCCTGGTTAAAGAGGAGTGCTTTTGCCTGGTGCCTAAAGATGTATAATGAAGGCGCCAGGCGAACCTCCCTGGGAGGAGCATTTTACAAATGGAGAGCCACTGCAGAAAAGGCCCGTTCTCATGTTGCCACCCTACGGTCCTCTCTAGGAAGGGCACAACATTATGACATCATATGATTGACAGCTGGGCCTGTCAAAGTTGGCCCACAGGTGGTGGAGGAGCCAAAACACCTGGAGGGTATCAAGTTGGTCTGTGTGCTCAAAATAGTGAGTGTGCATCCACAGCATGATCTCTCTCTCTCTCTCTCTCTCTCTCACACACACACACACACAGCACTCTTTGCTCAGGTTAGAGCTCTTTGGTTCCCATTTATTTATGTAGACTGTGATCTGCTATTTTTCCCCTCTTTCCAGATTCAGAGACAGCAGAAGAGCAACCCAAAGCTGAAATATTCATCAGGATCTACACTCAGGCTTAAGGAGATTTTTATTTTATTTTAATCAGTTCCATGTTCTACAACAACAAAAAATCAAACAGAAGCTTAAGAGCTTAAATGGGACGTGCCAGCACGGAATGGTTTCCTCACACACTGCCAAGCTCATGCCCTGCAGGGCGGCACTCACTTTTCTTTAGAGCCCATCTGGGATTCATGCAGGAGCATCTGTGTCATCATTGCCAAATAATAATGTAGCTAAGTAGCCTTGGACAGGTAGCTAACAGGCATCTGATCATGGCCAGGACCTTTGCTAATGGGATGCAACAAAGCTCTTCTCAAAGCTAGGGTGGCCACTTATGCATCACCGAAAGAGAGGACAAAGAAAGGAGAGTGATTTGCATAAAATTTGCATATGTTAATTCATATGTATAGGTGAAAAATTCTATAATTTAAAATAGAAATATCTCCATCATTGGGATATGGGGTAAGGGGTTTTGTGTGTCGATAGTGGATTTGAGACTTGGTCTCTCAGGTCCTAGTCCAACACTCTACCCCACTCCCCAATACTACACTGGCTGCTGTTATGGTTATTTTGTAGCAGCAGTATTATGGGATGCATATGTCACTCTTCAGCATAGCATCTTGTAGCCAGTCAGGTAAGCCAATATGACTGCTAGTGTTGCAGAGTCAGGGCAAGTGAGTCTGGGGGGGGGGGCTGACAAGGGAGGAGTGAAGGGCCAGGTGAGATGTGACAGTATTTTCTCACTTGCTAATGGACTGAATGACTTTTTACAAGTAAATTGCAGACATGGGAGGGAATGCGAACCCCCCCCCCACACACACAATGGAGATAGCAGACACAAGTGGCCTGATCCAGATCTGGACTTGCAGCAGGGGGCAAGGTTGCTTAAACCAAATCCCTTTTGCTTACAATTTGCTTTTTCAAAGTCATTCACACAATTGCTAATTGGGTAAATAGCTTTTCTGTCTTGTTTGTTCTAAGCCTGGAAGTATTAGGAAGGAAGTCTCAGTGAACAGAAACTGAGCTGGATTAAAAGGTTTTTCTATAGGCCGAGCAGGCAGGCACCTTACGGCCATCTTAGATTCAACAACTCACAGACAGACTCATTCAAAGACAGTTGTGCCAGTGGATGGGCACAGAAGGAATCAGACAGGAACTTCAGGCAGGCTGCTGACCAGTAGGGGTCTCAGGACTGACGGAGGATCAATGGCTGGAGGTCAGTGAAAGGCAATACTGTTGGCTGTCCTTGACACTGGGCTAATTAATGGCTAACTAATGGATGCTTTAACTGAGATTCCTGCATTGCAGAGGGTTGGACTAGATGACCCTCAGGGTCCCTTCCAATTCTAGAGCCAGTGTGCTGTAGTGGTTAAGAGCGGTAGACTCGTAATCTGGTGAACCGGGTTTGTGTCCCTGCTCCTCCACACACAGCTGCTGGATGACCTTGGGCTAGTCACACTTCTTTGAAGTCTCTCAGCCCCACTCACCTCACAGAGTGTTTGTTGTGGGGGAGGAAGGGAAAGGAGAATGTTAGCCGCTTTGAGACTCCTTAGGGTAGTGATAAAGCGGGATATCAAATCCAAATTCCCTCTTCTTCTTCTTCTTCTTCTTCTTCTTCTTCTTCTTCTTCTTCTTCTTTTCTATGATCTTCCTCTTCTTTTTTTCCATCAATAGTCTTTGAGAAACAATTTGAACATTTTATAAATTTCTGCTTGATCAGGAGCCTGTGTGTTTCACACAAAGCATTGGACCTGGGGAATAGCCACAGTCAGGCATTTATTTTAAATAATGGGGAGCAGTCATTGCTGCTTTGGCTACACACCATACCTTTAAAGTACATTTAACACAGACACACCAGGAAGAAGCCCGGGAACTGTAGTTTGTTAAGGGTACTGGAAACTGTAGTTCAGCGGCAAACTTCAGTTTCCACGATTCTTTGTGTGTTTTGAATGTGCTTTCAATGTGTGGCATCTACGCAACTTTAGCCCCACAATCCTAGGTGTGCAACCTGATATCTGTAGCATCCAGCAGAGACTTATTCAGCCTGTAACCTCCATCTTGGCACTGAATTTACAAGTGACTCCTATGATTACAATATCAGGCAAAATTTTGGTACATTTTTTTAAAAAGTTATCCTCCCCATCTGCCCTGCTTGCTCTGTGCAACATCTTGCCTGATGAAGAATTCTGGGGAACATGAAAGCTTATTCTCTTTTTGTGATCTTTGGGTTGGCCTTGAGCCTTGCCTAACTATAGATTTTGAAGGACTTCCCCACCCCCAACCCCTTATGGACCAATACTGTTGCCTATGCTTTTTATAAATCTGATCCGTCTCTGAGTCATGCTGTCCCGCTCTCAGTATATTAGGATGCCATGAGCAATTCAGGGGAAGTAACATCTGAGTCTGGAGCCTTTCAAGCAGCAGCCTGCTGAGGTGAGGCACTCAACAATCCTCCTGCCCTAAGGTCATACTCAGCGAGGAGTCCCTGGAATTAGACCCACCTCATGCATCGTGATTGAAAACTCCATCCCAGCCGAGAAGCAATGCCTGGAAATAACTTGTTGGTAAGTAGACAGAAGTCTGTAAATCCCGCTTACTGCTCAGCATCTGCCAGCAGCCACAGTCGGCTGCTCCGCTCCGGTGCCTCCGAATCTCAATAAGTCCCCTGCACTCCTCGGCTGCTGCCTTGGTTTTCCTTGGTCACTCTTCGTCACTCTTGACTGCTCCTTGTCTCTCTTCATCAGCCTTAGCAGTGCTCAGCCTCGCCATCTCCCTCTCCCTCCCCTTCTGATTTCTCTCTCTTGCCAGCATGTCCCCACGCAGGGCAACTTTTCAAACTCAATATATTCCCTAATATTCTACGTTCTCTGCCACCCACTCCAAAAGAGGCCGTGACACAGATGGAGATTGACACAGGGGCATCAGAAAGCGCAGAGAGAGAAGCATTTCTACGAGAAGATGGAGAGAGAAGGTTATTCCCTTAAGAAGAACTTACTTTGGAGGCAGCCTGTTCAGAATAGGCCCATTTCTCCACTTGAGAGCAGACTGGCAATTTGGCGCGGGGGCTAAGCCATTGTTGTTATTATTATTAAGATTTATATTGCCATCCATTAAGAAACATTCCCTGGGCAATTTACAACAAAATATTAAGCAAGACGATAAATAATAACAAGAACAGGAAGCCAACAATCAGCCATAAAAGTTCAAGGAAATTCTTGAAGGAGGCAGCATAAAATAGTTTATAGCCCAGATTTAAAACTGCTAAAAGGACTGGGTGAATTTATTTGGCACCAAAAAGACTACGGAGAAAGCACCAGTTTGCTTTGCCTGACACTGGTTCTGGCTTCACGTACTGTTGGTCTCCCTGCCTTCTTCGCTACTTGATCTAATAGGCACCAGCCACTATGCAGCTGAATATGCTTAGTATCCTCTACCACAGTCATAGGCAAACTTGGCCCTCCAGATGTTTTGGGACTACAACTCCCATCATCCCTGACCACTGGTCCTGTTAGCTAGGGATGATGGGAGTTGTAGTCCCAAAACATCTGGAGGGCTGAGTTTGCCTGTGCCTGCTCTACCACATGATCATAAGCCCTTAGCAATCAGTCTTGCTTCTGATCACATGGAGGACCTATCCATGTACTTTACAGCCTGATATTCAACAGGGAGAGACAGCTAAACCATTCTGTCAATCAACTTGCCAAAGAAAAGTGCATTGTTGACTTGGTGGTAGTTGGCATAAATCTCTGGGTTCATTTCACTGCCCCTCCCCAAGTGGCTGCACTACCACATTCTTGGGGACCATCCTGTCATGCAGCACCCTGGTTCTACCTAGTCAACCCTCCATGGCTTGCAGAAACCAGTGAGCATGGGTCAAGAGACCACGTAGTAGACCACACAACTGCAAGAAAATTGTCTGCATCTTCAAGCATCAATAGCTGAAACTGATTCCACAAAATGGGCGGAATGGTACATCAGATGCCTCAACAGCTATTGCATCAATGATGATTTAACTGTGTTTGTTAAAGATGTGGTTATGCTCCAGTTGCTCCCCTTGATTGTCCATTCTTTATTTTCTTTGCTCAGTTTCTCAACAAAGCAGCATCTCTTGAACTTCAGCAATGTTTACTTTCTCTTGTTTAAGAACATGTTATTCTCTTGAATACTTTTCAAATTCAAATTGTATGTGCAGAAACCACATAGTACAATGCAGAGTATCATTAGCCCCCTTTTGCTCTTGCAAGATTTCCCCTTGAAACCACATCACATGAACCCACATATGCTAAATAGGTCCCTCTTTCTATTTCATTTCTCTCTCTGTGCTTCAGTGAAAATCCAAACATTGCAATTCAATCCTTGTTAAAATCTATCAGTAATCAAATACGCATATATTAACGTTTTCATCTCCCAGCTGGTAGATGTTGGCAATGTGTGTGTAAATAATAATGATAATGATGATAATAAACAAAACTAGATTTTATTTCATCTGATATAGATGCTAAGACTTTGCACATTTGAAGCAGATTGGGGTGGGATGAATTATCCCACTTTCCTTTTAAGCATTAATTTGGTGTGTCCATCATTGTTTTACAGTTTACTCTTTCCTTGAGCCCCAGGAATGAAGCTCTTTACTCATAAACAGCTCATTGCTCCTCTTCACCAAAGTGATGGGCTTAGCATTCAGAAACTGCCGGTCATACAACTTCTGATCCTTTCCTGTAGCCTATGGGATATGCACTGTGCACACATCTTATTTCTACTATACTACAAAAACAAACCTATCTACACAAGTTTCAGTGTGCCACAGCTGGCAGATATTTAGACCCATCTGCACTATACATTTAAAGCAGTACCACACCACTTTAAACAGTCATGGTGTCCTGCAAAGGATCCTGGGACCTGTGGTTTGTTCAGGGTGCTTAGAATGGTTAAAGGTAAAGAGACTCCTGACTATTAGGTCCAGTCGTGACCGACTCTGGGGTTGCGGCGCTCATCTCGCTTTATTGGCCAAGGGAGCTGGTGTACAGCTTCCAGGTCATGTGGCCAGCATGACTAAGCCGCTTCTGGCGAACCAGAGCAGTGCACGGAAACACCGTTTACCTTCCCACCAGAGCGGTACCTATTTATCTACTTGCACTTTGACGTGCTTTCAAACTGCTAGGTTGGCAGGAGCAGGGACCGAGCAACGGGAGCTCACCCCGTCGCGGGGATTCGAACCACCGACTTTCTGATCAGCAAGTCCTAGGCTCTGTGGTTTAACCCACAGCGCCACCCGCGTCCTTAGAATGGTTAGGAGAGCCCTATTCCCTTCACAGAGCTACAATTCCCAGCAGTCCCTGGGAAGAAGGATCAAATGTTAAACCACTCTGGAAATTGTAGCTCTGTGAGGTGAATTGAACTAGATGAGCTTCAAGGTCCTTTCAAACTCTATGATCCTAAAGGGATGGTATTTGTTGCCAGTTAGGTACTTGGAATGGTAACTTCAATTGTTTAGAATCCGCATGTGTATTTCAGCGAACAGAGGCTTAGGTCCACTCCTTTGCAACAGACAGTAATCCAGCTCCAAGGTGGAGGTGAATCTAGAACTAACCACAGGCCAGGATACTATGCCATATCAATATTGCATAAATAGCATGTCTGTTAATGGCATGGTCCTTAACTGCTGAAATTTTCCAGCATTTTGGAGCTTGAATGAAAACAGAAAGCCCTTGACCCTATCTGCTAAATTAAAAGAGGTCCTGCCCCTTAATTGAATATAGATACATTCATTGATCCAGCACAAATACTGCAGCTTCTACATGCAACAATTATTTTTACTCACCCTAATGGAATAAAAAATGGGGAAGGACTTCTTGACTTGACATCTTGTAAACTGCTCTCAGGTTATTTTAATGGTGGGATACAAAGCTTTTCAAATAAAATTTACAATCCAAATATTTACATATATCTACTAAATTTCTGATAGGGTATGGACCAGGTGGGCCCAGATTTTCACAATGTCATGTAGGAGGGTAGGAGATAAAAAAAAAATTGCCCCACCTCACTAGCCTTCCCCAGTTTTGTATCTTCCAGGTGTTGCTGGACTACAGCTCCCATCATCCCCGACCTTTGGCCATGATGGCTGGGGCTGGGGGAAGTTGCAGTCCAAAACATCTGGAGGGCACCATGCTGTGGAAGTCTACCCCACACCAACCAGGATGCGGGTGATTCTTCATCAGAACCCTCTGATCTTCGACTTTTAATTTCCACGAAGCTCCTAATCATATGCAGCAAACAGAGCAGAGCAAGAAGAACCACAAGCAACCCCCTCCCTCCCTTGCATAGTTTCCTTTACCAGATTAAATATTTAAATCAATACCACATCCAATTCTGTAGTCATTTTGTTATTTATGTTAATATTTAATTCAATAAAAGCCCACATTTTAGAATGCTTTCCAATTTATTTTATGCCACGACTGCAGCTGTAACTTTTGTATTGCATTGATGGGGGTTGCCAGATGTCCTTTGTTTTTAAGGGGGATTTGCCTTCTTTTAAAGAACTGCTGCTTGCTTAGGAACATTATAGTTTTTGTAGGGTACGGCGGAGGCTCTTTGTTTCAGACGTCAAACTTCCTAAAGATCCCTGATTCTTGACATGTTGATCTGGCCCCCCTAATTTCTCATCAGAGCAATGCGACCCGAGTATAGGGATGCAATTCAGTATCACACTAATATGATTGTTCTCTCAGTGCATGCATTCTTGTTTGCCAGATGAAAACTATCTCCCCTCCTGCACCCTCTTCTGGGGGTTCTCCTGAACCTCCAGAGTGGATTTGAGGGTGGTATGGGGACATGCAGAGGGAGGAGGGGAAAGCCCTGTTGTACTAGCAGGAGTCCCTGCACTGAGTTCCACACCATGTTAGTTGAATCTGGCCCTATGGCTAAGGGACAGAGAGTGCTTATATTTTAACCTAGGAATGCAGCTGTTTGAGTACCATCAGGGCTGGCCTGTGAGGATGATGTCAAAGCCCCCACTTAGCAGAATGGACAGGGGGAGCCCCCCAAATGCATCAGGGCTGGCTGACCACATTTTGAAGTACAGTGGTACCTCGGGTTAAGTACTTAATTCATTCTGGAGGTTTGTTCTTAACCTGAAACTATTCTTAACCTAAGGTACCACTTTAGCTAATGGGGCCTCCCACTGCCGCCACACCACCGCCATGGGATTTCTGTTCTCATCCTGATGCAAAGTTCTTAACCCGAGGTACTATTTCTGGGTTAGCGGAGTCTGTAACTGAAGCATCTGTAACCTGAAGCATCTGTAACCCGAGGTACCACTGTACATGAAGTTACACACTGCCTGTTATGTATTGAAGTTCACACCCTGACCACCGGGGTATTATGTATATAGTTTTCACTCAGGTCCACATCAGTTAATTTAGGCGGGAAACCCTGGGCTGTTGTTGGTACAATGTTGACAGCCGACTACCTATAAAAGCAGGCTGGCTGAGCTGTTCAGTTCAGTTCAGTTCCAGCTTACTTATAAAGAACTACTTAGAGAAATCTCTGTGTCGTCTGCTATGTCCACCCGCTACTTAATACTGCCCTCTAAAGAACTCTGCTGCATAAAACCATTAAGTCGACAGGGTGATGGCGAAAGACTGTTAATTCCAGAACTCTCCTCCTTCCCAACGTGTGTACCTGGCGTATAAGACGACCCCCAACTTTTGGGGTGATTTTCCAGGGATAAAAAGTCGTCTTGTACACCGAAACATAAGGTATGTGAAGTTTCACAACTTTGGTGCCTGAGCTATCAGCTGCCAGTCTAGTGGACCTCACAGCAATGTTATGGAGATAAAAAGGAGGAGGGGAAAGGCAATATACACAGTCCTGGGAGAAAAAGCAAAAGGCAAAACTGTTCTCTGTAAATTAGACTTTGGTGAATTGTTTTAGAGCAGGGTTTTTAGGTTACATTATTATTTATTTTATATATTAATTGTTGTCATCCCCCAAAAAAGTGAAATTTACAAAAGTAAGCATTAAAACCAAGGATAAACAACCCAAAATACACCAATAAACACAATTTAGTTCATAAAACAATTAAATATCTACCCCTAACTCCACAAACCTGCCTTTGTGCAGAGTGATATCACTCGTCTCAGCCTAGTTCCACAGCAATTCATGGATTTGTAGAAGGAGGAATGCTGCCGTAACTGGAGATTTGTAAATTCCAGCTCTGAGGAAAACAAAGGTGACAGAGAGATAAATAAGAAGTTGGGGGGGGGGCGGACTCACTGACTGGAATCTCCATTGGTTATGGATCATTTAAAAGCAAGGAGTAACATTCAGTCTAGTCTGAAAATTAGCTGAAGTTAAAAACTCCTTTAAACTTATCTTGAACCTTCTGGGGCCTAATTAGGAGATGAAAGAAAAATAACACACTGAAAATAATCATTTTTATATTTAAAAGCCTCCCTTATAAAATGGATTATGTATAAAAAGGAATTCACTGGCCCTGTGTAGGAGAGATGACATGGGACTAATAAATTGTGTCTCAGCCGCTAATGAATCCTATTCACATTCTATTACCACACAAAAAATATCAGTTGTGGATCCAGTATTTATGAGGAAGTTATCTCAGAGATCTCTTCATGTGTTAAATTCATAGAGCCCCTTTCCACAGCACAGGAAAGAAGGGTGAAGAAGCTAGCCTGCGGACACCAGCAGGGGTCCAAACTGGAGCAGCACAGAAAGGGTCTCTTGAAATTGTTCTCCATCCCTACTTGTGGGTAGAAAAACAGCAGGGACCATTCTACTATTGCAGAGTAGGTTTATCTTCACCACGCTGAAGAGAGACACAACTGTAAACTTTAAACTGTGTATTTTACCTAGCATCACCCAACATTATTGGTTACAACAAAAAGCAAAGGGGGAAAGTGAAAGAGAAATTGGCCTGGCAGACTGCAATTTATCCTGTCCCTGGGCATGGGGTCAAGTGTACCCATTGGTCAGTTGATCCTGTGCCCAGGGGAACGCCCAGTGCTTTTTTTTCTACTAAAAAAATGTTTAGGCGTACTCTCATTTTGACTCAGGAAAACCACTATTTTATAGTTCAAACAGGAAAGATAAATACAGTACAGTGGTACCTCAGGTTACATACGCTTCAGGTTACAGACTCCGCTAACCCAGAAATATTACCTCAGGTTAAGAACTTTGCTTCAGAATGAGAACAGAAATCGTGCTCCGGCGGCGCGGCGGCAGCAGGACGCCCCATTAGCTAAAGTGGTGCTTCAGGTTAAGAACAGTTTCAGGTTAAGAACAGAACTCCAGAACGAATTAAGTACTTAACCCGAGGTACCACTGTAAATGGACAAAGTACAAGCAAATGAAGCTGCCATCGGGGGTAGCAATGGAACTGACGATTCACCATGCTATTCAACAAAATTGACGATTCACCGTGGTAGAGAAGAAACTAAAAAAATAATTTTTTTTTTTAAAATAATTTTTATAAAAATAAACATTTTAGTTACTTCTCCCATTAGATTCACAAAATGTTTAGGGGTATGCATACCCCTGCGCGCCCCCCAAAAGCACTGGGAATGCCCAAGACCTCCTGCTGCCATAGGCCAATATGTGGCAGGCAGACAATCTGGCCTGCCATTCGCTCGTTCACTAGATTGTCTCAAAGCCCATCCACAAAACTGCCTGCCTAGGAGGGCAAACAGATTTGGCTTTCTGTTCCTTTGTAACCCTCTAGGTGACTTTTCCTCTCAGTACAGTGGGTATTAATTAAAGGATGTTGCTTATTCCAGCACCTACCAATTTCTCTGGGAATCCTCCAACAATTTTTTTGAAGGTGGAATTCAATTTTAGCAGTAGTACAGCCCCCCCCTCCCAACTTATGTTTAGTTGATGCCACTGCAAGTGGAAATAACAGCAACTTCATTGACATCCTGGCCACCATTTTGAATCCTTCAAAATGTCCCAGGCCTAGCATCATTCTGGAGACCTCATGCAAGCTGTCGATTGCCCACATGTAAGTTAATATATTGGTTCCATGAAGCTAAAGGTAAAGGGACCCCTGACCATTAGGTCCAGTCGTGACCGACTCTAGGATTGCGGCGCTCATCTCGTTTTATTGGCCGAGGGAGCCGGCATATAGCTTCCGGGTCATGTGGCCAGCATGACTAAGCCGCTTCTGGCAAACCAGAGCAGCGCACGGAAACGCCATTTACCTTCCCCACCCGAGCGGTACCTATTTATCTACTTGCACTTTGACGTGCTTTTGAACTGCTAGGTTGGCAGGAGCAGGGACCGAGCAATGGGAGCTCACCCCGTTGCGGGGATTCTAACCGACGACCTTCTGATCGGCAAGTTCTAGGCTCTGTGGTTTAACCCACACAGCGAGGGCTGTGGAGACTTCATGCAAGCTGTCGATTGCCCACACGTAAGTTAATATTGGCTCCATGGAGCTAAAGGATGCCAAAGAAGGGAGCCGAATTGTTGTTTTTTAACTTCAATACGTATTTTTTAAATGGCTACAATACAGTACAAATTTAAGCCTCATTGATTTCACCGGCTCTTGCAGACCAATTCTAGGCTGTGTCCCTTTGTTTGAATAACTGTGCACCAGAGTGTGGCCATGGACTGTTTACCAAATCCCACAAAGAACCCCAAACCAGCCAGCTCTCTTGCTTCTTTAAACATGAAAATAAATTCACAGCCAATCATGAATTCTTAACTTTAAGGTAAAAAAAATAAAAATGTAAACTCTTAGTGTAGAATAAGCAATTATTTCCCGGGAAAGGGAAATAAATGTGCAGTTCTGCTTCATGGGCTGTTTGTGTCTGCTTTAAAAAAAATCTTGACACATCTTTTCTGTCTGTGTGTTGACATCAGCTCCAGGCTGGTTGGTGAAAAAGGCCAAGGATTTTCATTCCGGTTGCACATCTCTCCGAATCTGACATGAGGACAATCAGATCAGAGCTGCAGCAGGGTTGCTCTGGCAGCTCTGGATAAAATACCAGTGGTGAGGGAGATAATGGGCAGATGTGTTCTGTTCTGGAAAGTCTTGCTTACCTCATCTTGCTAGGGAAGAGAAAGGATCAATTGTTCCTTTCTGCTTCCTTGCACTTTTCCACATCAGTTTATATGTGCTGTTATTGTTGTTGAAAAAGTCTTCAGCATTTTAGTGTGAATTTTTAATATACACATTTTGTGTGTGCAATTTGGCCTAATATGCATATTTTTGCAGGGGTATTTTTCCCTAATAGAATGCATTGTTTGTGTTATTTTCACAAATATAAGCATTTTTTAATGCACACTTTATCTGGGCTAGAAAACTGCAATGGAAAATTTAGGGAAGTGTAAATTTCATACCTGCATTTCAGTTTGCATTTGTGTGAAAAGTGTAAATTAGGTAGGTTTGCCTTTAAATGTGAACTGAATTGGAATTTATTCCTCATCCCTACTGGAACATTCATATTTTCCAGGTTCATGGGTGGCCATCATAGGGAGAATCATTATCACAGGGTGTTGTCATATCCTCCTGTCAGTGCTCACATTGGAAGTAACTTTCATGACACTTTTCTTAAGCTACTCTTATTAGAAGGTTTCCACGATTGCAGGGAGCGGGGTTGAGGCGTGTAGAAGTTCTCCAGATCTCTGCTCCTCCTTAATTCAAGAACTGCAACCTTCCTCTTTCATGAGTAAATCCATTTATATGGTGACTTTGCAGTTACTTTTGAGGTGTAAATGTTCACACACATACACACCCTCCCTCCCTCCCTCCCTCCTGTGGTTGAGCATGTGAAAGCAATTTCATGTGCTCAATTACTTTAAAAAGTAATTTAAATGGTGGGGAATTATACATCTGGCCAGCACCACACAGCTTTGCCTTTTGCACAAAGCAAAGCTGCAGGAAAATGACTAGGGATGGATGGATATGTCAATTTCAGTATCTCTCCCAATTTTTCCAGTCTTAAAAAGTTGTCATGAAAATTCATTAGCATTTTAGCACGAATTTTTCCCAATGGACACTTTTCGTATTCAGTTTTGCCTAACATACACATGTGCAGAAAGCATTTTCTCTAATATAATGCATTTTTGTCTGTTATCTTCACTAAGATATGTGTTTACACACACACACACAATTTCTGCTAGTATGTGCATTGTTTGTACACATTATTTGGCTGGCGAATAGCATTGCAAAATTCACAGAAGTATGAATTTCAAAGGGTGGCTGTCTTTCAATTTAGATCTTGTTTTGGAAATTGAAAATTAGGTAAATTCACATTTAAATGTGATCTGAATCTAACTTCTCCCTTGTCCAAAAAATGACAGGAGAAATCATGCAAGATGTTGGTTTTCGCCTGCCCAAATCCCCTGATTTCTTAACTTTTCCACTCCGTTCTTTCTCTCTTTAGGCAACTATTCTCCATAGGATTAAATTAGTGTCTTCTTTAGGAATGCTGAGGTTTGCAGTGATATATGTCTTGCTGACCACAAAAACATATAAACCTGTTTATGTGCACTGCCATCTAGTTATTTGGGCTAAATTGACAGAACCACAATAGGCAAGCACAACAAGCAATTCTAAACACCTAAAAATGCATTGAAGCAACTTTTTGTATGGAGTTGAAGCCCATCAATCAGTGTAGATTTCACACCTCTAACATCTGTCCATTAAAATAGGTAAGCAAACCGATTATTAGATAAGCTCTGAGAAGGTTGGATACCACCTGCAAAAATATGGGTAATTTAATATACATTAAGGATGGAGATGTGAAGTCATGAGCTGTACTTAACATAGTTAAATTTCTCCCTGACGAACCAAATGTCCTTCCCTACTCCTCCCTCTGCATGTCCCTTAAATCTGTTTTGTGGGTTCCCATAACACTCTGGAGAAGATTTTGGGACAGCATAGGGCATTCATAAGCAGAGGCAGGGAGAGGAGGAACTCTTCTTGAACTAGTGCAAAAAAACCCCAAAACAGTTGAATGCCACCATGTCTGTGAAAAAATTGAAATCTCCTCTTTAAAACAATGAATTCTCAAACAATCTTAGCTTTCTACCAGTGTGCTGGAATGGATACGAGTATTGTGCCTGAAGAATGAAGGCTTACTGGGAGAACTTGGACAATGCATTCTCCCATATCCAAAAATATTTCACAGGGCTGTTGTAGAGTTAAACGAACTAGGAATTGTGAGGCATTTTGTACAAGAGCACCTGCTATAGAAATTATAAAGATCATGTTTCATTAAGTCCTATGGAGAGAGAAGTTCTAACATACATAAAGAGTTTAAGGGAATGGAAATATATTCAGAAAGGGCCCACACTTCAGACAGGACTTCCACTGGGATGTTAGCCACTTGTTGTTTGCAAGACTCCTTCTGCTGGCTTCTCCCTCCAGCAGACTTGTGCTGTGTCTCCTTAGAGGTAGATCTGAACAGCAAGTCCAGTAATAAACTCAGACTCTGGCAAATAAGCTTTTCATTAGGTCTGGATTCTGCCAGGGTATTTGCGTTCTCTTATAATGAACAAGGATTTTTTGAGCAAGAGGCTTGTGTGCAGTGAAACTCATTCCATCTCTCTGCTATCGTTTAATCCACTTATCACAATCTGATTTTTGTTCCAAAATAAAACCCTCCAGCTTCAGGGTGGATGTGTGGGAAGGTGTACTGTGACGATAAGGCTATTTTCAGTCTGCCAGGAAAGGGCTTTTGATGGCTGTAAAAGTTTGGACTTCTGTGCAATGTGTCTGAATTAAGATCCCCCCACTCTCTTCTTTCCCCCAGATTTGTACTTCTCACTCACTCACCCAGAAATACCACAAGGGGCCTGGATTCCTTTTCTTAGAAACTCTCCAAATTTGAACCCAAATACATTTTGCTGGAGCCTTCCCCTGAATCACTGGCCCAAAAGGGCTCCTTTGCAGTGAATTGGGGATTGATCCTCATCCCCTTAATTTTCTTGCACGAGCGGTGCTGACCTTTTTAACGCTTCTAAGTTGTAAGGTGAAAAGATGGCTCCCAAAGAAAATAGGAACACAAACCTTCCCAGCTCCCAGTTCAGGGTAGCCAAAAGGATGCACTCCAGATGTTGTGGACTCCAACTCCCATCAGTCCCAGCCAGCATGGCCAATGGTCAGGGATGATGGGAGTTGTAGTCACAATATCTGGAGGGTACTACATTGGCTATCCCTCTATTAGTTCCTATCTTCTTCCCTTTCTGTTGCTTCTGGACAGGATCTGACCAATGGCAGAAGATAGGTTTCTCTTTCTGCTCCTTTATCCGTTTCTTATATATATATAAAAATTGATGCCATAAAAGGATAGATAATATCTTGAGATCACACCTGAGCCTTGGCACATCTCCTGGCAGCTCAGTTCCCCGCTTCGGCCTCTGGTTTACCCCAGGCTACAAGCTGAACGGATCAACATCCCTCAGCAAAGGACAGAGAGCCATAAATCACATCAGCCTTGGAAAACATTTTAATTAAAAAAAATGGCATAACAGCAGCTTTAGCGAACATAAAAGGAAACAGCTGTGATGCTCCCCTCTGCCTCTCCCCCTGCCCATCTTCTGGTCTCTATCTTCAAAAACCCATTTCAACAGGAGGCTTTTATCCATTCTCCCCAGGCACCACTGGCAGTTTTCATCTAAAGCCCTGCCTCATTGCAGGTCGGGGAGATGGGCATATCTGGGTCATGCTGGCAGATTTGGAAAGCACACAATTTGGGAAACAAACAACACTGACAAAGCAACAACAACAGCACGGAGAGAGAGGGGATCTGAGAGCAAAGGAGAACACGGCACAAACTGCTTTCATCTCCAGGAGGATGTGCGCTCACTAACGAGGGTGGTAATAGGAAGAGTGCTCACAGCATAGGTGCTCAGTTATAGGAGTTCAGAATTGCAGGCAATGCAGTCTGCTGCGTTTTCTGGAAAGTGGTTTCATACAGCTATGCAGAGACAGATGGGCATTGACATCTACTGGCCCGAAGGGTGTGGTCAGTCTCACATAAAACACAACTCATAGCACTTGGTTGTGGGCTACCAATTTGACATGTTGTTGTTTTAAAAAATAATTGCATCAAAATGACACATGGGGGGGGGACACACTCCAATGTAAAAACAGTTAAAAATAGGTCTAATACAGGACTTCCGGGTTAGCGCCATCGCCTAATGGCAGATTCCCTCCGAGCTCCGGAGGGAATCGGCTTAGTAGGGGCCGGGTCCTGCCGCGGCGGCGACGCAGGGACCCTCAGAAACCACAGGCGCTGAAGCCTGTGGACCTGGTGACTTGGCGGGCTCCATTTGCGCCCCCCGACCCGCGAAGGAGCCTTTTTAAAGGCTTCGGAACAGGGGACGGAGAGCAGTGCAGTGCTGAGAGTCGACTGCTTCCCCTACTGAGTGAAGCCGCATGCCATGGACGGAGAGCGCTGACTTCTTTCTCTGAACATTTGGACTAAAAGTAACAACCCGTGAGTAATACGCAAATTGGACTTAAAAAGGGAAAATTTTTCTTGGGAATTAGGCACGACCGGGTAAGGCGCAAAGAGGAAGTCCGCCTACCCGCCTTGTAAACATCTTAAAGCAAGGATTTTATAACTAAGGTTGAGAGAACACCTTTCTCTTTTGTGGATAAAAGCAATTAACTCCACGTTTTGGCAATATAAGTGATTGTGCTGGAGGATAAGAGCTAATATTGAGAGCGGAATTGTCACCCCTCCCCCAGGACCCGGGAGCGATCGGTGAGAGAGCCTGCTGAAGAGATATAGAAGACTTTGACAGCTGTCAAACTAGCTGTCAAAGTTGGGAAAAAATGAGAACTTTGTTTCTGTTGTCTTTGCTGGTTATATTTGTTACAATTTGGTAATAAATTGTTAAAAATAAAGAAGAAAAGGCTAATTTGACTTTTGGGTTGGAACTGGAAGATACTAAGAAACCAGAACCCCTCTAGAGGGGGTTCAGGACATTACAAGAATGGCTGTAAGTGGAGAAACACTGGCTGAACTGGAGAGTCAAGGAAATTTGTTATTGATAGTAAGGAATGTAAATTTTATGTGTTTTTAATTGTTTTTTTTTATTTTTCTCTATTTTTTGAAAATTTTAATAAATATCTATATATAAAAAAATAGGTCTAATACAGATGCAGACCAGGATAAACATCACCACTTAAAAGCCTACCTGAAATGAAGGGACATTTATTTTATTTTTTTGCCCCTCCCCATTTATCCTCAAGTAAAGCCACTTCCGTCCTCGACAAAGGAGGTGGGGTTGCGGGCTTCATGCCCCCCCACACGCGCGGGCCTGGCTCCAGCCCCGCGATAGTTAGGGAATCCCAGTCCACCTTTCACCCCCGGGCCAGCCAATTGCCTGGCGCTGGGGGCGGGGCCTCGGCTTTTGAACCCGGCTGCAGCCGAGCCCCCTCCTCTTTCTTTCCTTCCCCACAGGTGATCCGTTTTTTAGCATGGTTTTACCTTGTTTTGGATTTTTTGCTCCGTTTTTCCTTTGGCGCGATCGGCTTGATCTCCGCTGTAATTGCCTTCTTCAGCGGCCACTTTGGAAATAATTCCCCCATTTATCCACAAGTAACAGGGCTGCACCACTTGATATCAAGTCCCATTGCTGCCAGCCAGGAGTTAAGGTACTGCACAAAGCTTATCCCAGCAATCCTGAAAGACAACCCTTTTCTCCCAAGAGCACTCCAGGCATAAGACATCCCAGGAACTCATGGCCACAAGACACATGTATTACCGGTCATATGGTGAGTTATCTAAAACACTCTCTGCCAAGCAGCTAGGCTCTTAAGGGACAAGAGGCTGGGACTATAATGGCCACCAGCATCCTTCTCATATTCCCCGTCCCTCCAAAAAATTCATCCCAACTTTTCTTTTTAAAAAAGAAAATCCACTAAAGACTTCAAGGTTTTTGTTTTTTTGTTTTTTTTTTAATAAAAAACACAGAGTCGAGTAAGAATGGAAATGATTAAAGCTGCAGCAGGGGGAGAATTCCATGTCTCAAACAGTCTGGAACTTGTTGAGACACAAAAAAATAATGAGGTCAAACTGAACACAAGGTAACTTTATGAGGAAAGTTAAATAAGTGAGCTGACCTAGACTGTTTCCAGAGGAAGGCCCCTTTTGAATGATGAGAACCCAACCTGCTTTTAGCACTTTATTATTGTTGGCTATAAGCAGTGATGTCCTTTCCACATGGTAAGGAAAGGAGATTGGACTGAACTGGCTGCCAAAGATATGCTAGAAATGGAAACAGCTCTCTCTCTCTCTCTCTCTCTCTCTCTCTCTCTCTCTCTCTCTCTCTCTCTGTAAATGGGATGCATGAACAAGTATTCCGTAGAGAAGGAGCACATAGCCTATAAGGAATGGCGCATGATGTAGTCTCCTTGCTGAAGCTAAGTAGGCTGGATTCTGGCAGGGCCTGTCTGTGAGGGTGGGGGATAAGAGAACACAATGTAAGGACATAAGAAGAGATTTCTGGATCAGGAAGTGGCTCATCCAGTCCACCACCCAGTTCTTCCGGTGGCCACATTAACCCTCTAGAGCAGTTGGTGGTTCGCAGACACCAGTGGGTCCACGTTCCAGGCCCAGGGGGTCCATGGCACCATTCACATAGCAAAAACTAGCATAGAAATGTCAACGTTTTCAAAAGTAGGGCCTGGTCCATGGCTTGACTTTTGAAAAACGGAGAGTCCCCAGTACTTAGCTAATTGGGACCAACTGCTCTAGAGCTTCCTCTTCCAACTCACATAATCACTAAGCTCACTTGTCACTTCTTAACCCCATCTCTTCTGTTCTGCAGCCCTGCTATGCAGCCATTTTCACTTTCACCTTGCGTCCTCCCCACCTCATTTCCGAAATCTCCCTTGCAAGCAAAGCACCTACATGGAAGCTTCCTGCATCTTCTGCTGCTATTATTTTAAGCCACAATTTCCTTGTGTTTCCCTCCATCCCTGCTTTACTCAGACCTCTGCTGTTGTTTGCAACTGTCATTTTTTTCACACTGTTTCTCTACCCCTGCTTTACTCAAACTTCCTGCCATTGTTTTAAACAACCACTTTTTCTCTTTCAGTGTCCATCCCTTCTTGCTGTACTCAAATCAGTCCTTCTTCCATTCCTCATCTGAGAAAGATAAAGGATGAGGAGTCCCCAAATATTCTATTGTGTGAAGATATTTTACTCAAGCATCTGCCATTGTTTTAAACTACCAACACTGGACAATACTGTTGTGCAACCTGCCTTCTCCTCCCGTACCCTAACTTGCTGCAAATCCAGGATTGTGATGAGGCATTACAAATCCTCCAATGGGGACTGCATGATAGTAGCCTTACAATGCTATGTCTATAGATATACAGTGGTACCTCGGGTTAAGTACTTAATTTGTTCCGGAGGTCCATTCTTAAACTGAAACTGTTCTTAACCTGAAGCACCACTTTAGCTAATGGGGCCTCCTGCTGCCGCTGCACCGCCGGAGCACAATTTCTGTTCTCATCCTGAAGCAAAGTTCTTAACCCGGGGTAATATTTCTGGGTTAGCATAGTCTGTAACCTGAAGCGTATGTAACCTGAAGCGTATGTAACCTGAGGTACCACGGTAAATACAAATTGCATTAAAGAAAAGAGAAGGAAATGGGTTTTAAAACAAGTTAACATTCAATTACAAACTTTTCTCCAATGTACAAATCAGAGAGCTAGAACACCTATGTAGTTCTTTAGAAAACAGCTTTACTTCTGAACTAGTGCGGGCAGAACCAGGAATGCAGGCTTTCAGTGAGAGGAAACTAAAAGAATGAAGACGTTCCTTGGATAATTCAGATCAACGAAAAACACATTGTTGGATATTCCAGGTAATATACAGTAGGTCTGGCTGATCAGAAAGGGGAGGAAGGATGGAAAAAGTACCTATACAGATAATTTATGGATGTTAAACTGGCTGGTTCTCACGCCATTTTGCCATTTTGTGAAATGGTTTATGACAGCTTGAGGGCTTGGACAAGTACCTTTTCTATTGCCAGTATGGCAACATTACTTAGGCGCTCTTCACCAATTCTGCTCCACAAATAGGTCTTAATTTGCCGCGGGCACAAAATGTTCATTGACAACCAGCACTTGATGGTATTGTGACAGCAATGGTGCACCGTCTTTGTTCACTGAGACATATTCAGTTCTTCAGGAATATTAAGCGCTTGGTTCACTCTGACAATTTTTATTTCTCTCTCTTGTTCATGCCTCTTTACAACTTTTGGAAGCAGTTTGAGTTCCTATTGCTGCTTTAATGCCTTGCAAAGTGTCTGAGTTTTTCAGGAGCAAGAAAGAAAATGGCACTTGGAACTGAAACCATTAACCACATTAAAATGCTGCCATTGTCTATAAATTTCTTTCTGTCTTTCACCTTATCAGAGTTTGTTTTCCTTTATTCTGTCTCCTTTATCCACTCTGTACTACTTTTCTTTGCCTTGTTTTTCAAGTCACTCTCTTCAGTTTCTTCACCACTCTGCCATTCTCCCAATCTCTCCTACAAACAATCCCTCACCAACAGACCTTCCATTTTCTGTTCTCTCCATTCTATGCCCCTCTCCTTCACACAGCTTGTTTCCAAGACCCTTATGAGCAGGCATGGCACACTTCCTCCTCTTTGAATGATACACATTTCCATGTGCCTTGCATGGTTGCATTAGTTCCCTTAATCTATGCAAGACCTTACATTATTATACCTGCCCACCCAGCCATGTCCATGAACTGTGTTTCCCCAACCCAAGACATTCCTCAACCAGCCTCTTGGGTGGAATGCATTTGTTGGTCCTTTCAGAACACTTATATCTCTGCTGCCTTGATTCTGGCTCTGAGTCAAAATTAAGCAGGCCTACTTTCCACCCCTGCCTGCTTTGTGAGTACTCCAAACTGTTGCATTTGTATTAATTAAACTCTAATATTAAACTCAGTATTCATTAAACTCTAATATTCACAGACCCAATTCTCTGTATAAAGTCTCCCCTTTCCAGCTTCCATGACTAGTACAACATCCATGTTTTCCAAACTGCCATGATTCTAGTAGCAATCAAAACGTAGGGTCAGAAAGTACAGAATCACTTCCAAAGGAGCTATACTGGTACCTGAGTCTGATGCTGCTGGCCAGGGGGCCACTAAATCCAAGGCTGGCAGGCATGAACCCCTTTCAAAGCCACATCCCACAGTACCAGGGACCATACAGCTAGGACCGTCATAGTTGCCTTTCCTTGGGTCTGCGCAACCAAGTGCCTCCCAACCTACCTTGCTGGTCTACTAGTGCAGGTAGTGTCCCAGGTGGAATGCCAGGGAGCACAGAAGAGCTGCACATCTGTGGGCCAGAGGTTGATTCTTTATGGACTGCTGGTTGCACACAGGAGACTAGGAGAAGTAGATGGCAGGCAGTGGCTCAAAAGGCCTCATTTAACTCTAGCCTTTGCTGGAGCTGATTGCTCACTTGGAGCTGTCCATGGTGCTGCAACACCTGCCTTGCCCTGTGGACTCCTCTGACCGATCAGAGCAAGACACAAACATTAAATAGTTTGTGTATCCTTAAGAGTGGGCAGCACTCACTTCTTTCTAGAGTTACATCCATCTGGCTGGCCAAGTCACAAGTCTGCAGTCCACTCAGTAACTCATGGACTTTTGGGCAGTTTCCAAATTGGGGAGCATAAATTATGCATACAAAATGTCAGAAACCATAAAGCCTTTTAAAGGTAATCTGGCCATTTGTTTTATATACAATAAACCAACATCTATCTTTAACTGGACAGAGATTTTACTCCCATATGGAATGGTGACAGTAACAAATGGCAACACAGTGGGGGGGGGGAGAGACTTTGGAGGGGAAATTTTCACAGATGCATATATATATATATATATATATATATATATAACCTCAAAATCTCACGTATGCTAGGGCTTGTCCTTCTGCAAGGTGACACAATCCTCCAAAGTACACAGAACTAAACTTAGCAGATCTGTATCAAGTCAGAAGATGAGATTCTAAGCAGTTAAGCATACTCGTGAGCGGTTTCATGAGCAAGATAATAGGCAGAATATCAGCTGAAGCAAGAACAGATCCTCAGCTGTTGCCAGGGATATGACAGAAACCATTCTCTCTTGTTCCAAACAGGCAGGTATACTGCCATCCTAGATAAGTTATCTCTGTATGAAATTTGCAATGAATACACAGAACAGAATGCACAGGAACCACTAGGAACATAGCAACTCTGGTTCGCCCTTGTGCTTGCCCCAAAGGTTGGAGTTGGAATCTGAATTAAATTGTACACATTGCTTCTGAGCAATGGACTACTTTGGTTAATAGGTCTGTTATGTACACAGTAGGGGCTCACCCAGACAACCTGTTTATTGAGCATCCATCTTGACTTTGTTGTACAAAGCTTGTTGTACAGTCGTCAGACTATGTCCAGTCTCGATTGTGCATTCATCTTGATTTGCTTGCATAGTGCCTATACATCTTCCCACGAATCATTCATTCTTTTCAATGCATTCCCTTGTCACTTTCCTAACCATAAAAAGGCCAGTTGTTTTTAATATGGATTTGTTGTGCTAAGGCAACAGGGATCTGCAAAATACTGAGCCTGGAGGTGACCTAATTATACATCTAACTGCACAACTGTGAAATATTATTTTGTAAATAATTATCCCATTGGGTTCATAAAGGCGATGGTACATAGTCCACAGGAGAGTTACTTTAAACTTCTATGAAGCACAGGGAAGGGGAACCTGTTGCCTTCCAGATATTGTTGGACTACAAGCATCCCTAACCATTGGCCATGCTGGCTCAGGCTGATGGGGTTGGAGTCAAATAACATTGGGAGGGACATGGGTTCCTCATCACTGCTGTAGTCAATGTAATACTCTCTATAGTTCTAGGAGTGTGAAATAACAAGTCTTCAACATCAGTTTTCTGCAAGAGGATGGACAGACGGATGAATAGATGATAGATTAGATAGATGATAGATAAATAGATAGATAGATAGATGATAGGGTGAGATTAAATTACAACCACCAGTGTATCTTAAGATCACTAGATGCCTGCAGCCAAAGAGCCTGGCTGGATAGTTCAAATCAGTGTGTAAAGTTCAGAGTGTAGCTAGGCATTTGTAATCTGGGTGGAAAAAACCCACTGTGGATGCTGCAGTTAGTTGAGATATATGCTTTTCTTTTAAGGACTAAGCTTAAAGAAGATTGATGCAGTAGCAGCAGCAAAGCACTGAGATTCCATGAGCATTGTTTTTCTTTCTAAATGAATGAGTTTATGGGCTTTGAGAGATCCAGAATTACTGGGAAGAGAAATCTACTTACAAGTGGAAGATAAACTTCATCCTTTCCTATCCTTTGCATAAATTCTTGAAGGCACCTTCTAGGGAGCTAGGATATGTGTCTGGGGTCTACAAAGAGTTTGCTGAAGAGAAGTCGATAATTTCCAGGCTAGACAGCCACAACTTGTGGTTCAGTGGGAGAAGCCATGGGCCTCCCTGAGGGTAGCAAATGTGTCTGGGTTGGACTGGGTCAAGTTGTCAGGGTAGGTAGGGTTGCCATATTTCAAAAAGTAAAAACCAGGACACCCCAAAAGTTGAGCTTTCCCTCCCCCAAACACCAGGTGAAAACCATTTTAAATGAGATGGGGAAGTTAGGAAGGAGCGAGATATGGAATGTTCAAATCTGTAGCCAGAATTTTTTTGCTCTGAAGGCCTATGGGACTGAGGAGTCAGGACATAAACACAAGCAGCCTAATTTATTCAATTGCATTACATTAGGGATGAGTAGCCAGTGGTCCTTCAGATGTTGAAACATTGCAACTGCCATCCATGGACCATGGGAGTGGTGGGAGTTGAAGTCCAACCATATATTGAGGGCCACAGGTTCCCCATCCTTGCATTACATATATTAAAAACAGCCCAGTGTTTGGTAGTTATTGCAGTGAATTTGCATTCATTTGCAAGACCATGAACATGGCCATCTGGCTTATATTACATAAGACAGTTCTCAGTTTAAAGTGTTGCCTGTTCTAAGTTTTGGTTTAAAGATAACAAACCATAGGAAGGGACAGCAGTGGCATTGGACTTGCTCATCAACATTTAGCATGCAGATCACATGGTCATAGTCTTCTGCAGTAATGTGAGATGTATTTTATTTCCATTTAAATTAATTATTTCTCTTTCCATGCACATTTTATTGGTACAGTATGTCTCCCTCTCATTTTGAGTTTGTGTGTATGTGTTATATTTCCTCATGTTTGACAATATGTAAGTGACTACCCTACAAGACCATGAGCAGTCAGGAGGAAGTTTGCGAATCAGAGCAGAATACTGCCTGGACTTTTCCTTGATCTTCACAAGATGTTGTGAACTGGCAGAACAATGGAGAAGAAGAAGAAGAAGAAGAAGAAGAAGAAGAAGAAGAAGAAGAAGAAGAAGAAGAAAATAACCCTTGCTTCTTCTTGGGATCAAGGAGAGAGATGAGAAGTTTGGGGTGGAATCTGTGGGGATAAGCTCAACACTGAGATTTTCGGAAAATTCCATCCCTACACACAGATCTGGGGGAAGAAAATGGTGAAAGTATATGGAACAGGATATTGTGGATTTGGTACAAACAGATGAGGTTGCATGGCAAGATTTCTCCAGATTGCCTTCACTCATTGCATTTTTTTAAACAGCTTGTAGGCAAATTATTTTACAAATACCTGTCAAATTGCAACAGATGCCTATGGGAAATGTGTGTTTCTTCTGATCACATGTATATAGGGACGGACAGATCAGTTAATTTTGTTTCTGTAAGTTTCTCATTTCTCCAATCTTCCATTCACTTCTCCACATTTCTGTAGGAGTTCATGAATTCCTTCCCCACCAAATAATAAGAATAAATACATAAATTTCTCATGTAAACTGAGCAGCATTTTAGTGTGAATTTCTCCTAATAAATCCAGCTTCGATTGCATTTTTGGCTACGCAAATTTTTGCAAGCATTTCCCCCCACTATAATGCATTTTTGCATGTTGTTTTTTCTAATAGCTTTTATTTTTGTGCATATTTCCCTCTAAAATGTGGTTTTGGGGTAGAAAACTGCAAAATTCAGAGAAGTGCTAATTTCAAATGTTTCGGATTGCACATTGTTTCAGAAGGTGCAAATTAGGTAGCTTCTTATTAAGATGTGAACAAAATTGAATTTCTCCTCCATCCCAGCATGCGTTACATGTGCAGAGATGTTTGGGTTCTCTGCCATGTGTACACCCAGAAGCAAAACCGCATTTGCCACTGAGTAACCTGTGAAGTGTCCCTCTGAGCTAAGAAGGAAGGCAAAAGAAAGGCTGCAAAAAGCCACCCCCGATTCTCCAAGGGTTGCTTCGCAGCGAGCTCTCTGCTGATTGCTGTTTAATCAACTATTTAAAATCCTGCTCTGAGACTTTCATCAATTCCCAAATCCCTGAGACTGAAAGGAAAAGAAATTAAAGCGGAAAGAGAAATCTCTGCAGAGTCCGAGCTGTGTGTAAATGTGACCTACTTACACGGCTGTGGTCCCGCCACGAGGTAGCAAGGGACACGGTGTGCCCACGCAGCCCCCCAACTCAAACACCGGAAGAAGGCCTGAGGTGGGAGGGGGAGGAGCTGTTCTCCTCCTGCGATTTGACAGAGTTCTTTTTTAGTTTTGGCATCCTCTCACATCACAGGCAGAGAAGGAGTGAGGGCTCCAAAGGGATTAGTAAAGATTTATTTTTTCTTTTTCCGGAGTGAGATGAAAGAGGAAGGCGAGGAGGGGAAGGGGGGGTGGAGAGCCAAAATGAAGAACAAGGATTCCTAGCAAAAGAACCTCATTATTCTTCATCTTTTCCAATGACCTTGTTTGTTTTATTCTTGCTTGAAAGTGGTTACTTCTGATGCTAAAGTTTAAAGACATCTGCAGACTCTGGCAAGGAAGGAAGGGAATGAAAGTAAGGATTAGGTGAAGAAGTGAAAAAATCTGTCTCAGTACCTTTTGAAAAAAGATTCCCCCCCCCTTCTCCATTGAATGTGCAACATACCTTGATCTCACAGGAGCCATTGCTCTGTGGATGCTGAATGGAGCATAGAATCATAGTGAAGTGGTACCTTGGGTTAAGAACTTAATTCGTTCCGGAGGTCCGTTCTTAACTTGAAACTGTTCTTAACCTGAGGTACCACTTTAGCTAATGGGGCCTCCCACTGTTGCCGCCCCGCCACCGCACAATTTCTTTTCTCATCCTGAAGCAAAGTTCCTAACCCGAGGTACTATTTCTGGGTAAGCGGAGTCTGTAACCTGAAGCGTCTGTAACCCGAGGTACCACTGTATTGTGGAGTTTGAAGGGACCCCAAGGGTCATCTTTTATAGCCCCCTGCAATGCAGGAATCTCAGCTAAAGCATCCATGACAGATGACCATCCAACCTCTGTTTAAAAACCTCCAAGGAAGGAGAGACTAAAATCTCCCAAGGGAGTTTGTTCCACTGTCAAACAACTCTTGCTGTCAGTCCTAGGGATGTTGACTCTGAAGCAAGCCCTACACATATGCTCTAAAGTATGTGCACATAAAATTGAAACTTTACAGCTTGATCCTACATAAGCTCAGTCCCACTGAGTTAAAGTGAAGCATACCAAGTGTGCACAGGGCTGCATGCTCCCCAATTCACCAAGCTGTGAGGAGTTCCAGGGACAGGACTGGAAGTTCAGCTTCATTCGGAGATGAGTTCACTGGAGGCTTCTGGCATTTTGTAGTGTTGCCACATGTCCTCTTTTTCCAGGACACGTCCTCTCTTTCATGATGAGTCGTCATCCATAGTTTAAAGTAAAAAAGGTAAGGGGACCCCTGACCATTAGGTCCAGTCGTGGCCGACTCTGGGGTTGCAGCGCTCATCTCGCTTTATTGGCCGAGGGAGCAGGCGTACAGCTTCCGGGTCATGTGGCCAGCATGACTAAGCCACTTCTGGCAAACCAGAGCAGTGCACGGAAATGACGTTTACCTTCCCACCAGAGCGGTACCTATTTATCTACTTGCACGTTTGACATGCTTTCGAACTGCTAGGTTGGCAGGAGCAGGGACCGAGCAAAGGGAGCTCACCCCATCGCAGGGATTCGAACTGCCAACCTTCTGATCAGCAAGCCCTAGGCTCTGTGGTTTAACCCACAGCTCCACCTGTGCCCCATAGTTAAAGTAGAAGTTGACAAATGTGTCCTCTTTTTTGCTCTTCAAAATGTGTCAACCCTAGATAGAGAAGGAATTTGATTTGGTTTGCGTTTAAAGGGGAACCTCCTTTTCTGATACATTCTGCCCGGAGTGGGGAACCTTTCTGGTCCAGCAGACCTGATTGCCATCTGACCCTACCTCCATGGGCCAACTTCGACAGGTGTGTGAGACAACCACCTCTCAGTCACCAGACATTTTGGGACGTCAGGTGATTGACAGGGGGTTGTCCAGCCCACCTGCTAAAGTCCCTTGTGCAGCATTTCTCCACAGTCAGCTGGTTGTAAGGCACTTTGGAATTGTAGAGCAAGGGGCTTTGCCAGCCCTGATGCTCAGCAAAGCTGATTTCTGCAGGGACTGGCTGCAAGATCAAGTGCCTCAGGAGTTTAACTCCCCACCCATCAGGTAACAGGTGGTGATTCAACCCTGCTTGCTGCAGGGATCAGCTGTGCAATTGGATTCCCCAAGGGGGAACTGAGTCATGCAGCTGATCCAGCCACATCTCTTCCTGCCCCCACACCAAAAGTCAGAAAGGTCAGACATGCTGAGCATGGTTTTGGTTAAACAGCTTGTGGGTCAACTTGGGACCTGTGCATGAGGTTCTCCATGCCTGCAACGTGCCATTCGAAACACAGCCATCCTGTGAAATTCACCCTTCTCCAGGTATTGTAGCTCCCCAGCAAGCAGAACATGCACAAAAATGCACACGCTAAGCTAAATTGTGCATAAAATAGAAATATTGTGAAAATAATATAAAAAGAGATGGATTGGGGAAGACGGCTCTGTAAAAATGTGTATATTTACAGGGAAAACTGCATACGGAATGTGCATATTAGGAGGAATTCACACTAAAATGCTCTTTAAAGAAATAAAGAAATCACAAACTGGTGTGGAAATGTGGAGAACTGAACTTAAGAGTGGAAAAATGAGAAACTGAGGGAAACTGAAATTGGCAGATATGCCAATCCCTAGTGGAAGTGAACTGAATACATACTCCTAGCAGACAATCAATCTGCTGCTCCACAGCAGACTTCTAGAGAAAGGAGCCCCAAGGTCCTTTCCACATTCAGCTTACTCTGTCTTTTTTTTAAATAAACCACACACCACAACTTCACCTTTTTCTTTATACACATACATGCACGTGCATGCATGCACACACACAAGATCTACCTCATCATAGCTTCTTTTACCTTCTAGAATGATCCCCAACTATTCCCTAGCCATTAGCTCCCTCTGAAAGCACATCAGCTAACTAAATGGAGCCATTAATTTGAAATCCGCTTAAGAAAATACCATATTTTTTGCTCTATAAGACTCACTTTTTCCCTCCTAAAAAGTGGTCTGGTGCGTCTTATAGAGCGAAAAATACAGTAGGTGGCCTGCTAGGATGGTCAGTATCTTAACCAATAGGGCTGCAGCTATAATGTGACACATCTGTTATCTGCATGTGGAGCCCTATGGTGTGTGTAAGTTAACCACTGGGGACTACTGGGTAACTGGATGTTGGAATAGACGGCCTCATGGTTCTTTTCAGTGATTCTTTCACAGGCAGTGAAATGTCTGGAGCTGCCCCTTAGTGTGTGTTGTGGAGGGGGGGATATTCACTGGATGTCAAACAATCATGTAATGCACATTAACAATGTGGGCAGAAGTTGCCACAAAAGAACATGCTGGGAAGATCAAGATTTTATCATCAAACTGGCTTTGAATCTTCTTCTGTATCTTCTTAGACAGCTCTTCTGATTGAGTCCACAGTTCACTTTTGCAGCAACTCGATGAAGTCTGGCATTTAACCTGCAGACAGAAAGAAAAAAGAATCTAAGCCCACCCAAAGATGAAAAGCCGGAATATAAAAAAGAGGAGACCTCTAAAAATGAAAATGAAAATCAAATGCACAACCTCTGCTGGCATCTCACAATGATCTACTAGCCCTTGGTTACTCATAAATACTTACGAAAGCACTTCAAGAGCCATAATTTGCATAGTTATAACATCTCATAAATAATTCTAAGAGCTAGTGTTTAATGATCTGACCTATATTGTGGTGAGATTTTGCTCGTTACATATGAGTTCATCAGAATAGATGCAATGGGTATCCCTGGCTGCTGAGCTGCTGTCAGGAGACCTAGATAGCAGTTTGATATGTACCCAGCCTGAGTAAATACTGGTGGCTATATATCAGCATTTGTAACTGAAGGATAATGGAACTATCTAAAGAAGAGTCCATTCTGTGAAGATGTGTCCATTTGTTGTCTATATCTTCCAAAACCACGGGAACTGAACTGGGAATGCCCAGTGCCTGTGATCTTCTGGATTCAGATGTCAATAGTAGTGGCTTAGGGGCTGAATTTAGTGATTCTGTCCAGTATGAATATTACTTCACAAATTCTAAAATGCTTATCAAACCTGGGTGGAATCTACACACATATAAAAAAACGTTCTGAAAATGCCTTTTCAAAAGCATTTTTAAAAATAAGTTGAATTTCCCATAAGGTTGGCCATCACCATCTAGTGTCTCATTGTATATTGCACGTAAAACATACCGGTACTTAAAACGTTTTATTTACAGCTGTATAGCTGAGTCACTGGAGTCCTCTGATACTTTATTTTGACCCACAAATGTGTAAGTTGTCAGCACACAAATCTAATGATGAAGTGAGAACTCAAACAAATATCCAAGCACAAAAAATGTGTTCTAGTTCTAGATCAGGAGTAGGGACCTTGTGGTCCTCCAGATGTTGCTTAACTACAGTTTCCATCATCCCAGATCATTGACCAAGCTGGCTGAAACTGTTGCGAGTTGAATGAGTTACATTAAGAGATTATGAATGTTTTTGTTTGAAGGGGGTTAAAAAAACTACCCAGATCCACCACAGATATTGTGCCTAGCTTCTCCAACATGGTCCAGATTACTTATTAGGGGATCTGGAAATGGAGGGGGCCTTACTGCTGAGTTCCGGGATTCATCAAATATTTGGGGGTGGGGCAGCTGTGCTGGGTTTAGTTGTCGGTGCAAGTGCTTGTTGTTGCATTCCTGCTGCAGTAGATCCAACGACAAGGACCTGTTTCATCCAACAGATTATTCTTGTTTGGTCATGAATGCTATATAAGAACAGAAAACATCCTACCTTTTACAGTACAGTGGTACCTCGGGTTAAGAACTTAATTCGTTCTGGAGGTCCGTTCTTAACCTGAAACTGTTCTTAACCTGTAGTACCACTTTAGCTAATGGGGCCTCCCGCTGCTGCTGCACTGCTACCGCACAATTTCTGTTCTCATCCTGAAGCAAAGTTCTTAACCCAAGGTACTATTTCTGGGTTAGCGGAGTCTGTAACCTGAAGCGTCTGTAACCTGAGGTACCACTGTACATCAATTTATAGCATGGCTAATGCAGTGCTATATTGATAACAGTTCATCTTGAGGAAGTGGGAAGAAAAAGACAGGTTACGGAGTGTGCTGAGTTCAGGGCCGGTCCTACCAATAGGCAGACTGAGGCAGCTGCATCAGGCAGCTGATAGTGAGTGAACAGAACTGTGCATGCCATGTTAGCTTGCTGCCCTCAGGTACTGTGGAAGATACTGTCTCATTGCCAATGTCAAAGTAAGATTCATCTGCCAGCCTGGCTGGCCTTTGAGCATGGAATAGGAAGAGGCACTATCTTGCCCCTTGTCTCAGGGAGCAGGGATGAAGTTATAATATCTGAGTGAAAAGTGTGATGGTAGAATGTGAGGAAGCAACATCCTCCCCATATTTCCAACTATAATAGAGCTTATGGAGAAAAGGTTATGGTGCTTGTTGTAAAATCCCTCTGGGAATCCATAGATTTCAGGCCTGTGCTAGATGGACCAATGGGATCCTTAGCATCAGGGTAATGAATCAGGATAAAATAGCTTCCAGTGTAAATCACACCGGTTTACATTTATGTACCATGAAATCCTACACGTCTTGTCAAAAGGAAGTTACATTCAGTTCAATGGGGATTTCTCACAAGTGAGCAGGTACAGGATTATGGGCTTAAAGGAAACTGGCTGACAAGGAACCAGTTTTGAGCTCTACCCATGTTGCAAGACCAAGTCTGTCTTGTCTGCAACAAGCAATATGGCCGAAAAGGAGGCAGAGATAAGATACCACCCTGCCCCCCTCCAACGGTTGCAACATCCCCTTGATGGTAATCATGACTCAACTATCTTCCCATTTTATTAGCTCTCCTCTCTGCCCCCCTCCCAAATGCCAAATGACTGTAAGATGCCTTGAGCTGTGCAGGCTGGAGTTAATGAAGAATATGCTTGACCTTTGCAACTGCGACGATTAAAGATTAGAGAGAAAAGTGGGGCAAGGAAGGAACCCCCCCCTCGCCTGGCTGCGGTGATGGCTGCCCAGCTTGTTATGAATCCACAACAATGATTAGACGGATCATAGAGGCTGTGCAGGGAGGCTGGTTTACCTCAGCCAATTAGCAGGCCGAGCAGGAATAGTAATTAAGGCGGCTTTTGTGTTTTGTTGTGTTGGGCCACCCCTCCTGTTTACTAGCAGCTAGGCATCCCTTTTTTCTTTTGTGGCGCTGCAAGGCTTTGACACCCCGCTGTCTGGAGAGAAGCTGTTTACTCTTGATGCTGCGTTGACTCTTCTATCTCCCTCCCTCCCTCCCTCTCTCAAAATAAATAAATAAGTAGATTGTCGTGTTTTACGAAAATATAATTGCAGTGATTGTAAATGAGGGATGGAAGCAAAAAGGTAATTACAGGCATTGGTGGGCATGCAGGGAACTGTGAGGAGGAGAAGGAGGGGTGCTTAGTAGCTTTCCAGGGCACTGGAGTAATGGCTATTGGCTTCTGCAAAATTATCAGTGCTGGGGGAGGAGGATATTGTAAACCATCCCTCCTGCACTCGCTGACGTTCCATGTTTTTGTACCAGATAGGGAAGATCCCCTCTCCAAACTCTAAATTAGCCTTAATCAAGCTATGACCATTCATGTCATGCTTATATATTTCAGGATCAGAGTAGTGGGAAGGGCATGGAGTTGATTTCTTTCAGATGTTTGGATTAGCTGGGAGGGGTTCTGCACACCACAAGACATTTTCAGAATTCTGGATTTAAACTTTCATTGAGGGGCAGGAAACACAGGCATATCCTGGGCTTAGTATCCGTCTGTGGTGACTCTCATGTTGATCAAATGGGATTGAATGTGTACAGTCATACCTCAGGTTAAATATGCTTCGGGATGAATATTTTCGGGTTGCGCTCCGTGACGACCCAGCAGTTACTTCCAGGTTTCGCCACTCGCGCATGTGCAGACGCTCAAAATGACGTCACGCACATGTGCAGAAGCAGCGAACCGTGACCCGCGCACATGCAGATGCAGGGACGCAGGTTGCGTTCCCTTCAGGATGTGAACAGGGCTCTGGAATGGATTCCGTTCGCATCCAGAGGTACCAATGCACATGGCTAAGCTATAACCAGGGTGCTCCGTCACGTGTCCGATTTAGCCTGCCATCAAAAAACCTTTATGGAAGTCCTTTGTGTGGCATGTCACATTGGGATCTAGGTGGGCAGGGAACAATTTCGGATTCTCTCTGTTTCGGTTTCACTAATCCAATTCATTTTTGTATTTTATTTTCATTATTATATGAATTTGACGCATAATTTATCCTAGTATGTATATTTTGCACACATTATTTGCCTGGTGAACTGCACTGCAAAATGAAAAGGGGTGCAAATTTCAAAGGATGCCTTGTGTTTCAGTTCACATATTGTTTCAGAAAGTGCAGTTTATGTAGGCTTGCTTTTAAATGTGTACTGAATTGAATTCCCTCCACCCACCCTTAATACTGAAGGCTTAAATGACCACTGTGCTACATACAGGTAAACAACAGAGTGAAATCAGAGAGTGATAGCATTTCCATATGGTTTTCATAATCTGTGTGCAAACTACATGGCAACACTGCAGTGGGTAACAGACCTTAGCAGGACTTCTTGAACTTATATCAATCAAATTAAATGAGACATACCACAGGGCATATATTTGTGTTTTGCTACATTTTTCTAAGAAGTGATTCACTCAATTTTAGTCCTGTTGTAATTATCAGTGTTGTTATGTATATGAAGTGCCTTTAGCTCTTGGGAAAACATTAAATAAATTCTAACTGTTGCTATTATTAACATCAGGCCCATGATGAGCAGTAAACTTGTGTGATTGTTCCACTACATGGTAAGATGGCAGCTTGCCACGCTACTCCATAATATTGCTGTGAGGAAGTGTTCCCTGTGGGTTTTCTCCTGTTCTTAATTGGAAGCCTTCCTATTAGTTTTTACTTGCCATGCAGCAATAAATAATTCCGCTTCTTTGCGGGACGTCTTAGAAGTTTTAAATATTCACGATCTTATCATGCATCTCTTTGCTGAGCAAGACACAGATTGTTCTTTTCATCCCATCCCAATCATTCCTTATAATAATTTTGTGCATCTATCGCTTCCCTCCAATCTGTCAGTTTCCTTCTCACTAACAGAAGGTGCCCAGTACCATTTGTAACAGGGGTGCCCACAGCAGGTCAGATTGGGGACTGGTGTGGCAAGCAGAGAGGTAGATCCTCATCTTTGGAGATATTACTCTCATGCTTTGGCAGTCTCCAAACTGCATTTCCCTTATAGGGGAGAGAGCGGGCAAGAGAAAGAAGGAGAAGCTATTTATATTGTTATCCGTAGTGTTTTGCATAATCACTTTAATGTAGAACAATGACTACAACATAACTGGGGAACTACTTCATTCAAACAGATAATGCTGTGGGACATGATCTATTTGTTCCATTCAATATTTACCAACTTAGTGTTGCTCTTGAAAGGGGACTCTGCATTATGGAGGTTCAATACCTTTTTGGACAAGGCTGTTAAAATACAAATCAAACACAAACTGGGTGTGTGTTTTTCCTTCCTTGTTATCTTTTAAACCACCATGAAAATTCATGTAAGTACAGTGTGGGATGGAAGTGCATGGAAGGATACATAAATGTATCTATGGGAGGTCCTCCGCCTCTCCTTTTCCTCCTCCAACTCCTCCTCTTCCTCTTCCTCCTCCTCCTCCAGTTCCTCTTTCTGGCTTTTAGATACTTGGGTAGGGAGGCCATTTTGCGACTCTCCGATTGTTTTGAGGGACCCTGTTGTTAAGGTTCAGGTTGACATATACAAACCTAGGCGTACATATTTTATCCCTAAATACGTATTTAAATACATATTTTATCCATGTGCATTTCTAAATTAATTTTATCCTCAAATACACATTTGCAATTGCATTTAGGTATGTTTCCCCCCACTCCCCAATAGCCAAGAATGGTGTGTACTAGAAAATCTGGAGCAGTGAAAATTTGATGCTATGAGCCATGTATTTGTCAGGGTGTTTGTGCGCAAATTAATTCAGTTTGCCTAGAAAGGTGAAGGAAACAAAGGTATCCTCCATCCCTAAAGCCAGCAACATCTGGAGGGTCACAGGTTCTGCCTCTGTGCTCTAAGCCTTCTGCAACAGGTGCCATAGGTTCCATTCCCCTTAACTCCACTGCACATCTGCTCAGATTTGACTGTGCCATGCTAGGAGGAGATGAATTTTCAAAAGATCCATAAACACCAAAGAGAAGAGATCTCATGACAGCAATCGTTACCAGGATAGATCAGTTCTTGCAAGAGAGACATTATTTCGACAATCTGTTGAATATCATTTAAGAGGCTGACTATGTTGAAAGCTTGCACTTATTAGAAGCTCAGTTGCTTCTATTGTTGACTCAACAAGTATTGTGTGTGATTTCCCCTGAGTTGCATCAATGTTTTCCATTTTAATGTGCAACTCCTTTAGACACTTTGGGAATGCAGGAGGCAGTCCCCGGAGGACAAGACAGTTAATTATTTCAAATGGATCAATACATCGATTGATTTATCAGATGATAAACAGGGGATGCCTTCTTTGGGGCTATGAATATTAATTGATTTGACAGAATAAACCTTGGTAAAACAACAAGTAGGGGCATCAGGGCATCACTGTATTAATTAGACATGCTGAAGCAGCCTTTAACTGTTCCTGAAGTTTAATCAATATACTACATTTGAGTCCCCAAAGGCTTATAAAAAACAGACTTTGAAATCCTTTAAATTGTTGCCTCAATGAGGTTTTAGAAGTTTCATGTATTCTTGTGCTTGTGGGCTATCTTTTGCTTCCTGAAATCAATAATGACCCAGATGGTTATATGGTTTATTTTGTTGTTTGTATCACACATGAGAAAGAGAGAAAAAAGCCACTACTTTTGCTTTATAATAGCAATTGTAATCTTATATATCCATGATCTGCTCATTGCTTTCTGCCAGTTTCTATATTCAGTAAATGATTTGTAGTGAGGTGAAGTGTTACTTAAATCATATTGCTCCATAGGCACACGCGCCATCCAGCCTTTGATTTAATACTTGATGAAATGTAAGGATGCTGCAGTATTTTAATGACCAAGACACAGCAAAAAAAAAAAAAAAAAGATTGTTGGAGGCAGGAGAGCAACTTGCCCAGAACAGAGAACAGGGAAGAGGAAGCTGTGACTCTCCAGACATTGTATTAGCAGTGCCACGGGAGACAAAATGTGATGGTCACTGCCTGTGAACAGAGCTAAGCGACAACTTGACTCCCAGCCCACTGCAGCACCTATCTAGTGTGAGATAGAAATTTTGCAAAATCCATTATGAGTAAGGCCAGCTTCACATATGCAAGGGGATGGCCTGGCCATAAAACCGGTAAGAAACAGTTATGAGGGACCCTAACTGAGTGCTAGAGAAAAAAACTGTTCCAGATCAGAGGCAAGGAAGGCTCTGCATGTAGAACAAAAAAAAGTTGAGCAGAGTAAGTGTTTTCAAGGGCTGTGGCTGGATGGGAGATGGTGGTACAATAGGGTAGCAGAAGATGGTTGGAGAAAGGTGAAGATGGCGTATGCATATTTATCATACAGAGGGTGTGTGTTAATGGATATGCTCTCACAGATTTTTTTTTGAATCTGTATTGTAATGCATTACTGAATGGAAGTCTAATCAGGATTCTGCTTTAAGCCTCTGCACTGAACACCCCAAAGGGAATTTTCTCCCACAACTGCTAGGTAAGGTTGCTGGAAATGGAGGAGAAGGCTAGTGGCTCCCTCAGTGCTGCTGCTGATAGGTCCAAGTGGTGATGGGCACTGGGAGGGGCTTCAGGGGCAGCCTTTGCTGGGCCTCCCGAAAGTCAGCATCAGATCTGCTCCTGATCAAGAGTGCAGCAATCAAAGCAAAAGCGGTGAGGATCATCTAAGAAATGATTTTAAAGGTACAGTACATTGGGAGAGAAATCCAGGCAGAAAACACAGGGAGCAAACTTCACAACCACTGCCATCCACCTTCCAGCACTGACAAAAGTGAAGGTCCAACCTTGTGCCCAGGCTTCTAAGTTGGCAGCTTACTTCCATCTCTGCTTCCCACATTTTGAATTTACCTTTCCCTTATTTTTTATTTCAAAAAGATCGTTGCAGACTGCAAGCTCATGAAAAACATAAAAGCAGTTTACAGCGACATATGTATGATAAAAAAACCACAGAAAAATAAAATAAAACCAGGGATCATCAGCTCACTATGAAAGAAGTTTCCTTCCCTTTGCAGTGGACAGCAGAGAAGTGTCGAACATTCAACCCCTCTTCATGCATTTCTCATGCAAAGAAACAGCATTGGGACTGGCCAGGGGCACTTTTATAGCCTGGCCCCTGAGGTCATGTGGTTCCACCCAGCTCTTCCTATCTTGTGGGATAACCTCTGAAGCAGGAAGCCCAATTTTATATCTATACTCCTCTATATGATTTAGAGCACTGGAAGACAAGGCTACCAATCATGCAGGGAGTTTACATGTATTTAGAAAGGGCTCCCTGCTTCTGAAGTTATCCTGTGAATCTTAGAGAGGTTGCACCATCTTTATCTGGAGCTGGAGTTTCTCACCACTCTAGGTGTGTCGGTTCTCCTGAACTTGCAGCCTCCTCCAGCAAGGGCTGGTGTCATATGTGGTGCCTCCCTGTGAATTTTGTTGGAACAGGATCGTTCTCTTCCTCTGGGAACTTATTTATTTGTGGGCCAATCCTCATAGGAAGGTGGTACAGCATTTTTTATTTTTTAAAAAGCTAAAGGTAAAACAAATCAAGGAGCGTGGCATCCAAAGACGGAGTCTTTTCTCTGGGTACTATTTGCCTTTCCAGTTATATGTAAATACTCTGGTCTCCTATCTACATGGATCTTTGAATGATAATGCTTAAATTACATTTTAGTTCTTGCTGAACATTTTAAACAGCCTTGTATAACTGTCATGAAAATGTACCATTCTAGGCAGAAAATCTATGTTAATTCAATTCTTTGCTCTGATGTTATTGGTGGCAAGGGGAGTAAAGGCATTTCACTCTCATGGTCAAATAGTGGTTACTTGACCCTAGGCAAATAGATCCTGGTAGGGCTGATTTGAGGGTTTGCTTTTCAAACGAATCTGCAAAGTTGCATGTGGAATCCAGTGATTTGGCATATCTGCCCTGTGTATTTATTTTGCTTCAATATTTGATCAATACACGGTTCTCCAAACCCAGTGTAGATTTTTCCAGCTGTGTTCTGTACTGAGGGGTCTGTACTCCCCCCCCCCGGTTCTTTCTTTGATGACTCTGTGTTGATTTTCTTTGGTTATGATTATCACATAGGTGACTTGAAAGAAGCCTGAATTGAAAGTCAGCTCCTTCCGCCTCCTGGCCCTGAATAATCATTGTTTGACTGACAAATCTCAGATGTCTTCCTAATGAAAGAGCAAGTGTAAATCTAGCATTGCCTGCCTTCTGTTGTGTAACATTCCCCATTCCTGCTCACCTTATCTGTTGGGCAGTGTTGCCATTGTCTGTCTTGAGATAGACAGATCAGAAATTTGGAGTGGGGTCCCAGCATACTGTTCTTTCCCACCATTTAAAATTTAGCATGACATGATGATACATTGATTAAAAAGCCACAGTTTCATAGACAAGAGGGACTGCAGTGTTAAAAAGGAACATTAGTTTTCTTGGTCATAAGGCTATCCCTTCTCTCCCAATTTCTAATTCAATAAACCTCAAGTCTGAATTCTGCCTTACTGTGAGTCAGCATAACAATTTATATCCCCACTCCCTGCCGCTACTTCCCATCTTCTGAAGTGCAGGGTTTAGTTTGCTTCTGCCTGTGGATCCATTCTCTCCCTTTTATTCTTAGAAAACATTTTCAACTACCATCTGCTGCTAATTTTTGCAAATGACTGCATGTTCTATTGATCCATTTCAACGTGGTCTTTGCTTCTCATTCCCCAATGCATTGCTGTTTGCAATTTATTTCACAGCCCTTTCAGTTCCACATATTGAGATGTGTGCTTTGCTCTCCCTTATGCGACTACATTTTAAGATATTAATCACCCACGGCAATGCTTAGCCCTCCTCCTCAAACTGCTGTTGAAAAGGGCCATTAAAAAGCTTAAGGGATTCCTATTTAGCTGCTTTATTGTCCAACATTATTTCTCATAACACTTTTGGTAAAATAATGGCAGAGCATATTCCAGTGTTATGATTTTAGCAGCTTTATTGGCATTACGTTTTATGAGTGAAAAGGACTGGTTACCACGTTGTATGTGAAACACTGTTTGCACAGAGCTGTACCATCATGATTCCTTGCAAGGGACCCACAATGTTTGCATTGTCTGATATTCCTACAATTACAATGTTTTCCCCCCAATGACTGAATACTAATCTTGGTCTTTTAGTTAACTGCCATTTTTCTTTGCCTCTGAATTCATAGAATGTTCAAATTGTAGAGTTGGAAGGGACCCACAAGTGTCCAGATTAGCTCCTTCTACTGTAAATTATTACAGACTCCTTGCTGTCTGAAACAATCCCTTCCTTGGCCATTGAGCAACGTAGACCCCTGTGTTTCTTGAATAACACTGGTGCCATCAGAAATTATCTAATATACCAAAGCTGCAATCCCATGAAAACTGACCTGGGAGTAAGTGTTTTTGAACTTAGTGGGGTTTACTTCTGAGTTGAGACAGGGGGAAATTCAGTTCCTATGGAATCCACACTTTTCAAAGCAGCATGAGTTCAGACTCAGTCATGTGAACAAAACTGCATATAGTAGGGCAAAGTGTGCGTAAAAATGAACATGTTAGTGAAAATAACATACAAAAAATGTATAATATTGTGGAAAATTTCTTTGGGAAAATAGGAAATTGCACAGAAAAACATTTATTTAAGTAGAAATCTTCATTAAAGTGTTGATGAGTTTTCAAGAGGAAATTTTTCAAGCGAAAACTCACCAACTGCTGTAGAAATGCAGATAACTGAACATAAGACTGAAAACATGAAAAATTGAGAGGAACCAAAATGGACAGATTTGTCCACCCTAATACATCCAAGTTTCCAAAAATCTATTTTTGAGAAGGAGAAAGGTGGCAGAACAAGTAGCTCACCTATGCAGACATGAGATGGAGCCCTTTTCTGCCTCCTTTCCCAAAGTAAGGGGTTTTTTTGGGGGGGAGCATGAGAAGGGGAGTAGCGGGGAAGGGGGAAAGCCACACTTCAGCCAAGCCTTTTGAGCATTCCTGCTCTTGGGCATTCAACAGGAAATACTCAAAAGCCCAACTTGTTGCTATTGTTAAACTAACAGGAGTCCAAGATCCTTGCTGATCTACTAAGAATCATCCCAGGACCTATCGGTAAATCCTAAACTACCTCCTGCCCATCCATGCTTAGTGGTGAGAAACTTCTGAACATAAGCCTCTGTGTATGAATTTCAGGTTTACTGTTTTACTCTGCATTCCTTTGGGAGGCTAGAAAGGCCGTGTAAACACAATGTCATTGCCTAGCCCCCCATGGACAGCCACTGTGGGAAGTGGGGCACCCATCAAAGAGGCTCTGCAGAGCTGGAAAATCTGGGGGCCACTATCCCTGCATTTCCCACAGCTTGTCCCCTAAAAAGAAAATATTAACCTTGATCGGATCAGACTCCCTCCTTGGCTTTGTTTCAAAGGGAAAGCAGCAGCAGCAGCAACACCCCCCCCCTCATACTCAATATGATACACATGCATTTTAAATTGCAATATCTGAACCCCAGCAGAAAAAGTCCCAAAAGCCACAGCCCTGAGCTGCTATCCCATTTTTATTTTGCCCTTGCCCAGGAACAGCAACAGATGGGAAAGATTCTTCAGTATAGCTGTACAATGCCTCTGAAATTGTCAGTATAATGGCAAACAGAACATCATCTTTAATCAGCTGCAGCAAACCTCCTTTTCCATCTACAAGGCCTTCTGTAGAACAGGGACAAGACAGGCTTGTCCATTAGCTTCAAAGCCATTCCATTGGGTGGCATATGGATGGCAGACTGAGGCTGGCCAGCTTGCATCAATCTAGTTTTTCCTCTGCGTCTTTCTCCAACCCATTGCCTTTCCATTCATCTGGCCTGCAAGCCCAGCCCATTCATATTGCTAATAGATGAGTCCTCATTATCTGGCCATGAGTGCAAGAAAGAAGCGTGCCGGTCCGAAAGGGGAGTACCATTTTCTGGGTAGGCTCTGTGCCTCTCCTGTGCTGCTAATCCATCTCTTTGTGGAGAAAGGCCCCTTGCTGCAAAGAAACAATACGACTTGCATGTCATCATTAGTCTGAAAATTATAAAAGAAACCTTCCATCAGTATTGGCACAATTACCTTCCCATTCGCCTGCTCCACCTCATTAAAAGGAAAATGTTACAATTATGGCAGAGACGGGAGGAGCAGATTAATGTTCTGTTTCTAATGCATTGATGAATTGGCACTTAGTCAAAGAGATTCTTCTTTATTTTAAATGAAAGCCTGTCTTGTTTTCACACAAAAAATGTGTTATAAATAACACAAAGATAGGGAGAGTCCCCTATATCAGGGGCCCCTTGGCTGTGAATCTGTTTTCTTGATTAGCTCTCAGATGAGATGTGAAGGATAAGAAGCCAGTTAAAAGGAATCATTCAGCCTTCCTTATGGGAGAATTTCCAGAGGTAAAGCTAGGAGTTATAGAATTATTGCAGACACATTCACTGCTTCACCCCTTATGCAAAACTGAACATCTTTGAGTATGGAATAAATAACATGTCTTTTTGAAATGGTGTCTTTAGTGTGGAATGGGGCTTACTCCCAGATAAGTGGGTATAGGATTGAGGCTTCATTTCTGATCTCAAAGGCTCAGGCTGAATAATAAAGGAGAACATAAATATGTAAAAAAAAAAAAAAGATAAAATGGGTAAGAGACATAACTTAGTGCCCAACATGACCTGTTTGCCAACAATAATAACAATATCCATTACAGCCTTCTTCTGGAACTTGTGTACATAGTTACATCCCCACCACATATGCTCAAAATATTCTAAGTCACTTTGACTCACTACGGCAAAAAAGTAACCAATAAATTTAATAAATAAAAAAGTTGATCACTAGTGTGAGTGAAATGGGATAGAATTGTTCAGTCCATCCCTACTTTGGAGTGAGCCCTACCCAGAATGAACAGAAGGTTTCTCCTTACATTCCAGTATTTGAAGTGTTAATGCACTCATTTCCCAAAGAAACAGAGATTGAAAGAAACAGTGCACATCTTTGGTTAACAGCTTCTATTATTCAGTCCACATGCCCCTTGCCTCTGAGGTTGAGCCTCACCCAGAATATATGAGGGGCTGAGGGAACAGGAGGAAGCTCAGATCTTGTTGAGGGAATGCCAAACCATGGTTTCGTTTTACATGTGACCACAGTATACCCAAACTGATTCAAAACAAAGTTTTCTTCCTATTAATGAGATAATAATTTGGGGTCAGTTTACTTCTGTGTTAATGCTGAATCAAATTTAAAGCTAATGAGAGAAAATGAGTTCCTGTGGTAAGTTAGTTATTCTTGGCTCATAACTACCTCTGTGGGGAGCCATTTCAAGGCTTCTCAGTTCACAAGCTGTAGTTTTCATTAAAAGGAATCAGACAATTGGATTTTTATCTTTGCGTTTAGACCCCATTGAAGCAGATTTAGATAGCTGCCTTTAATTTTCTCCCCCACCTTTCATCTTAATTTTATCAGGGGATGTCCATGGCAAACACACAAACTTCAATCCTGAAACATTTACTTTGTTGGGAGGAATCAGAGGAACTATATGTGGCATGAAAACTGAACTCTGTGGTCACATTAAAAGGATATGAGAGTACCCCTTTAGTTAAATAGCAGAAAGTGGGGGGTGTCTACGATTATAATTCTACAATTTATTTAAAATGTTACCTGTTGCTAATAAGTTGGAATGCGGCTTACACAATCTACTTGACGATGTCTCCAAATGTGTCTTGCTGAGATCATCTTCCTCCTCCCCATTGCCCTGCCAGTTCATGACAATCAGGTTGGCTAAAAGAGGGTTATCCCACTTTTTACTCATCCTGCCAGCTACCAATGAAAGTGTAGATCAGCTCACAGGATTCACCAGCGATACTGTAGGGCACAGATGTTTCATAAGACAACACAGTACCAAGACAACATGGATCATATTTGCTTTTCCCAGACACCCAGGGAGGAATTCAACATAAATGCTTTGTTTATAACAGCTGAATGATCTCCCCTCTTCTTCCCCTGTGTGCTGTTCTGGGGGGTTCTCTAAGCCCCCCACTCCCAGAGCCAATTTAGTGGGACAAGAGGGAGGAAGCCCCATTGCATTACTGGAAGCCCTTGAACAGGCTTCTGCTAGTGGGACCAGTTAGCTGAATCTCGTCCATAATTCTCCCCATCTGGAAAATGGCCCGACAGACAGAGGAAAAATGTGGGTGCATTGAGAAGGAGAGAGAGAGTTGTACGTTAGTACAATTTGTGCCCTTGTACAATGTCATTACTGATCATGGGGCATATATATTAAGCTAACAGTCTCAGCTTCTAATTTCCCAGATTTGTGGAGCTTGAGCTACTCTAATCAACATGAGACAACTTCTGGCAGGTTGTTTGATCACTGAAAGTATTTACTTATTGCAATTATTTATACCCTACTTTTTAAGATGCAAATCCTTCCATGATGGTTTGCAAGTAGCATGAAATTATAGTTTAAAAAAACACAGTAAGGAACATCAGCATGTAAAAAGCCAATCAGGATCCCTGCCAACCCCTAGCTGGTAGAATGGCTCTGTGGTGCATAGGGGAAAGTCCAGCTGGGAAGTCCAGAACTGTATCAGGCTCTGAAGTGTTTAATGCCTCCCTCTCTCCTGCAGTCCTCCCCATAGGGCAAGTGATGGTACATAGCCCTTTGATATAAATGATAAAGTCTAGCTGGAGCAGCTCCTGAGATGGTTTTTGCCCCTCACACTCTCTCTTTCCTGGAATCCTCTCCATAAGACAGTTGAGGTAGATGGCACTGTAGGGAAGAAGTCCAGCTGAGGTGGTCTGCACCCAGGTTCCCCTCTCTACCAGGATGCTTCTTGCAAGGCAGCTGGTGGAACTTAGGGAGAAATCCAGCTGAAACGGTATCTGAGGTGGCCTTTACCTCAGAATGGGTCATTTTTCCTTTATGGATTGGTGGGCAAATGCCACTCTAATTTCTCAAGAATAAAAATTGCCTCTTACATTTTGTATTAATCAGTTATCATGGTCCAACAATGGCATTTATTATATTTCTATTGTATCACTCATTTGCAGCAACCCTCGGACTGTTTCAAAATGTCATGAAAACGTCACTCATGGGAAACATTCAAACTCTCATGGGAAACATTTAATTTATACAATTATTTTTATAGTCTTGACCTTCATGTCTTTAGATGTTCTCTCCATTTCCCTTTATCTTTTTGTTGGAGTGCAATGCCGAAAAGAAAGAAGTACTCCACTGGGCTAAAGGTTACAGCTGCTTTCTAAATATGTGCTGCAAACACTGCGAGAATCTTTTAATGCTTGGTATAATTGCTCAGCATTAATTCAGTGGGTGAAACACTGAAGTGACCTATTCGGGCATTGAGAAATCTGGTTCCTGCGGTGCTGGGCGAAGCATGGCTTATATGATACTGCTATTAATTATGGCATGCTTCTATGGTACCTTTAACTGTGGGCATTAAAGATATTCAAAGCATTCACTGGTGCTTAGGAAGCCATATCTGTCAAAGCTCCCCCCCCCAAGTCTGTGAAAGCTGTAAAAGACCAGATTCCTTTTTACAAACCAATGAGTTTCCAGTATCTTCAGCCAGCAAAGAAAGAATCCCAGTCAAGAAACCTACCTTTCTCTTGAAATGGGTGCCTCCAAAGTTTTATTTGCTTTGTTTCATCAGCAAATCAGAACCCCCTTGCCCCCTTGCTTCCCTGATAGGTGAAAGATATTCATCACGTTCTTCTTATTCATGAGATAACAGCCAGTGTGACATAGTGTGCTTAGAGCATTGGCCTAATACCCAGAAGACCAGGGTTCAAGTCCCCATGGCAGTCATGAAACTCAATGGGTGATTGTGGGCCAGTCACTCACTCTCTGCCTAACCTCACTCACAGGGAGTAGTAGAAAACGATGTACACCACTTTGAGCTCCATAGAGGAAGGATGGGATATAAATGTATAAATAAATATTTCCTTTCCAATATCATGATCCCATCGTTGAGTTACACCTGCTGAGCAGAGATACGATTGCTGTCAAATTATGTTGTGCAAACAAAGTACAACTGTATGATGGCAAAAGTAGGCAATGTTTGGTGCCTGACCGCAAGGAGGAGCAGAATCTTACCTTTAATAAAGACAAGATGGCCAAGGGCTTTTCTTTTTCTTCATTAAGAAAAAATGTCTTGCTGTTGCTTCCATGGATGGCTTGTCTGCTCTCAGCAGTCCATCAGTCTTCTGGAACAGAATGGCCCATAGGAACAATGATGGTATGTCATAATAAAGATGATAATCAAACCTTCTTGGGGTCAGTACTCACTGATACAGAGCACAGGCTCCCCCCCCCCTTTGCTGCCAATGGCAGCCATTTTGTGCTGGCACCTGCAACACTTTTATCAATATACAAGTTGATAAAGCACCCCCCTTTTATTAACCAAAAGAAGCACTAATTATGATGATTTGTGGCGTTCCATCTATTTACTTAGCACTTTGCAAAGAATGAGAGGTTGGTGAAACTGTTGGTCATCCCACAAAAACAACAAAAGAAGGGGTGGAAATTAAGGCTGAAATAAACCTGGGGAAGAATGGGTGATTATTTCCAGTTGCAGATCCCTTGGCTTGGATGTGTTAGGGTTGGGTGCTGAGTTGAAAGGGTCTATTCCAAAGGCTTCGTGGAAAAGTAGAGTTCTGTGAAGGGATTTAAAGAATGTAAGGGAGATTTTCTCACAGGGGCATTCTTCTAGGATAAAATACGTCTAGAAGTTCATACATTGAGGTAAACTATGCATTTGAAGTATTTTGTGGGAAACTATATTTATATATGATTTTTTATCTTTTTAAAACTAAAAACAGGTTAATGTGAGGAAAGGTCAGAATGGACACCAGGGACCAGAAATAGACTGATCCATGCATCCCCAGGGGGTGGGCTGACTTTGTTGTTCCACCAGAGGTGTCCAGTACCACACAGGGAATTGTGTAAACTGGAGCCTTGGGAGAAATATGGTCAGGCCTGAGTTTCTAGGTGTTCAAACTCCAGCTGAACTTCAGTCAATAACAACAACAACAATGAATGAAATGTGATGTGAGCTCTGACTTCAGGAGCAATTTTGTTCTCAGAGTAGTGAACAACAGCAGCACCAACTATTTGATCTGAAATGAATGTTGAGAGAAAAAGCTGTGAAATGTTTCCTTAATTTTAAGTGTATTATCTGTTGCTAGGATGGGGGGGGACCTTAATTGCTATTCTGAAGGGTCTGCTATCAGGTGTAGACATGTAAACACACACCTACACACACACACACACACACACACACACATTTTATTTTGGCAGGTGCAAATCCTCTATGGGGGAAAAAATTATTCTAGCACCATAATGATGCTCTCTCTCTCTCTCTGTGTGTGTGTGTGTGTGTGTGTGTAAACTAATGTGTCAGTTATGATTGGGCTGAGCTGCAACAAAAAGGCATAGACCTGGTCAAATTGTCATTCCACCCATGCTGTTGTTGACATGTTTTATTCCTGTATGCAGACATTAATATACCAAAGCTATAAGTAAGTAAATCGGACTCAACAGGAGGGCATGCACTAGCATATTTCACAACTCTACTGGATTTACTGCAGAGCTTTGAATTCACAGCAACCTGGAAGGGGGGAAAGGCTAGACTGGCAAATAGACCTGAGATGTGTTTGCTAGAATGAATTTGAATTGACAAGTTCTTGCACAGGAAAAAAATGCCACCATGAAAACAAAGTCTCAAAATACTGGCAGTGAAAGGCTGTTTTATCTTTAGATCTTGGGCTTTCCTACCAAACATTTAAATGCCATAAAATGCAACGCAATGAAAAAACATGCATATGCAAATTCTACGGGTGCAAAGTTGAGAAGTGCCCCAAAAGTGTTTTAAAGAATAATAATATGGATCAATTTGTTGTCATTCCCTTTCTATTCCAAATTCACCCACTAGAGGCAGCATCCTAATTTTAACCCAGCAGCAATGAGGATTCAGTCCTTTGCAAGGGGGAAAGTGCTGTAATGTATCTACCACAATCTTGACAATAATGGGTGTTTTCTCTAGAATTCCAGGGATAATTTACAGAGTCAGGTTAAGTGTGACGGGACTCACAGCTTTCCTCATGATAAACTGCTGCCAGCATTTGATTGCTCATTTGTATGAAGCCATTATAACAGATCCACTATCACAAATCATCAAGATGTGATGAGAGAGAATGATCTGTGATAGCAAACCCTTCATAATGGTGCTACTGAATGAGCAATGGTGGGATAGCTACAGGTTATCCTGTGGAAAGCTCTCAGTTCTGACTGATAAGATTATAAAGTGAATTGGTCTAAATAAAATGCTCCAATGGGCTGATAACCTAATGGGACCCAGATAGATATAGCATGGTTATTTCTCTGGGAAGGATATACCTGTCATTCCTACTGGCAGCAAAGGTACACCCAAATGTTGCAATGTCTGAGGAGGGGGGAATGATGCTAAATTCTAGAATTGTAAATCCCTGGATGCTTCCAGAAGGGTGTTTCATGTGGGGTTGATGCTCCTCAAATATGCAAGGTTTTTTTGCAAGAGCCACGTGGTGTCATTGTCGTCAAAATGCCAAGCCATATCTCCCCTCCCCTCATTTAATCCAGATTTACCCTTTCTAGGGAAAATACAATTAATTGAAGAAGAGAAAAAGTGTTGCCACTATGTTCCCACCTGCAATATCTCCACAACATTCATGATATTATGCCCCAACCTAGAAGAACCCTTAGTGGGCGGAAGCACATGTTGCAAATCTTGCAGAGGTTTCTCACTAAAACGAATCCCTGTTATTTCAGGCCACATTAGGCCTACCTAGGCCTGCCTTTAATTTGCAGCATGCATAAGTGAGGTGGAGTTCTTCAGAGCTGAGAAATGTACAGATCCAGTGTGGTGTGGTGGTTAGAGAGCTGGAATAGGACCTGGGAGACTAAGGTTCAAATCCCTGCTCAGCCATAAAGTGGTCAGCCACAGTCTCTCAGCCTAACCTGTCTCACAGGGTTGTTGTGAGGATAAACTGGAGTAAGGGAGAAGAAGAACCCACCTGGAGCTCCTTAGGGGAAAGGTGCCTGCAAGGGCTCATATAGTTTGATGTTGGTTTTCCTTCCCTCTTTGGCTACTCCAGCAAAGCCGTGTGTGTGTGTGCAGGAATATAATAGGGAATACTTGATTCTAGAGATGTGAGGTATGGCAGGAGCACAGATGCTAATCTAGGTCTGCCATATGTCCAGGTTTTGGTGGACATTACAGGGATTTCAATGGTGCTGGAGGAGACTCTTGAGCTGCAAGAAGGTCAAACCTATCCATTCTTAAGGAAATCAGTCCTGAGTCCTCACTGGAAGGACAGATCATGAAGCTGAGGCTCCAATACTTTGGCCACCTCATGAGAAGAAAAGACTCCCTGGAAAAGACCCTGATGTTGGGAAAGATGGAGGGCACAAGGAGAAGGGGACGACAGAGGATGAGATGATTGGATAGTGTTCTTGAAGCTACCAGCATGAGTTTGACTAAACTGCGAGAGGCAGTGGAAGACAGGAGTGCCTGGCGTGCTCTGGTCCATGGGGTCACGAAGAGTCGGACATGACTAAACGACTAAACAACAACAACAACAACAGGGATTTCAAAGGCAGATTTGACATCTGCTCATCAATTTTGGGGGTGTCCTGGTTTTTACTTTTTGAAATATGGCAACCCTAGCCAATGCATGCAAGCACTCAAGGCCTATTGCTGTAGCCCCAGACCATCTTGCCCCATGCATCAGAAGCAGGTGCAGATAACCTAGTCCAACCATTTCAAGGACTGGCTTGGATGACTGATGAGGGTTCCAGCAAGGAAGGCAGATGGGGTGCCGCTAGAAAGTAGAGAAGGAGCTGGTGTGGCTGTGAAAACCAAAGTGATAAATTGAGCTCGTATCAAGAAGAAAATTACAGTGTTGTCCACAACGGACCCAGGAGACAGGTTTTGCGAACAAAGTTCCTGGGAGCTAGGTTGATGGGTTTCATCAGCAACAGCCACTTACTCACTGAGCTTTTATTTTTATGTGTGACGGTGCTGTTCTCACCACTGTGGGAGACAACTCTGCATACAGGATGGAGACACAAAGTTGGAGGTGTTTTTCAACAAGGGGCAGCCCCAGTTTTCTCATGTGTGTGAATGGAGCCACTGCATCAGAATAAAAGTCTACAAAATAAGCTGTTGATGTAACAGAGTGGGAGCAAATGTTAACAAGCCTGGAAAACAGGAATGTAAGAAGGCATTGCTTTCCTTTCTGCTCTGTATTCATTGCATGCAACTTTGCTTCTTTTCTGCTGCACTTCACCTTCTGTCCAACACCATGTTATTTGTCTCACTGTCTGCTGTAGTGAAATTATGTAAGTTACATAATTAATTATGTACATTATGTAAGTTGCATGGCCATATGTTCTTTGAACCCATTCATTTCAGCGCACAGGAAGTGTGACGCAAATAGCAAGGGGGAATATGCCCATTTAAATATTGTTTGTGGACTGCAAGGAACAACAGGGGTGAATACCAACTGTATTTCCTGGATTGATTTGTGTTCTAGGCATTGGAAAAATAAGTGAACTTTGGCCATTTGCAGCCCTGTTTCTGTTTCATTTAGCATTTTCAGACAGTCCAAATGGAGCCATTATTACATAGTAAAATATATATATAAAGTGCCAGCAGCAGAGTTTTTAGGTTTTGATGTGCTATACACACTGCATCCAGACTAGCAGCCATTGGATAGAAGTGGGCTGATATTAGCAGTAATGATGTGGTACATACCACATGTAAGGCGCTACATACCTTCAAAACTATACTACAAAGTCAGGCAAACGTAGCATGGGGAAAGCCCCAGGCACAAACTCTGCATTGAAGCCCAGCTTTAGAGGCAATGCCATTTCCTTTATGGAACATAAAGCCGCTTGTTCAAATGTGAGAAAGAAGCACCCCTTTGTGGGATGCTTTGGTGTCTGTCCCACAACGCCTTATTACAGCGAAACTGAAGCTCACAGCCTAACATGGAGATTGCTGTGCTTTTGTGTGATAGGAAATGGAGGGTTTGAGGGCATGGGTTTCACGAAGGTGAAGCAGATGGGCTCGGCGTCTGTCAAGAGAAGAAAGGGGGCAGTTCCTGGAGCAGCATGAAGGGGTGAATTCTCCAGGCACCTCTGCCTGGCAGCCTAGACTGAAAAGCAGGGCCCCGTTTCCTTCAAGGAAGCCACCGAAAAAGCAAAAGAGGAGAGTTAATGGACTTGATTGAGCAACACGGAAGACGAGGGGAAATTGCTGAGGCAGCTTCATTCTGTTTCTTTGAACATCAGACTTTGAAAAGTGGTAGAGAAAATCTAAAGGAATTAACAAGGACTACTGGGAAATTACTCAGGAAGAACTTCGAGTGTTCTTGACTTTGACAAACTTTATACAGGGAGAGGTGTTTGCCCATGTCCACATGTATGTGTTGCAAAAATTGTTTTCTCCTGTTTTTGAAGAAAAGAGATGGGGTTTTTTTGTAAGCTACTTAGAGGTTATATTCCCAGTCAAGCAATATAATTTTTGGTAATATAAAATAAATATGAACATAGTAAACAAGTAAATAAAATAAACAATGGGCTGAGAAATATGTGTTCCTTTCCACCCCACCCTGGAGATCTGCGAATGTGGGGATCACATGCACACTGTATACTTGGAGGTGAGGAAGAGAAATGCAAAATGGGAAGCTTCAATATTGTGTTGTATGAAGGGGCATTGGTGGACATAGAGAAAATCCCTGGCCTAGGGCCCAGTCTGATGACTGATTCGGTTTGGACTAGTCATCTCTCGCCCTCCTCTGCAAAATGCAATAAATAGTACCAAGCTTTCATAAATAGTACCAAGCTTTCTTTCATGGAAGCTGTGAGGATTCCTAACATGATGTGTGCATTGTGTGTGTATGTGTGTGTGTGTGTGTGTGTTTTAAACCACTTTCTTTAATCCTAGGCATACTTTCCTGGGAGTTAGCCTCACCAAACATGGTGGAGCCCACTTCCATGTAAACGTGCATATGGCCAAATTGAAGTTATCTGCACAAATATTTAACCGTGTATCACATGTGCAGCCAGGATAGGGAAGGGAAGGGGGAGGAAGTTTCCCAGTATTTGTTATTAATTTTCGTTGTCTGACACAGAATAGAAGCAGCCTCTTTAGAAAGCAACAACCTTCACTAGAAAGAGGAGCCAACATTGCTTCTAATGGGGGTGGGGGCAAACTGTTATGCACCTATGTCTATATTTTGACATCTAAATAGGCACCTCATTTCCATGAACACTTGAGTGCTTGTCAGACCCTATTTTCCTTTAACTGCTGTGATCAATACTTGTGTAAATGGGACCATTTCCTCGTTTGTCTAGGTAAGGATTTAAAAGTCTGTTTAGCTGGCAATTTCAGAAAGCTTTCCCCTCTGCTTTAGAGTTAAAATCATAGAATGTTAGAACTGTAGAGTTGGAAGGGACCCTGAGAATAACCTAGTCCAACCCTCTGCAATGCAGGAATCTCAAGTAAAGCATCCATAACAGATGGCCATCCAACCTCTGCTGAAAAACCTCCAAGGAAGGAGAGCCTACCACCATCCGAGGGAGTCTGTTCCACTGTCTAACAGCTCTTACTGTCAGGAAGTTCTTTCTGATATTTAGTCAGAAACTCATTGCTTGTAACTTGGTTGGGGTCCTATTCTCCGGAGTAGGGGAAACAAGCTTGCTCCATCTTCCATGTGACAGCCCTTGAGATTTTTTTGTGGCACTTTAGCAGAAATGCTCAGATTTCCAGGTTCATCAGTGCAGTATATTTATTGTGAGCTATATATACAAATATCTACAGGCTACAATACACGAGCAGTTCATACAGTCAAACAGAGTACCTGGCTGCACCTTAAGGCACATAGGAAGACCTCTAACTCTCTCTCTCTGACCACACTCTTCTACACCACCACCCTTACTGCTGGACAGGTTTCCCTTTTAAACCGATGACAGCCAATCAACTGACAGCACATTACTGCTTAGTCATTCTGACCCAGGACTTCCAGAGAAAGTATTGCAGGCTGATTACATCAGCCGGTTGCATCAGCTAGCAAACTCAAGCCTGCAGACTTACTGTCTCACACAGCATTATGTGAATTCCGCCAATTTGAAGATGGCTATCATATCTCCTCTCATTCTCCTCTTTTCCAGGCTAAACATTCCCAATTCCCACAACTGTCCTTCATAAGGCTTGGTTTCCTGAGACTTGATCATCACGGTTGCCCTCCTCTGCACACAATTCACTTTGTTAATGTCCTTCTTAAATTATGGCACCCAGAACTGGACACAGTGCTCCATGTGGAGTCTGACCAAGGCAGAATAGAGTGGAGCTACTACTTCTCTTCAGCCGGACTCTATACTTCTGTGTTTGTTTGTATTTAAATAATTTTTATTACAGATTTTCCTTGTTTACAAAAGCACATGCATTGTCTCTTTCTTCAGGTTGTGCTTTCTAGAGATCATTTACATTTGTTGTGAGATATTAGTGTTATATGCAGTATCGGGTAAGGAAGAAAAGAGGGGGGACAGGAGAGAGGGAATGGGGTGGTAAAGGGGAGTCATACCAGAGTGAAGGCATCCTCTTCTATTTCTCCCTATGTCAGTTTCAGTCTATTGGTTAGCTATTCTAGTAAGGCTGTTTCCCATACTACTTGATAGCAGTGGTCCATGTTTATTCCTGACAGGTCACTCCAGCGTCTGGCTATGATGTTTCTGGCTGCTGAGAGTAGGTGAGTTATGAGCTCTTTATAGTGTGAATGAGCATTGTTATCTTGGAAGATGTTCAGTAGGACCAGTTCTGGGGTGACTTCTAGTACCTGATTAGTTATTTTGCTTATTTCTTATGTGACTGTTGTCCAGAAGAGTTGGGTTTTGGGGCATTCCCACCAAATGTGGAAGTATGTGCCTTTGGAGGTGCAGCCTCTCCAGAATTTTGGTGAGGTTCCTGGGCATATCAGCACCAGTTTCCGTGGTGTTAGATACCATCTGTAATTGAGTTTCAGAGTGAGGTCTTTTATTCTCATGGATATGGATTTAAAGGGAGGTTTAGACCACATTTTAGTCCATTGGGTGGGGTTAATTTCATAGCCTATGTCGTCACCTTTTTTATTGCGTCAAGGGGGGTTGTGGGGCTTTGGAACAGTGTTTTGTATATTGTGTATACCATCCCCTTGCCATGTCCCATTGTCATTAGGAAAAGGTTTTTGAAGGTGTTCAATGGCCTAGTGGCTGTTGATTTTACTACTGGATTGTTTAAGAAGGCATGTAGTGGTAGTGTGTTAGCCAGGGTATTTGGATGTTCCCTAGTTTGTTATATTTGTGTTGATATGGGTCTGTTATTTTTGTAGAAGTCTTCTAAACGATATAGGCTTTTGGCTTGCCAGGTTTTTATCTGGAGATTTTGTGCTGCATGGTGGAATAGTGGGTGGTGAGCCAGGGGATTAGTGAGGATGGGGTTGGGGACAGTTTGCCTACTTCTTCCTTCCATGCTTTATGCATGATCTTTGTTAACCTGTCTAATGTTGTGGGGATTTTTCTTAGTTTGTTTTGGAGAAAAGGGTATGCTGTGGTGGGAGTGTTTTTGATTATGTCTCTCCAAGTGTACCCATTGTTTCGTCTCATCTTCTAGAATGTATGGGATTATGTGGGGCACCTTGTTGGCGATGAAGTATATTTCTATGTTGGGGATTGCCCATCTTCCTTCTGAGGTGGGGAGGCGCAAGTGTTTTGGGCTTATTCTTGGCTTTTTGTATGAGAAGATAAACGAGTGTAGTTTTTCTGCCATTTGCGGAGTTAGGTTGATGGAATCCAGAATAGAAGGGTTTGGAAGAGGTAGGTCAGTTTTGGAAGGGTGATCATTTTGATCATGGCTAGTTTATCAGAAAGAGTGAAGTTAATATGCTTCCATCTCCTCAGGTCATTATTAATTTGTTGCCACAGGGCTTTGTAATTGTGGAGGTATAGTTTGTTGAGGTTTCTGGTTATTTGTACCCCTAAGTATCTGAATTTGGTACAGCAGAGTTTTATCTTTTTGATGTTGGAAAATTCCTTTTGTATATGAGGTGGGGTGTTGAAACACATAACCTTGGACTTTGCAAAATTTACTTTTAGGCCCGATTCAATTGTGAATGTGTTGAGTTCTTTGGTTAAGGTGGTTGCTGTGTTTATGGAGTCTGATGTCGTGATCATCAGGTCATCTGCAAAGAGCCCTAATTTATAGGTTTTGCCTTTTCCCCCTACTCCCTTGATGTCTGGGGCTGCCTGGATTCTGTTGATGCAGCCTAGAATGCCATTAGCTTTATTTGACTGCTGCATCACACTGTTGACTCATGTTAAGCTTGTGGTCTATGAAGACACCTGGATCCTTTTCACATGTACTCCTGGCAAGCCAGATGCCCCCCCCATCATATATTGGTGCATCTGGTTCTTCCTGCCTAAGTGTAGAACCTAATATTTGTCCCTATTGAAATTCATTTTGCTAGTTGGGGCCCAGCTGTCTAATCTTTTAAAGGAACTTGAATCCTGATTCTGTCTTCAGTAGCATTAGCTACTCTTCCCAGTTTGGTGTCATCTGCAAATTTGATGTTATTCTAGTGGCAGCATTCATGTATACTTTTCCATTAAATAAATTTGATGTCTAATCAGCATCCCCTGCACTCTGAAAAACAAGTTGGTTCCCCACACAGCTTGATCTTGGTTATGGCACGTTACGTAGATGCTAATAAGTTTTGCCCAGCACAGTGTTGCCCTGAGGCTAGTAAGATTCAAATTATCCAGGGGATACAGCATTACTGAAAATAATACAAATAATTCAGGGGCTGGTATTCCTTTATTTATTGGATTTTGTAATTGGATAGAGTAAGACTGGGCAGCTGGGATAAAAATAATTGATAGTTCTTGTCCACTAGCAAATGATTTTCTGCTGATCACCAGTGCAAGTGGATAGCATTAAAAATGAAATGAACAGGGGGGGGGGACAAACAAAAATGAATGTTTTCTAAAGGCGATGAAAATGTACACACTTGATTTTCTGTCTGGAATCACATATCAGATGGAGCAATTTTAAGTAATCAGATTTCTCTCCATGGTATTACATTATTTTCAAAGTAGAAATGCTTGGTTTATACCTAAACTCAACTATAAATCCCCATTCAAGCAGCTTTCCCTGAAATGCCTTGGTTTTCAGTATATGCTGACTTTTAAATCAATGAACCCTTGTCACAAGCTGGACGGCTACACACAAAGTTTTACAAAAATATTTGTAAATCAAGGCCGCTTTCCTACCTTAACTATGGTCATTTGAGGGCCAGTTTACATGTTATTATCACAGCATGAAATGAGTTTGAACCAGTTTCTATGTGGTACAGCTTGCCATGCGGATTGCCCACATCCTGTGGAGATCAAGGATAAGGGAATCTATCAATTTCAGTTTCTCCTAGTTTCTCATTTTTCAAGTCTTATGTTCAGTTCTCCCCCTTTCAACTTCATTTATCAATGTTATTTTAAGTCCCCAGTATTCTAATATGAATATCTAATGTACATTTTTGTATGCATTTTTATCTAATATATACATTTTGCAGCAAATATTCCCCTAATATTTATTCCCCTCCCATATAATGCATTTTTGCATGTGTTATTTTTACTAACATAAGCATTTTTATGCACACTTTAGTATAGACATTTTTCTGCACATTACTTGGCTGGAGAACTGCAGTACAAATTTCAGAGAAATGAAAATTTCAAATGATTGCCATGCTTTGGTTCGCACATTGTTTCAGGAAGTACAAACTGAATTGAATTTACCTCCAAACTGAATTGAATTTACCTCCTGGGAACAGTTATGGACCACAGGTATGACGTTTACGGCATATAATGCCTTAAAAGAGAATCTAATGAAAATGATCTACAGGTGGTACATAACACCAGTCAAGCTTGCAAAAATCTACCATCTGCCCGACAATAAATGCTGGAAATGTAATGAGACTGAAGGTACATTCTTTCACCTTTGGTGGACATGCCCAAGGATTAAGACTTTCTGGGAGATGATTTATAATGAAATGAAAAAGGTATTTAAATATACCTTCTTGAAGAAACCAGAGGCCTTTCTCCTGGGCATGGTCGGCCAATTGGTGCCAAAGAAGGATAGAACTTTCTTTATGTATGCTACAACAGCAGCAAGAATACTTATTGCAAAGCATTGGAAGACACAAGATCTACCCACCCGGGAAGAATGGCAGATGAAGTTGATGGACTACATGGAACTGGCGGAAATGACTGGCAGAATCCGAGACCAGGGAGAAGAGTCGGTGGAAGAAGATTGGAAAAAATTTAAAGTTTACTTACAGAAATATTGCAAAATTAATGAATGTTAGAAAGATGCTGGAATGAAGTTATATGGCTTTAGCAGAAATGTTATAAAGAATTAAGTAAAAATAGATTGTTAATGGGCTAAAGTGGAAAATTGAAGGTTAGATTGCGTTAAGATAAATTATAGAACAAAAATGGAGAAAGATGGAAAGGATTTGCTGAAATAGCTAATTGAATTAGAATACAAAAAAGGGAGGTGTGAGGAGGTCGATGAAACAAGTAAATGAAGGATAAAGATATGGAAATATTGGATGTGCTTTTAATTGCTTTTGTTTTTCTTTTTGTTATGCTGTATTGTTTATTTGTTTTTTTATGTATTGTAAGGTATTGATTTGTTTTGTGTAATTTTTCATTTTTTCTTTCTTCTTTTTTCTGTAACCTTTAAACCTTTAATAAATATTATTTTTTAAAAAAAGAATTTACCTCCTATTCCTAGTGGAGACTAATGTAGGATGCAATCCCAAGGCAGGAGGAAGGGGGCACTAAAGGCAGTTTGTCTGCCTATCCAATGCCCTACTGGGCTCATACTGGCAGAGTGGGTGGGTGAGGGCTCTTGTGCACCTGTGCCCTATTCCTGTTTTATTTTATTTTTTTTTAAAAAAAACTATTTCCCTATCATTGAGGAAGTAGAAGGAAAAGAAATCAAAACAAACTACAGAAGGTTCTGGGTTGCCATAATTTATTCCTTTGTATGGGTATATATGGTGTGCTGGGGGGACTAAGAACCTTTGCCCCAACACAAAATTTGCTCGCCTTTCAAATAAGCTGGGAAATGGGTGTCCATGAGATTGAGAATTGTGTTGGGACATGCAGAAAGTTCAAAAGCTGGTGGATAACTAAGGCTGCAATCCTAACCATGTCTACTCAGAAGTAAGTCTCATTGAGTTCAATGGGGTTTGCTCCCAGGTAAGTGAGTTTAGGATTGCAGCCTAGGTTCAGAAGGTGCAGATTAGGTCAGTTCCTATTGGAATTTTGTTATTGTTGTTGTTTAGTTGTTTAGTCGTGTCCGACTCTTCGTGACCCCATGGACCAGAGCACGGCAGGCACTCCTTTCTTCCACTGCCTCCCGCAGTTTGGTCAAACTCATGCTGGTAGCTTCGAGAACACTATCCAACCATCTCCAACCATCGTCCCCTTCTCGTTGTGCCCTCCATATTTCCCAACAAGATCAAATTCCTCCCTGCACCCACACAAAGATTTACCACTCTCTCCTATTCTCATATCTCACATCATTTTGCCTCTGATATTTAACCCAGCTTTCATGCTTTCTTCCCTCCCCTTTGTATTCAACACCAGCTGCCTTGTTATTGTTGCCCTCCCCTCCACGTACATCAACATCACACCCTTATTTCTTTCTCTGCCCTCAGAAACTAAAAAGTATGTATGTTTCAGGCATATCTCACAAGCCCATGAAATGAACAAAACAAGAAGCGGGCAGCTCTTTGGGCAGGCGGTGAGGGTGGGAAAAACAGGTAATTTCTCGTCTCCACAAGGCATTCTCAATTCTCATGACAGTCAGTGCTTGCTTTCAGGCCATGGATGAAAAGCAAAAACATTTCATTTGCTCCTTGAACATTGAAGCCATAGATCATGGCCATGTTCCCTTGGAGACTGGAAATGGGCTTTTGTGGGGGAACTGAGGCTGTCCTTCAAAGAAGCTACTCTTTCGCTTGCTTTTAATCAGAAGCGCACTATCAGATATTTCTTCCAACACCAGATAAATCCAATGCAGCTAGGCCTGTTCCAGACCTTTATCAAGGCCCACTTGGTAGCAGGAAATAGAGTTTCTGATACAGAGTAAATCCTGGACCTTTCAGTGTTAAACTAGAGCACGCACTGTCAGTGATGTGTGAATGTAACCATTGGCCAAACATGGGCTCCCATAAACCAGATGGCTGGATCTGATAGCTTTTTATCAGGGATGGGGAACATGTGGCTCTCCAGATGTTGTTGGACTTCCAACTGCCATCAGTCCTGGCCAGGATGGTGAAAGTTCAGTAAACATGGGAGTTGCAGTGCAGCAACCTCTGGAGGGCTACAGGTTCCCCATTCCTACATGATATTTTCTGTGTGATAAGCCTTTCAAAGATCTTCTTCTTCTTCTTCTTCTTCTTCTTCTTCTTCTTCTTCTTCTTCTTCTTCTTCTTCATACCCCGCCCATCTGGCTGGGCTTCCCCAGCCACTCTGGGTGGCTTCCAACAAAATAACTTGGCTTCTTGCAGTGAGGGAACCACCAGAAGGCCCTTGGCGCTGGACCTTAGTGTCCTGGTAGAATGATGGAGGTGGAGACGCTCCTTCAGGTATACTGGACCGAGGCCGTTTAGGGCTTTAAAGGTCAGCACCAACACTTTGAATTGTGCTCGGAAAAGTACTGGGAGCCAATGTAGGTCTTTCAAGACCGGTGTTATGTGGTCTTGAACAGATATCCCTCCTAATAGGGAAGCTATATTTTTAACATACCTGCCCCCGCTTACGCCTATCAGAGATGCATTAACTAAAGTGGGGGAAGAGGTCAAGCACTCTGGCCAGCTTGTGGTGAAGACAGGAGTAACATTATTAACAAAAACAAACAAACAGAAAAAGGTTTTTTGTGCCACCTTGAGGATCTACCAATTTTATTATGGCATAAGCTTTCATGGGCTTGTGTCCATTTCTTGAGTCACAACTCATGAAGTGGACTCTAGTTCACAAAAACCTACGTTATAATAAAATGTATTTGTTTTTAAGGCGCCACACAATTCTTTTGTTCATTTTGATGCAACAGACTAACAGAAATACCCCTCTGGAAATTCTTAACAGTGTTTGCAATAGGTTTTTCACTTGTGCTGTGAATCGGGATTGGCAGCTTGTCGCAAAAATGTGCACAGAGGCAAGTTAAATGCTGGATCAGTAAGCAGTCTTTCCCTTCTCCCCACCAACATCTTTTTGCTTCAGGCTGGCTTAAAAATATTAAAGCAGTATATGTGTGTGGTGGATGACCCATATTTTACTGGGCTTCAGAACCCGCCAGAGATATTTTATGCCTCCTCAGTGAAAACTATAGACACATTTACAAAAGAAATATGACAGAATTCTGCACTGCTAACCAGAGAGCACCTACTATGTGCCTCTTCTTCTGCAATACTGTGTGACTCCCTCCTTCTTCATCATGGGATTCAATGACCTAACAAGACCAAGGAAAACTCCATCCTTCTGGAAAGTCTTTCCACAATTATTCCACAATATGTATTTTTTAAAAAAGGAATGTATGTTCATTGTCTTCATCTTATACAAATAATAACAAACTTCTAAATAACAGTTGCAAAATTACTCTGGGGACTGAGCAGGTTGTATATAGGTTATATTGTATGGATGCCAGCTAATATAACCACCACCAATAGATGGGCTTATCCTAACATGCTGGAAAAGTGTAGAAGTGAGAGATATGCCTGAGACATACCTACTTTTCGGTTTCTGAGGGCAGAGAAAGTGTGATGTTTCCTCTGCCTCCCAATGCTTATTTTAGGGCAGAAAATGTATGAGATAACCAGCCTCATATCACCAACATGCTTAAGTCTCATTAATGCATGACAGGGTTAATGCATAGAGTAAGCTGTCCTGCCAGGCTTAGCTAGGTCTGTTCCGCTCACCTTGGGAGAAAAGTAATCAAAGTCTTTGTTCACTTTCAGTCTACCAAAGAAGCTGAATGTGTGAGGTTTGAGCTGGTTGCTGTAGCTCAGACCACATGGCTCTAACAAGCCTGCCTTGTGTTCCCATACCAGTCCTTTTAGGAGCCTTCATCACTGTAACTATGCCAAGTTTTACTGTTGGTGTTTTCTGACAGATATATGAAAAGCACATGAAGCTGGCCTTTGGAGAGTGAGTAAACCATTTTCAGCTCACCAAACATGTACTGTTTTTCTATGCTGGGGCAAGCTTTGGAACTCACAAGGGCAGACATTAAAAGTCCAGCAGCCTGTATTTCCATGCTTTCCTTTGCTGCATGTTTTGTGATTTTAAATCTCTGCTGAGATTCTCTCCCCAAAGAGCACTTGCCCCAAACCTGGATCTTGACATCCAGGAATCCTCCTTTTTATAGACACATTTTTCCTTATACATTATACCAACAAAATGTGTGTGTGTTTTCAGAGCTGCAAAAGGTATCTTGAAACTCCATTGCACTGCAACCATTCCATTTAAGCAGGGAAGAAAGACCTCCAAAATGGTTCTTCCCAGCATTGCAAGATGGATATGATGTGCCATAAACACATTTACAGGAAGTAGAAAGTAAGTCCCTTGGATTCTCAGATACTATGCTTAGGTTTTGCGGCCAGCATTCTGTGATCCATTTGCATTGGATCATTGGACTCAGGAGTATATGATTTGCAGCTTTAACTTGATTGCAGTTTAGGGCCTGTGGGGAGGTAGCAAATGCTCCATCAAACTATGCATTTAAACCTAGGTAAGGGAATGCTTGTGGAGCATTTTTTTAAAATTATTCACTTCTTGCCCTCCCTCTAAGGAGCTTGAAGCAGTTTTTGTTTTGCCTTCAAATAAACCTGTGACAAAGGCAGACTGAAAGATTGTGATAAGACCAAGGCCACCCAATGAGCAGCACAGCTGAAGGGGAACTGCGCTTGAGTTTGCCACTCCCGAAACCAGCCCACTACACATTGCATCATTGTGACTCTCCATGCTGCATTGCTCCTTAGGGCTTTTTATACACCGAAGTGAAGATCAGAATGCCCTCCCCCTCCTGTGACTTATTTTAAATGACATGCAGAGTTCAAGGCTGCAAGCAGTGAAATGGAACACATCTGAAATCTGCTGCAAGATGTTAATAGCAGCAACAACAAAATAATTTCAATAATATACAATTTTAATACTGTATTTGTGAAGGACAGGTTAGAAATCTAGCAACAACAACAAATTTTTCACCTGCCTTTCAATATGAGCTTCTAGGATGGATTGTAACAATTAAAAAATTCAATGTTTAAAACCACTATTGCTATTACTATTATTATTAAAATAAAATATTAAAATCCAAAAAGAAATCAAATTAAAACCGAATCAAACAAATTACAGTCAAGCGAAGAGGGCGGGTTGTAAACACACAGGTCTCAGTTTTAGTGGACAGCAGGGTGTGGTGAGGGCAGTCAACTGACCTCCAGTTGCCTGTGTTTGCACTGCAAAAACCTCTCCTCTCTCTACCTCTTCCTCTCTCCAGCTAGGTATGTAGCTGCAGTGCAGGCAAGCAAAAGTCGGAGGAGTGCTAACATGCCAACCTTCCATCCACTGCTGGATCTCAGATGTCAAAGGCCAGGAAAAGAGGTATGCAATCTACATATGATGAAATCCACATAATGAAGGTGCCAGGTACACCTTTGTTGCGAGAAAATGCCACAGCTTAAGAGTTGCTTCAGAGAATGCCCTCTCTGGGGCTGCCACCCTCTGAACCTCTGAAAACAGCTATGAGGGCTCCCTCTGCCCTCACAATGGAAATCCACCAAGCACCCTTGTTTCTTATTTTTAGAGCTCTCTTGGAAACTTTCTTAATGGCGGATTCCCTCTGAGTCTCGGAGGGACCAGTTCCGTGGGATCGGGTCTTGCCGCTGCGGCAAAGCGGGGACCCTTTAAAAATCACAGGCGGGGGAAGCCTGTGAACGTGGGGACTCGGCGGGCACCATTTGCGCCCCCCCAATCTGCAAAGGGACCCCTTTAAGGGCTCCGGAGCGGGACGGGGAGCAGCGCGGTGCTGAGAGTCGACTGCTTCTTCCGCGGAGCGAAGCCGCACAGCCATGATCGGAGAGCGCTGACTTTTTTCTGGGACAATAGGGTTCGAAAGTAACTACTTGTGAGTAGGACTAAAAATTGGATTTAAAAGGACTAAAATAAGCTAATTTGATACCGAAGCGGGAAGGTATAAACAGGAAGTCTGCCTTCCTTTCTTGTAAATAGATCAAAGCAAAGAGACTGTAAAGCGGAAGCTTGGAAAGACGTTTTTTAAAAAAGGCTCAAATCCTAACATCAAGAAAGTGGTCTCCCCTCCAAATTGCAGGAGTGGAGGGGGGAAAGTTTGTGGCTTAATTACCTGCAAAATAAGAGGAAAAGAAAGCTAAAATCTGCTGCCTAAAACCTGGGAACGGACTGCCCCCAGGTAAGGAAGCCGTTCAGTGGAAAGCCTATTGGTAAGCAGAGGATTTTTGACTTAGCCCTGCAAAAAAAGATACAGTGTTTCTGGACTTCTCCTGGTTTTAAAGTAACTTTTTAAGTGGACTGAAACTGTTATCTTCTTTTTAAGTGAATTGGGGGACTTATTAGGACTATATTTGTACTTTAAAAGTTGCAAGTTCTGGCTGCTATTGTGTCCCCCTAGAGGAGGCTTGACATTGTTACAATAACAACTGGGTTGGAAAATTCCTTTTCAAAACAATCTTTCAAACCGTGGGACTGACCTTGGATTCTCATGAGAGTGTTATGGCAGATGAAAGAGCAAAATTAGAGCCGGTGCAAGAAAAGACTACTAGGTCTGGCAGGCAATACCGAACAGACACTGCACAACAGCGAAGGGCTTCAACATCTGGTGCATCTGGAATACCAGGGGCTGCCCCCTCACAGGTTAAACCAAAAGTTATGTCATCTGAAGACGTCTTAGCACATGCACTTGGAAAAATTAATGAATCCTTGGAAAATTTAGCCAAGCAAGTAGCTGAGACAAATAAACAAGTATCTGAAGCATCAGTTAAAATTGATCTGAATACAACAAGCATTAACAATTTGGGACAGAAGGTCACCACCAATACACAATCTATTGAAAAACTATTGCAGGAATCTGCTTCGACCAGAAAGATTGCTGAAGAAGCAAAAGACATAGCAACTGCTACTCAAGAGAAGATACCACCAGTATATAAGCAATTGGAGGACCACGGTTTGACATTGTCTATGATTGAATTGAAAGATAAACAAAAGAATTTAAGAATTAGGGCGGTACCAGAATGTGAGAAAGACAATTTGGCTGACTTTCTTACACAGGAATTTACAGATTTTTGGCAACAGGACTTGGGGAAGGAAGAATTTAAGATAGTGAGTGCATTTAGACTTGGAAGAGGACAAAGGAGGAACAAGGTGAGAGACTGTTTGATTACTTTCCGATCAAAGGAGGAGAGAGATAAAATTTTGAATTTGCACTATCAAAGGACTTTGGAGATTGATGACTCAAGAGTGGAGATATTCAAGGATATCCCAAAACATCTTTTGGATTTAAGGCTTAACTACAGTGACCTAGTTGCCCTGCTGAGAAGAAATAGAGTTCTTTTTAGGTGGGAATTTCCTCAAGGACTATCCTTTAAATATAAAGGAAGAAAGATAAAAATAAGATCAGTTAACGACAAAGACAGGTTTTTGAAAGACCACGAAGAAGATTTACAGAAAGAAGCGGAAGCCGGAGAAGAGCCAAGAGCATTGGAAAAAGGAATACTAGACATAGCAAATTTATCCTTTGGATTACACGGCCCAGAGAAAGAGACACCACCGACAGAACAAGAACAGACACTCGGAGCAGTTGGAGGTAAAGTGAAGTAACCCCACCATGGGTCTGCAACTTTTAAGTTGGAACTGTAATGGCCTTAACTCCCCGCAGAAGAGAAAAAGTGTTTTTCACCTACTAAAAAGGGAACAATTGGACTTGATTTGCCTACAAGAAACCCATGTAACAAGGCTACACAGGAAAATACTTATTAACAAGAGATTGGGACAGGAGTTCATTTCATCGGATAAAGTTAAAAAAAGAGGAGTTGTGATATATGCAAAGGAGAGACTATTACCGAAATTAATTTTTAAAGATGAACAAGGAAGATTTTTGGCAATTGAAATTCAAGTTCAAGGAGAGAAATTTTTGATTGTAGGAATTTATGCACCGAATGAGGGGAAATCTGAATTCTTTAAAAAGTTGCATGAGATTTTATTGGACTATTTAGATTATAACATGATTTTGATGGGGGACATGAATGGAGTAGTATCTACAAACATGGACAAGGCACAAAGGCAGGTAGTCACCAAGGATGGGAGACTACCCAAAACCTTTTTTGAGATGACAGACAATATGGATTTAGTGGACATTTGGAGAACGAAGAATCCCTTGGGAAGAGAGGGAACCTTCTTTTCTGAAGCCAAGATGACATGGACTAGAATTGACCAAATATGGGTAACTAGAGGAATGGCACCAAAGATAAAGAAAGTGGAAATCTGCCCAAAAACTTGCTCCGACCATAACGCTCTAAGGATAGAGATGAAGCAAATATCATGCGGCTCCTTCAGATGGAGGATGAATGACACCTTATTTGGAGATGAAGAAGTGTATAAAAAGGCCCAGAAAACTTTGAGAGACTACTTTGAAATAAACATGAACACCAATGTAGAAAAAAGAGTAATCTGGGACGCAAGCAAAGCTGTTATGAGAGGGTTTCTGATACAACAGAATGCAATAAAGAAGAGAAGTCAAAATGAGAAGAAAGACAAAATTTTGGAGAAAATAAAAGAAAGTGAGAAGAAATTGAGGGCAAAACCAAAGTCGCAGGAGATTTTGAGAGAAATAAAATTATATCAAGTACAATATATGGAAATGATGAATCAGGAAATAGAATGGAAAATTAAACAAATGAGACAAAAGACATTTGAATCAGCCAACAAATGTGGGAAACTGCTGGCTTGGCAAATGAAAAAAAGACAAAAATTAAATACTATTACAAATTTAGAAGTGGAAGGAAAGAACATACATAACCCAATTGAGATTAGAAATTGTTTCCAGAAGTACTTTAAACAATTATATTCACAAGGGCCTCAGAAAGAAATGGATATAGACCGATTTTTGAAAATAAACGGATTACAGAAAATTTCTCAAGAAAGTAAATTAATGTTGAACTATAAAATATCTGAACAGGAAGTAGAAGGCGCCATTCAAAATATGCAATTGGGCAAATCTCCAGGACCGGATGGGCTGACTTCTAGATATTATAGATCTTTGAAAGAGTGGCTATTACAACCTTTGAAGGAAGTCTGCAATGAAATTTTGGAAGGGAAAAGGGCACCAGAGTCGTGGAAAGAGGCGTATATTACACTTATACTGAAAACAGAGACTGAAAAGACTCAGCTTAAGAACTACCACCCTATATCGTTACTTAATGTGGATTACAAAATTTTTGCTGACATTTTGGCCAAGAGATTGAAAAAAGTATTGATGGAAGAGATTCATAAAGACCAAGCGGGTTTTCTCCCGGGAAGACATTTGTCTGATAATTTGAGGAATATAATTGATATATTGGAAAAGTTAGAAGTGAATATAAATACTAAAGCAGTTTTGATATTTGTGGACGCGGAGAAAGCTTTTGACAACATCTCTTGGAGCTTTATGAAGAGGAACCTACAGGGGATGGGGGTAGGCCAAGGTTTTGAAAATGGTATAGGTGCAATATATTCTGAACAAAAGGCAAAATTAATTGTAAACAATGTGGTGATGGAAGAATTTAAGATAGAAAAAGGGACACGACAGGGGTGCCCAATCTCTCCATTGCTTTTTATCTCGGTCCTGGAGGTTTTGCTGAACATGATTAGAAGGGACCGGTTGGGTAAAGGTATACAGGTTGGAGCCAAACAGTACAAATTGAGAGCATTTTCAGATGATTTAGTACTGTCGTTACAGGAGCCAGAATCTAGTACCAAAAGGGTTTTAGAACTAATTCAAGAATTTGGTCAAGTGGCAGGATTTAAACTGAACAAGTCAAAAACTAAGGTTTTAGAGAAAAACTTAACACCGATTGAAAGAGAGAGGTTTCAGAACGAGATAGGTTTAACTGTGGTCAAGAAAGTGAAATATTTGGGGATTAATATGACAGCAAAAAATGGGAACTTATTTAAAGATAATTATGAAAAATGTTGGACGGAAGTGAAAAAAGATTTAGAAATTTGGTCAAATTTGAAGCTTTCCTTGTTGGGTCGAATTGCAGCTATAAAGATGAATGTTTTGCCTAGAATGTTGTTTTTGTTTCAAACATTGCAGATTGTGGACAAAATGGATTGTTTCAAGAAGTGGCAGAAAGATATTTCTAGATTTGTCTGGCAGGGCAAGAAGCCCAGAATAAAATTTAAGATATTAACTGATGCAAAGGAAAGAGGCGGATTCGCCCTGCCAGACTTTAAACTTTACTATGAATCAGCAGCATTCTGCTGGCTGAAAGACTGGCTGCTTCTTGAGAACACAGACATTTTGGACTTAGAAGGTTTTAACAACGTTTTTGGTTGGCATGCATATTTGTGGTATGACAAGGTTAAAGCACATAAAGCATTCAAAAACCATATTGTCAGGAAAGCATTGTTCAATGTTTGGATAAGATACAAAGATTTATTGGAAAATAAAACCCCAAGGTGGTTGTCACCAATGGAAGCAAAGGCTCAGAAAAAGCTCAATATGGAGGCCAAATGGCCGAAATATTGGGAAATTTTGGAACAGGAGGGAGATAGACTAAAACTGCAGAGCTTTGAGAAACTAAAAAACAAAGTGCGAGATTGGCTACACTATTATCAGATAATGGAGGCATATAATTTGGACAAGAAAATTGGCTTCCAGGTGGAAAAATCAAAATTAGAAACAGAACTGTTAGAACCCAAAACTAAGATCTTGTCAAAGATGTATAACTTGCTGTTGAAATGGAATACTCAGGATGAAACGGTGAAATCTGCTATGATTAAATGGGCACAAGATGTTGGACATAACATTATGTTTGCTGACTGGGAACAGTTGTGGACCACAGGTATGAAATTCACGGCATGCAATGCCTTGAGAGAGAATATTATGAAAATGATATACAGGTGGTACATGACCCCAGTCAAGCTTGCAAAAATATATCATTTGCCCGATAATAAATGCTGGAAATGCAAAGAAACTGAAGGTACATTCTTTCACCTTTGGTGGACGTGCCCAAGAATTAAGGCTTTCTGGGAAATGATCTATAATGAAATGAAAAAGGTATTTAAATATACCTTTCTGAAGAAACCAGAGGCCTTTCTTCTGGGCATTGTCGGCCAATTGGTGCCAAAGAAGGACAGAACGTTTTTTATGTATGCTACAACAGCAGCAAGAATACTTATTGCAAAGTATTGGAAGACACAAGATCTACCCACTTTGGAAGAATGGCAGATGAAGGTGATGGACTATATGGGATTGGCAGAAATGACTGGCAGAATCCGAGACCAGGGAGAAGAGTCGGTGGAAGAAGATTGGAAGAAATTTAAAGATTATCTACAGAAATATTGTAAAATTAATGAGTGTTAGAATGATGTTGGATTGAAATTAAGTGGTTTCCAGCTGTAATGCTTTAAGAGAATATGAAAAAAAGGATTATAAATAGGTAATAATATAATGGTAAGGATTTGCTGAACTAACAATTTGGGGTGGAATACAAAAAAGGGAGGTATGAGGAGGTCCGGGAAACAAGTTAAAAGAAAATAAGTAACTGAAAATTTATGTGTGTTTTTTTAAAAAATTTCTTTATTCTGTATTTTTGTTATTTTCTTTTTTCTTTTTTTCTTTTATTGTAATATTATAAAAAATCTTAATAAATATCTTATAAAAAAAGGAAACTTTCTTGCCTCAACTGGCCTATTTAGCTGGATGAATGATATGTGATTGGCCAGTTCCTTATGATGATGTTGGTGGCGCTGTGGTCTAAACCACAGAGCCTCTTGGGCTTGCCGATCAGAAGGTTGGCGGTTTGAATCCCCGTGAAGGAGAGAGCTCCTGCTGCTCTGTCCCAGCTCCTGCCGACCTAGCAGTTTGAAAGCAAATTGTGCAAGTAGAAAAATAGGTACTGATGCGGCGGGAAGGTAAACGGCATTTCCGTGTGCTGCTCTGGTTTCTGTCATGGTGTACCGTTGCACCAGAAGAAGTTTAGTCATGCTGGCCACATGACCCTGAAAGCTGTCTGTGGACCAACACTGGTTCCCTCAACCTGAAAGCGAGATATGCGTCGCAACCCCATAGTCACCTTTGATTGGACTTAACCGTCCAGGGGTCCTTTACCTTTTGCCTTTCTGCCTTTCTGCTTTTACATTTTTCTTGTGTTTCTTGTGATCTTTCTATTTGCTGTATGCTGCTTAACTGTTTACTATACAATTAATCAATATATATTGTTCCTAAAAAAGATAAAATCTGAGAAGTTGCAAAAAATATCAACTTATATCTCTTCCTGGTGGACCTTGGGAAACCATGTTGGCAGATGGCAGTTAGTTTTATTCTAGGTAATAAGAATATATAAAGAGCCTTTTTTGGAAGAGTGTAGGGACACGGGTGGTGCTGTGGGTTAAACCACAGAGCCTAGGACTTGCCGATCAGAAGGTCAGTGGTTCGAATCCCTGTGATGGGGTGAGCTCCTGTTGCTCGGTCCCTGCTCCTGCCAACCTAGTAGTTCGAAAGCACGCCAAGTGCAAGTAGATAAATAGGTCCCGCTCCGGCGGGAAGGTAAACGGCGTTTCCGTGCACTGCTCTGGTTCACCAGAAGTGGCCTAGTCATGCTGGCCACATGACCCGGAAGCTGTACACCGGCTCCCTCGGCCAATAAAGTGAGATGAGCACCACAATTCCAGAGTCGGCCATGACTGGACCTAATGGTCAGGGGTCCCTTTACCTAGTGACCCATGCAGGTCAGCATCCTGTTCTCACAATGGCCCCAAACAGGACCTGAGTACCACAGCACTCTCCCCACCTGTGAAGCTCTGCATCTGGTACCCAGAGGCATACTGGCTCTGAAACAGTCACCCTGCCCTTCAGAAGAAACTACTTTCTAATTTGGCCTTTCCCTTCCAACTTTCCTTTTCAGTCTGGCTGTGGAGCGAGCGGTGTTTTTATTTTTTTTGTAAAGTATATTTTATTGTTTGTCACCTGCAGCACTTGAGAAAAATTACACAAATCCATCAAAGTAATGAATCTCCTCAGCAGCAACAAATAGACAAAGACAGACAGGCTCTCATCGGAAACAAGGCATCTTTAAAAATTAATGACAAATAAATGGCTGTTTGTGCTTTACCTCACTGCAAGGAGGCCTGTGTGTGCCACCAGACGATGGGAATAATGCAGGGTGTACGGAATTCTTCCCCGCCTTGTAATGCTAGTGTTGGTTACCATCTATCTGCGGTTCGATGACACCAGTCAGAGGCTTTACGTACGAAATTGATTTGATTTGCTCAAATCCATGAAAGGCAGGGGAGCATGGTCTATTGGCTAAAACAATTGATTAAGGTGACGGAGTTGATATCGCTGCTCTTTGTAGCAATGCAGGAGCTGCCAGGATGGAGCAGTCATGGGACGATGTTGCTTAGTGATGGGTTGATACTTGTTAGAATGAGACACATGTGCAACATGGGGCAAAGGAAGGCGCAAAAACACATGGGGAATGGAAGCTGAGAGGGAAATGGAAAGCCACGCAATCGGAATAATCGAATCTTAGAGTTGGAAGGGATTCAAGGATCATCTAGTCCAACCCCCTGCAACGCAGGAATCTCAACTAAAGCATCCATTACAAATGACTATCCAACCTCTATTTAAAAACCTCCAAGGGCGGACAGCTCACAACCTCCCAAGGAAGTCTGTTCCACTGTCAAAAAGCTTTTAGGTCCACTAGAACACACCAGCTCTCCTTCAGTTCCTTAATATTGATACCTTCCAGATCTCTTTCAGATGCCACTATCAGTAACTAGATGCAGATAATCTCTCAGTGGTGTTAATGAAATGGTTCCTTCAGGTCACAGCCTCATCCACTGTTTGTCAGTTGGATCCAGAACTAGAGATGGTAAATCTGAGTAATATTAAGAATCAGTTATACAAAGAAACTTGAAATGCATTGAAGCCCATCAGAGTAAGTTGCTCAGCCTTAGCCAGCAGTTTATTGGGTCTGTCTACTGTACAAGGTTCTGTGAAGAAATGTAGAACATAAAGTGTCACTTTCCCCTCCCACTGGGAATAAAAGGTGAAGGTTAAAAATGAATAAATAGCCAGCTTCCATTTCAAGATGAGAGGGAGGGAGGGAGGGAGGGAGGGAGGGAGGGAGATGGAATGAAGCTGTGATTAATTTCTAAAATGGACACTGAGGTATCAGAGCTACCTTCACCATGTCTTCTGTCTTGAAAACTCCTAATCCCAGATATGTCATGGCTACTCAGTGTCAGGAGTCAGTCCATCTGAACATGGTCAAAGCATTCATTCTTTGCAGACTCCCAAGGCTAAGCCTAGATATTAAACACCATTTCTAAGAGATGAGCCCTAATGTGTTGTGGTTCAAATGAAATTATATATACCTTTCCGTATGGTTTTTGAGGTGAGAACTGCATAGTAACATTTAGAGAAATATGAAAACCCTAAAGGATAATTCCATTTTAATCCATGTATTTGTTCTCTTCCAGACATCCTGTTTATTGAGCGTGATGCGTTTGCACAATGTTTGTGGAGAGGATAGATGATGTTGTCTATTTATTGAACATTCATTCTGATTTGTGGGGTGGCTATATAATGTTGCATTAACCCACACTTTTCCGTGCACTTTCCTTATCACAAAAAGTTTCTTGTTTTCCTGGGTCAGGTTGGTTTCATGTGCAAGAGCATCAAATCTACATCAAATGTGCAACTTGAGTTTGCCAGTATGGGCCTGGATCGCACCCACAAATGGTGACAGTCTGGGGGGGGGAACCCCTTAGTGCTGAAAGTGTAAATCGGGACAATTTCCTTAAAAATGAGGACCAAACAAACTCTTCAAGCATCCCTAGCCATGGTCTCTCAACTCTGGCCCTTGGGGTAGTCTCTTTCCTGCCTTTACAATACATCCCATTGTCTGCTTTCACCAGGAATACCTAGTAGTGGCAGACTTTCTATATGATGGTAGAGATGCCTGTGATAAGCCATTGCATGCTGACTCTAGATGATTTGAGGAAAATATCCCCTGGGACCCCTTCATGGATCACTGCCTTGCCGTGGCGAAGGGGCTTGAATAACTCAGAGAAGCTATGAGCTATGCTGTGCAGGGCACCCAAGATGGACAGGTCATAGTGGAGAGTTTTGACCAAACGTGATCCACCTGGAGCAGGAAGCGGCAAGCCACTCCAGTATCCCTGCCAAGAAAACTCCATGGACAAAGACAAAAGGCATATAAAAGTTATGCCGCTGGAAGATGAGCCCCTCAGGTCAGAAGGTGTACAACATGCTACTGAGGAAGAGCGGAGGACAAGTACAAATAGATTCAGAGCTGATGAAGCGGCTGGGCCAAAGCCGAAAGGACTCTCAGTTGTGGATATGCCTGGAAGCAAAAGGAAAGTCCAATGCTGTAAAGAAAAATATTGCATAGGAACCTGGAATGTAAGACAGAGGATGAGATGGTTGGATAGTGTTCTCGAAGCTACCAGCATGAGTTTGACCAAACTGCAGGAGGCAGTGGAAGACAGGAGTGCCTGGCATGCTCTGGTCCATGGGGTCATGAAGAGTCGGACACGACTAAACAACAACAACAATCCCCTGGGAAGGCCGCTTCTTCCTTATCTGTAGGGCCTTCCAGCTCTTGTCCTTTTGCCTTGCCTGTACTTTGAATGCTACCTCTTTGAACACCCTTGGGATGATAGGAGATTTCTCAAGAAACACTTCAGTAGCCATATAGAATTTCCATTCGGAGGGAAAGTAGATTTCTGTCATGCAAGCCTTTCTTATAGGATGCCTTACATGTTGCTGGATCAGATCCCAGGAAATACTACAGTTTGGCAGGAAACCTACGGTCCCAAGCCAAATTTGGGAACAGTTTATCATTTGGGGGTGCATAAGAAAAAAGGGAAGGGGATCTCCTTTGCCACAAGCTCCTTCTAGCTAGTAAAAGGAAAACTACTGTGTCTTTTTAGGGTGTCTATTCCACCCCACCCCACCTCAGAATCTGTACCATGTTGTGGTTTTTGCAATTGATTAGCCAATATAAAGGCCAAGGAGTCGGATGACTACACAGCCATCTCTTGACCATGATGCAGTACTGTGTTCTGGAGGCAAGAGACAAGGGCATATCCAGCAAAGGCCTCGCTATGGCTGAGACAGAGTGTGGGAAGGAAGATGAATGGTTCTTGAATCGTTTCTAATTTATGGGGCTCCATGATTCCCGCCGCCATATGTCTCTGTGAAATGACACCATGACTTCAGGAACAAAGACTAATGTGCACCTGCATGAGAAGGATGAAGTAAATCATCGGAGGGCAAGGGTCTCTCTTGATTGCTGTTAAGGAACGCACCACAATGAATGGGGCTTGTAGGCATGGGAGTGCAAGGGTCTGCCCAAACATATATAGCTCAAGGCTGTCTTTCTGTGCATCAGCCAGAAAGAAAGAGAGAGAAAATAAAAATAGAAAGAAACAGAAATACCTCTCCCCGTAGCTAGTGCAGATTCCAGTGACTACTGCAAAGGGTGGTTCACCTTATGTGTTGGGATATTCAGGCAACTTACAGAGATGCTAATGGAATAGCACTCTCTTCATCTCTGTCTGTCAATTCTTCTCTTGCAAATGCTTCTTCCACAGCTTGCCTTGTAGTCTTGACTTGCCTTGGAACTTGTTTCTCCCTTCCCTGGTTGCTGAAGAAATGCAGGTGGGTCCAGGTTTCATCCTCCTTCCAGCTTACTTTCACCAGGCCCTCATATGGTTTCTTAAGACTTACTTTAGTCTTCTTCAGACTTTCTTCCTCATGTGTTTCCTGTCATGTGTTGTGTGTGATGTAGGTAGGTGGGTGGCGGGAGGACGGGTGAATTTTCTGGCCCTGCCTCCCATCAGATTCTTGAGGTCTCCATGTACTGAGGCAGGAAATCTGCATGGGAGAGCAGGACCTACTCCATGCAAGCAGGAATCCCAGAATAAGGCTATACAGTGGTACCTCAGATTAAGAACTTAATTTGTTCCAGAGGTCCGTTCTTAACCTGAAACCATTCTTAACCTGAGTTACCACTTTAGCCAATGGGGCCTCCCACTGCCGCCGCGCCACCAGCACACAATTTCTGTTCTCATCCTGAGGTAAAGTTCTTAACCTGAGGTACTACTTCCAGGTTAGCAGAGTTTGTAACCTGAAGTGTCTGTAACCTGAAGCGTCTGTAACCCGAGGTACCACTGTACTTCCCCCTCTGCTCTACCTTAGCATTTTGGGGCTAAGTAGTGATATTGCTGAAGTTTGCAGCTCAGAATACAAATTGCCTAACAAGAGCGGTGGACTCATAATCTGGTGAACCGGATTTGATTCCCCGCTCCTCCACATGCAGCTGCTGGGTGACCTTGGGCTGTCATACTTCTCTGAAGTCTCTCAGCCTCACTCACCTCACAAAGTGTTTGTTGTGGGGGAGGAAGAGAAAAGGAGAATGTTAGCCGCTTTGAGACTCCTTAGGGTAGTGATAAAGCGGGATATCAAATCCAAACTCCTCCTCCTCCTCCTCCTCTTCTTCTTCTTCTTGGCACTAGGGAGGGGAGGACTTGCAGAGTCATTTATATTGTGTTTGATACATTAACTATGCACCTCCATAAAGGACAACATCCTTGTGTCCCCATAAGGCAGGCATAGGCAAACTTGGCCCTCCAGATGTTTTGAGACTCCAATTCCCATCATCCCTTACCACTGGTCCTGTTAGCTAGGGATGATGGGAGTTGTAGTCCCAAAACATCTGAAGGGCCAAGTTTGCCAATGCCTGCCATAAGGTATTGGTTACTTGTAGGTCGTCTGTTACAATTCAATCTATGTGGAGTCTCCTTTGAAGGCTGTCTAGAAATTAGGTCTTGTACAAAATACAACTGCCTACACGTTGAGTTGAACTGGGAATAAAGAACATCAATCCACCTGGCTGCATTGGTTTATAGTAAACTTCTGAGCAGAATTCAATGTGCTGGCTATGATATGGAAACCTGAAATGGCCGAAGCTTAGCTCATCTTAGGGTGAGAGCATCTTCTTCCTTGGGAGTTTCCCCACTTGATGAGTTCAGCAGAGGTGGCTTTGCTCTGGATCCCACCTTATAAATCATTGAGTATTCTGGGTAGGTAACAGCACTTTGTGGAATATATTTTCCAGGGAGGGTCACAAAGTGATATTGCATGTTTCAGATGCTATTCTATTCATCCAGTCTTTCAGATTTTCTGTTTGACAGGTAAATATATAATGTATGTATGCTGCTGTCTTATATACCTATACATATATCTTACAGATACATTCACGTTCTAATACATAACTAGTTGATGTTAAAGTCTTTCATTGCATTTTACAATTACTGGGGTTGTAAATCAGCTTTGGCACGGTTTAGAAATGTTGCAAATAAATAAGTTGAGGCCGTTGTGTAGAAGGAGAATTCTTCATGGCCTCACCAGTTATATTGCAGCACGAGAGCTGTAACTGTACCAGCATAATCTCTCAGGAAAGTTGCAATATTAGGAAAGCTCACATTCTCTTTGCCAGAGGTGAGAGGTAAGAGGGAAAAACACACAGCTATGCAGTGAAATAAACACTTTGGATGGTCTCAGGTCAGCACCATTTTGATAGCATGCCCAGGACGCTTTCTGCATGATGAAATGCTGAAATCCACAAATGGAAATCCCTCCCCCTCATTTTTCTCATCCTGTTCCATTTATTTTTATTGCCTAAATATTTGTTTGTTTGTTTCATAATTTATTCATCAAAATTATATTTATTTCTGTGGCTTACATTCCCTTTCTTTCTTTTTTCTTTCTTTTTCAAATCTGATTTTGGCAGCTGCCTCCTGGCATCCATCATTTTGTTTCCCCAGAATGCCCTGAATATTGTGTTGCTCCAGGGCATTCTGGGAAAAAAATGTTGACTGTCAGGAGCAGTTGCTGAGAGATGCATCTGCTACTGAGAAGCCCCTGACCAAATCTGGCTCTACAGAAACCTTCCCTGTAAAGTGAGAAGGACTTGATATTTGAAATGCCACCTGCTCTTCTATCCCTGAAGTGTAGTCTAGTCTGCTTCCAACAGATTTGCTTTGGGCAAGTCTTGGCTTTGGTTCAAAAGGTATTGTGCCAACAGACCATTCTACTTTCTTAGAGAGCCAGTTTGGTGTAGATCTTGTAGTGTTGGAGCAGGATTTGTGAAACCAGGGCTCAAATCTGCAGTCAGCCGTCGGGTGACCTTGGGCCAGTCACTGTCTCTCAGTCTAACCGACCTCACAGGGTTGTTGTGAAAATATAGAATCATAGAATCATAGAGTTGGAAGAGACCACAAGGGCCATCGAGTACAACCCCCTGCCAAGCAGGAAACACCATCAGAGCACTCCTGACATATGGTTATCAAGCCTCTGCTTAAAGACCTCCAAAGAAAGAGACTCCACCACACTCCTTGGCAGCAAATTCCACTGTCGAACAGCTCTTACTGTCAGGAAGTTCTTCCTAATGTTTAGGTGGAATCTTCTTTCTTGTAGTTTGGATCCATTGCTCCGTGTCCGCTTCTCTGGAGCAGCAGAAAACAACCTTTCTCCCTCCTCTATGTGACATCCTTTTATATATTTGAACATGGCTATCATATCACCCCTTAGCCTCCTCTTCTCCAGGCTAAACATGCCCAGCTCCCTTAGCCGTTCCTCATAAGGCATCGTTTCCAGGCCTTTGACCATTTTGGTTGCCCTCCTCTGGACACGTTCCAGTTTGTCAGTGTCCTTCTTGAACTGTGGTGCCCAGAACTGGCACCACATATAATGGAGAGAATAACCATGCATGCCACCTTGAGTTCCTTGAAGGAAAGATTAGCTGTAAATGGAATGAAAAAATATACCGTATATTTTAATTTAGAATGGATGTTCTAGTTCCATGAAGCATTGGCTAATTGTTTGTAACTTTGATCAACTTTAGATCTCTCTCTCTCTCTCTCTCTCTCTCTCTCTCTCTCTCCTTAATGTTTATACCATGTTGTTTATTGTTTGCCTTTTTTTCTGCTCTTGAAAAAAGAATCCTCTAAAACCCAAACAAAAACATTTTCTTTTTAAAAAAAGAAACAGTTAATTGGACTCCAGTAATTAAGACCAAGCCTTGAAATAGTCGCAGCCAAAGCATACGAAATGGAACTAGACATAAAATGCCACAAAAATAATGTACTAGGCCCCAGTAATGATGGCTATAATTTATTTGTCTCTTGCCCGCTTCCTCCGTTTCATTTAGAATGGCATCAATAATGTTGATTGCAGCTTTTAGTGTTTTAGAGTTGGTTTTCCCACCTGTGCCGATAATGGCTGGCTGGAGATGAAGAAAGGCATCATTAGAATAGGTGCTGGTTTTTAATGTGTATTCAGTGGTGAGTAATAAAACCGCAGGTTTCTTTCTGAATCTCTGATTATTCTGTATTTGGAGGGTGAGGGCTGATATTTGTAGCAGGTGCTCCTATATGTACAGTAGGTTACTGGCAGTGGGGTTTTCTGTAACGATAGGATTTTCTTGGGTGCTATAGCTGGGGGGCTCTCCAAGGTCCAAAGGCTGATTACATCACTGTTCCCATTAGAAGAGATTGACCTGAAGGGCATGTTGGATCTTAGGAGTCAGCTTTTCACTCTGGTAAGGTAGAAGAGCATAGAAAACCATTCTCAAATGGTTACAAGATGGGTTCCAGACAGAGTGGGGTGGGTTCACATGGACACCTCCTGAACTTTTCATCCATTTTAGCATGTCCCAATTAGCCCAATCCTCAATGTACTGCAATACTGGAAAAGAATATAAAAGGAATCCAACAAGTAGTCTGTGAATTGGACATGAAGCAGGTCACAGTGTAGAAAATCAGGCTGTAAGCATTAACAGACAGATGAACCAACTAAATCTGGGTCCAGTTTTCATTGGAAAGAGCCATTTTTCATCAATGGCGCTGTGAGGGAACCGCAGACATTTTATAATAAATAATATTTTTTTATTTATACCTCACCCTTCCTGGTTCAGAAAACCAGGCTCAGGGTGGCTAACAACAAATTTAAAACACTTAATTGATGCAACCAAAAAACAGCATAAAATACAGTATAAAACGCGAATAACAATTTTAATGTTTGGGCATCTACTGGTTCTTGTGTGCTGCTTTGATTTAATATTATTATTTTTTTAATGCCAGGGTTTTCTCCAACTAAGTCATCCTCAGGGCAGACCCATTGATTTAATGACTTGTCAATTGATTTCAGTGGATCTATTCCGGGGATAGCATAACTGGAAACAACCCCATATCTTCAACATTGTTTTAAAGAATGAATAGTTGCATCCATCATTAAATCCATTGATTAAGGACCCCAATCTGTTTCATGTGATAGCACATTTTTGAGGGCAAACATGACTTGGACACACACACACACACACACACACACGTGTATGCATACACACATGTACACCCTGTCATAGGAAAATGTACAGTTCTCGCTATACCTCCTCACTTTAAATGCATCTCCATCCCCCCTGGGAGTCTTTCAATTGTGAATGCATTCTGTCCTTAGCATCATCTTTTACACCTGGGTTAATCTTGGTACTCAGCATCCAAACGGCGCCAGTTACCCATGAAAACACCTTTGAGTAAACATTATTTCCTTTCTTTTCTGCACAATTTACCACTGCCCCCAATATGTAATGAAGCTCAGCATTTCTAGGGAGCAGCTCATATTTTTGTATGCAGCCTCGTTTCACACCTATTAGAAGCTGGCCTGGTTAAACTGAAGCCTGTTAGGATGCCAGCAGTCACTTCACTGCAGGGGGTGGCTTGATGCTTTCAATATGCTTGAATGAATATTTAGATGTTCAGGCTGGCTTCTCCAATAATCAGGTATATATTCAAGAAGAGCCTGTTCCTTCCTACCTGTTTGTATTGGAAAGAAAATCAGATTGGGCGAATCCTCTAGAAGCTATCACTCAGTTTCTTCAATGCTGTTGTGGGCTGATAAATTATTTTCTTTCAAACTGTCTAGCGGCAGGGCCATATTCACATGTCCTACGAATGTATGGGGGTGTACAGAACTGTGGTCAGTGGAGCTGGCCAGGGCCTGAGTCCAGGGCCCTGCATCTCATGACAGGTGCATCATGCCAGAGGCAAGATGTGTGTTGTGGTACACTAAGCAGTAAAGTGCTACATCACCAGCCAGAACTGCAGCCACCCACCATTTTGATTTCAATTGTTTCTCCCAAGTGGGGATGGTAGTTAGCGCATCCATTCATAAGCCACCTTTCGGATCATGAGCCCAATGGGAGCGCCAGCCAAGTGAAGTGGTGGCAAAGATGATTAGGGGCCCCTCAGATGACAGCTCACCCCAGAGCTCCCGTCAAACCTAGCATCACCTCCGATTGTGGTGGTAAACTCCAACCTTGGCCCATACACATTCACTTTATTTTGTTTTTTAATATTTTTTTTTGAATTTTATAATAATTTTTTTTTTGACAAAACATCCATCTTACATATAATATATAGACCACTTGGCCATCTTGGCCTGAGACTTCCCTCCTCCTCAACTAATGGTTTTCCTAATTATGTTCTGATATTGCATTTTGTTGTTATTATTAACCTTAAATTCAAATCTTAAATACAGCATTTAAACATCATATTGATAACTGATATCTCTAACCTTGCAAAACTTCTTGTAGCCCTACTAACAATGTCTGTTGTTTACAATTGACTCTCAAATACAATGTAAATTTATTCCAGTCTTTCAAAAAGGTGTGGTCCTGCTGGTTCCGGATTTTCCCAGTTAGTTTCGCCAACTCGGCATAGTCCATTCACTTCATCTGCCAGTCTTCTTTTGTTGGGATCTCTTCTTGTTTCCATTTTGGGGCCAACAATATTCTTGCTGCAGTTGTTGCATACAAAAACAAGGTTTTATCTTGCTTATGCATTTCTCTACCTACAGTACCCAGCAGGAAGGCTTCTGGTTTCTTTACAAATGTATAGTTCAACATTTTTAGAAGAAGAAGAAGAAGAGGAGGAGGAGGAGGAGGAGGAGGAGGAGGAGTTTGGATTTGATATCCCGCTTTACCACTACCCGAAGGAATCTCAAAGTGGTTAACATTCTCCTTTCCCTTCCTCCCCCACAACAAACACTCTGTGAGGTGAGTGGGGCTGAGAGACTTCAAAGAAGTGTGACTAGCCCAAGGTCACCCAGCAGCTGCATGTGGAGGAGCGGAGACGCGAACCTGGTTCCCCAGATTACAAGTCTACCACTCTTAACCACTACACCACACTGGCTTTAAAAGTTCATGATATATCATTTCCCAGAAAGCCTTCACTTTCTTACAAACCCACCACATATGGTAGAAGGTACCCTCTTTTTCTTTACATTTCCAGCATTTACTCTATTTACTCTGTACATTTTTGCTAACTTCACTGGTATTATGTACCATCTATACATCATTTTCATTACATTTTCTTTAAGCAAATTGTCTGGTTTTCTTTAAGCAAATTGTCTGGTTCAGCAACATCTGGAATGCTAAAGGTTCCCCATGCACATTTCATGATCTCAATAGAGCCCCCATGCATGCAGTTATAAGGACATCCAGCTCCCCCTTGCAATTGACAGAATGGCTGACTGTCATCCTATCCATTGAGCAGAAGGAAGGTTCTGCCTTATCTGCCGAACAGAATTACAGACCCGAAGGTTGTTTAAACATCATTATGCCAGCCTTGCAGGCTACTAGCTACTCATTTGCACATTAGACATTACTTACATCTTTCCAAGCTGATTAAAGGGAAATTTGGACTTTGCCCAAAAGATGGAGGGTGATTTCAACATAACTGGGATGGGCTGGCATGAAGGGGAGGGGTAGCAAGCACTGATCATTTAGTTAATGCTGCTTTTATTGATCAGTAAAAAGCCTCTAAATTTGCAGATCATTCTTTATTGGGTAATAAACTTTATAGTTCTGGTTGTCCTGTGGGAATGGCTTTTATGGGTCTTCACTTCTATTGCTGAGGTCGTTACTAGCAGCACCGAGGAGAGAGGTCGGCTGTAGTTACATCACTGTTTTCCCTGGAATTAAGTGGTCCCACCAGGCTTCATCAGTATAAACACAGAGGCAGCCTCCCTCCATTTCTGTACAATTGGGACAAAATTCTTGGGGACGGGGCTTGGAGGAATATTAGCAAAGCCTTAGCTTTGTTGCCTCTTCACTCACCTACAAACAGATTCTTATTTTTTTAAGAATTAGATATAGGGAATCCTAAGGATAGCTTTCACCATTCTCCTTTCTGAGAGGCTTAGATCTGTGAAGTTCTCATGATATAAGAGCCAGGAGCAAAACCATTTGAAATTGCCTCCAGGTAGAAGCTGATCCATGCAGTGAGCTGTTGAGTAGATACTGCACAGATTGACACACACACCTCGCTGCAAACACTTTTGTCCCTGTGATCTTTTTCCATGCTTTAAATGCTAAACAGCCTCTTGGGTCTGAAGTCCCTTCTTGGGACCCTGCAACACAGACACGTCTGTCTTACGAATTGCTGCTTTATTCTTTATTGATTAGCATTAAGTGGGCACATGGTAAACACATATCCCAATAAATAATAAATCATAGTAAATAATGCACATTAATTAGGGGGAACATTGCAATAGTGCACATAACCTGTCTGGAACTAGAGAGCCTTTCCAGGTTCTCAATATAAAGACCAAGGCTGCATTCACACAACAGTATATTTCGCTTCCCTCCTGTTTCCCTGACTCTTAATTCCTCTTGTTATAAGTGAACTTTCACATGACATAAAAGCAACTTCCGTAATAGTGCATGTTTAGCACTCATTTCTGTGTTATTTGATTCCAGAAAGAAAAGATCTGTTGCAGCCCCCATCACCTAGAAAATCACGGGAGTATAGTAACAAAAATTGGGGCTGTATAAAGACATACAGTTCTTTCCTGCTGTTTTCATGGGGGAACAGAAGCACACCTTTTCAGAAAGGGTGGAGAATAGTGCCCTTGTCCAATGACATTCATTGTTGCGTCACGCCATGCCCACTGGTGTGAATGGAATTTAGCACAACATGTTGGTATGTTGGCCAAAAAGCCACAGTTTCATACTGCTGCGTGAAAGGAACATCAGAAAACAGGACAGAAGCACTAGTGTTACAATCAGGAAAATGAAAATAATATACCCCAAATCCAAATGCACTCCAAATCAGTGGCATCCTAGGTTTCCTTCCTTTCCTATCCTGCTTGCCATTGCACTCTTTGCATGTAAGGGAGGGAGAGGGAGCAAGTCAGATCTGAACCATAACAGTTTTTAAAAATTATTTATTTAAACCCCTCTCCCCAGTTCCTATTTGGCTAGTCTGGGAAAAAGAAGCAGATGCCATATATATACCGTATTTTTCGTCACATAGGACGCACCGGCCCATAGGACGCACCTAGTTTTTTGGGGGGGAAATAAAGGAAATTTTTTCCCTTTATTTCCCCCCCAAAACCAGGTCGGGGAATCCAAACCAGGTCGGGGAACAGCGGGATGGCGGCGCTCCGCCTCCCCACTCTCCCCTGAGCTTGTGGGGCTGGCGCTGGGGAGAAGCGCACTTCTCCCTAGCGCCAGCCTCCAAACCAGGTCGGGGAACAGTGGGATGGCGGCGCTGCGCCTCCCCGCTGTCCCCCAAGCTTGTGGGGCTGGCGCTGGGGAGAACCGTGCTTCTCCCCAGCGCCAGCCTCCAAACCAGGTGAAGAAACAGCGGGATGGTGGCGCTGCACCTCCCTGCTGTCCCCCGAGCTTGTGGGGCTGCCTGATGTCTGCCCGAAGCACGGGGCGCTCTGCTTCAGCGCTCCCCGCGCTCCATGCAGTAGGCTGCGGATGTCTTCCCGAAGCGCCGGGCACTCTGCTTTCAGCGCGCCCCGCGCTCCGGGAAGCAGGCTGCTATCCGCAGCCTAGGGAGCCCTGCGGGAACTCCCGTGGGCTCCCCAGGCTTGCTGATAGCTTCCTGAAGCCTCGAGAGCGAGAGGGGTCGGTGCGCACTGACCCCTCTCGCTCTCCAAGCTTCAGCGAAAGCCTGCATTCGCCCCATAGGACACACACAGATTTCCCCTTCATTTTTGGAGGGGGGAAAGTGCATCCTGTAGGGCGAAAAATACGGTGTGTGTGTGTGTGTGTGTGTGTGTGTGTATATATATATATATATATATATATATATATATATATATATATTCCAATCTTGAAAATGTTTCTAATGTTTTAAGTTTTCCTAATCAGGCACCAAGCAAAATGCCACCACACAAAGAAGGATGATTCTCAACAGAACAACGGTGGAGAGGGGGGAGCATAAGTGGGAGGCTTATGCTCTCAACCTCTTTCCACCCCTCCTTGCTCGCTTCCTTCCTTTTGACTGCAGAGCCCCTGCTAATGTACTGACAGAGCTCAGTTCCCCAGTCCTGTGCTTTGCAGCTCATTTGTCAAAGAGATAGATCTCTATGAAAGGCTGTTAGCAGGGCATTTACTACCCATTTTTCATCCGGAGATGTCATCATCTTCCAAGATTAATTAAGAAAAAAGAAAAGACATCTTGTCTCCCTTTTGTTTTCCCTTTCCCCATTTTTTTTTTACAAGCCCTTTCTTTGCATTCACATACGGAATACTTGCATAGAAGTACAAGACAACACACAATTTAGGATTGTTTGCTTTCCTTGGTATGAGATAATATATTGCCTCCCACAACCACAACCTCCTTTCGTCTTATTTGAAAGTAAGTGGGAAAGCTTCATTTCGAGCTGAAGCCATCCAGAAACTAGTGTGTGTGTGTGTGTGTGTGTGTGTGTGTATTTATATGTAAAAAAAGAAAAAAAGCTACTTGCAGAATTAAAGTCAAGGTTTCCCAAGGCCTGATAGCTTGGAGTCCATAATAAGGAAGTAATGGATGCTGATTACATACTGTATTTTTTCCTATAGCCACTATAATTTACTTTTCTATAAAGCTTGCGACTCCAATGCCATCTCGTAGACTCCCCTCCAGTGGGTGTATGACAGAAGACCAGGAGTAGCTATCACAGTGTGCTGTAGTTATGGTTGGACTCCAATGCCCATCAGCCCCAGCCCCAGCCAGCATGGCCAATGTTCAGGGATAATGAGAGCTATGATCCAACAATGTTTGGAGGACACCATGTTGGCTACCCTTGCATAAGATGTTGAAAGAACTACAGCTCCCATGGACCACTGGGCCTTTTATTCTGGTACACTGCTATGCAGCTTACCCTACCAAGGCAATGGAAAGGAAGGAGTAAGGGGTGGACTTCTCTCCCCCCCCCATCCATGCTCCATATTTTGCTGTTGCTCTTTCCATTGATGATCAGTAAGTCTTTAAATGTAAGGGAGATTGGATAGGTGATCATGAGGCTGTTAAAGAGTGGGGGTTGGGGATTAGGGATGGAAGCAGGGAAGTAGTGTCCAAATTCTGCATATCACAGTTGCAATGTATGAGAGGGGGAAGATGCAGGACATTACCAGGGGGTTGTTTTGTGTGCAAGGTGAGTTGCACAAAAGGAGAGGAAGGAGGCAATGGCGTGGGGTGAAAGTGAAAACAGGGGTACAAAGAGGGGCTTCAGAACAAAAGAGAAAGTGGCTTTGTTGGGAAACTGGAAAGCAGGTTTAATACCTGTCTGGGAGATTCAGGTGGAGGAGTAGCAGGCTAGTTGGGGAGCAGAGCAAGCAGGAGTGAAGCCCTAGTATAAACTGTAAATGATAGTCATGGTAAGACTTCCATTAGGTCCTGGGAACTACCATATGCATGCACAGTGGCATACAGAATATCTGGAATCATGGGGAGTACAAATTATGGTTTGAGCACTGGGATCCATTGCAGCTTTCACCATAGTTTTGACACTCTGAACCCTGATATCCATGGAGGCACAAGGAGCAACCATCCTCCCACCACTGCCAAGGGAGGATATGGCAGCAATTGAGACAACTCTAGGACCACAGTACAACATATTAGACTCAGAATGGGCTTGAAAGTAAATGATTTAATTTCAAGTAGGCAAAGAACACTTGCCAAATTAAATCATTCCAAATGAGCCCATTGTTAGTTAGGCTAGGTGGAACTTCAATGCACAACTTTTAAGAAGTCATTAGTATGAAAATTATTAATGCTTAGGCAGAATTTTAAAAACAGTCCTGTTTACTCATGCACTTGATGGATGAAAGGTATTGTTTCTTGCAACTTAGGTATTACAGTCATACCTCGGGATAAATACACTTCAGGATAAGTATTTTCGGGTTGCACTCCACGGTGACCTGGAAGTAACAGAGTGCGTTACTTCCAGGTTTCGCTGTTTGCGCATGCGCAGATGGTCAAAATGACGTCACGCGCATGCGCAGAAGTGGCGAAACGTGACCCGCACACGTGCAGTCGCATCTGGAACGGATCCCATTCACATCCCAAGGTACCACTGTATAAGTTGTGAGGTTGTTTGGTTTGCTTTTTAAAAAACACATTATTTTTTATTGCTTTGTTGTCTGTCACTCTGGGCTTCTTCAGGAATCAGAATATGATGCAACATTATTTCCATGTGCTAGAGGTGGTGAGTAATGCGTCACTATGGGTCTTTTAAAGAAAAATCTGAATCAGATACTTGTGACGACTTTCCCTTGAAAACCTGACATGCTTTTGCAATTCAATTCATTCTTGTGTTCCTTTCCTTGTAGCCACTATCTCTTCACCAGTGGAAGTAAATTTCCTGCTTCATTGGTTCTGACTTCCAGCAGAAGAACAAACCTTGTAGCTCCAGATAAAAGAGTAAAAAGAGTGTAGTAGAGCAAGGCAAAAGTATTCAGGCTTATGCAGAATAGTTTATTGGTTGACAACTTCTCTGAAAGAAAAGAGACGTGCTGTGACTTTGTGAATCCAGAAGAGGAACATTTGGTCTCTCCCACTGCACAGTGTCCAAGATGAGCTGCAATTCTGTGCACACTTGCTTGAGAACAAGTCCTACTGGGCTTAGCTGGGACTAGACCTATGGGCAGGTGACATAGCAACTGTCTAGGGCACCAGTCTTGGATGCGCCCCTCATGGATTAATATTTTAGCTCACCAAGGTCTACCAAACCACAGGTAATAAACAATACATTGAAATGCATTCAAAATCTCAGAATGAAGTGAATGCCAAGCCAGAAAGTATGGTCACAATTAGTTTGATGTGGAGTTTTCAAGAGAGAGAGAAAAACTAAGTGGGTTTTTTTTTCTAGAAAAAGAAGTGCTGGAACTCACCATGGATGCCTCCCTTGTTCTCTTATATTGGCAATTTCACCACCTGAGAGGTGCTAGAACTGAGTTCCAGTAGGTTCTGGCTGGGCGGAAAAAAGCCCTGGAGAAACTAATAAAAATTCAACAAAAATATATATTCAGTGAACAAGTGCAATGTTCAAATCATGAACTACATAGGGATATGTGAAACTTCCCAGAGAAATCTTATCAATCATCAAAAGTCTCTTTTCTTCCCTAAGAAATTGCTATGCTTTGCCTGCACCAGGCCTTTCAAATTCACCTCAGATATTGCTTTAGATAAAATTCAGTAGGCTAACACACTCCTGAGAATTTCAACTGTCTTACTAAAATTCTAACTCATTGCCAATTCTGTGCATTAATAGATGCATTTCCTGTGTGCATAAATGACACCAGTCCCTGAACCTGTAACAAGGCTTTGCTCTTTCAAATAGTTTATGCTGCTTCTGTTGCTCCTCTCTGTAACAGCTCTTGTCCCAAGATGTATGACAAGATGCGTGCTTAGAAGCTGACCCAAGCTAGCTGAACCTTGCTGAGACAATTTTTAACTGCTCTCTCATGGTATGAAGCGTACACAAGAGCACTCTCCAATTGCATAATTAAACCACCCCGGCCACCCTATGCCTTTGTTTCTCAGGGCCTATCATTTTGTTTTGCTATATTCCTCTTTACCCTGAATGTTGACTAAGGGGACATTGCTAAAAAAGAAAAGAAAGGAATGAAATGTATTCCAAAAGAAATGAAAGTGAACCAGGCAGGGAATGTCTTACCGGTATATAGCCGAAGCAAAAATCAAGCTCTCGTGTTTTACATTAAACTGTTTACAAAGATATACCCATATGGCATTTTGGTGCCAAGAAATGGTTAGAGTATTTGGACACATCCCCATTGAAGTTACAAGGGACATCAACATCTTACAGGGTGAGCACTTTCAGCTAATAATGGTTTGGTTTGGTTTTTTAAAAAATATTCTTTTGATGTATTTTAATTTAGCATTGCGTGTTTTTTTAATTGTAAGTCGCTTTGAGGCCAAACCCTTTTTGCAGTAAATGAAAGATAAATCATCATCATCTTTCTTCAGAACATGTTTTCTTTTTTAATAAAATAAAATAAAACTAGTATCATGTGTTCATTGAGGCAGTTCAAAGTCATCATGGAGCTTTGAGCTTTGTATCAGATTTTAATTCTGTATTGGAGAATGGTTGATTTGCAGCTTATTGGTGCAGAGCAAAGCACCTAAACTCTGTCTATAAGCAGTTTTGTATTTGTTTTGTGTATATTAGGGGAAATCCACACTAAAATGCCAATTTATTTTCACGAGGATTTTAAAAATTGTCACTTTAAGAACTGAATTTAAGATTGGAAAAATGAGCAAGAGAGAGAACAAAAACTGACGGATTCCGCTCTTGAACTCTGGAGATTTCCACAATCAGCTTGTTAACATTTCTCAGAAAAGAAAAGTGAGGGAGAAGTTTTTGGGGGTGTGGGGGGGGGGACAGAATGATGGAGTAGTGTTGTGAAGTGGATAAAGTGGTCTGAGTGTGGAAGTTTCAGGTTCACTTAAAAAATAATAATATTCTTATCCTGCTCTCCCCCCCTCTCCCCCAACAAAGGCGGCTGAGCGATTTGGCCATACCTCACAAAGGACTATTATTAGGAAGGAAATATGTGATAAGCGCTTTGCATACTCGAGTGAAATATGCTATAGAAATGATAAATAATGAAAATCCTGTATATTTAAAAGTGAACGCTTAGTGGAAATGTCAATAGTGTGATAGCTATGATGAATTGTGCCAGTGAAATTCAACAGTAGCAGAATTCAAGTTGAGCACTGCGCTTCCATCAGCCCCTCCCCCCCCCAGATGCTGACAACTGTCTTGAAACTTGGACTTGTCCTGTCAAATCTACTAATCCTGGAAATTTTTAGTGTTTCATTCCTGTAGCAAAGGTCACTCCATATTATTGTGACATTGAGGGTCAACACATTACTTACTAGCAGCCAGCTGTGAGGTCCTATCCTAGTACAATACTGTGCAGCATCAACTGCTGATCAACATTCCTGTTGATGAAAGATTTAGGGGAAAGCAAAACAGATGGAGGAGGAATGAATATAATCAAATTGGACCTGAAGGTTGTGATTACTCAGTAGTGATGAAAGGGCACTCTGAACATGGTCACTACACATAAATTATTCCAGAGGTCTATGTGGCTTCATTCATGGTTTCTCTGATGTTAAATCCCTTCCAGAAACTTTCTTGTTACTTGGGGAAGGGTCATAGCTCAGAAGTAGAACATCTGCCATGAAGGTCATTGGAATCTCCAGGTGACCTTGGGAATGTCTCTTGCCTGAAATTCTGGAGAACTGCTGCCAGTCCGTGTAGATAATACTGAGCTAGATGGTGGCATGACTAACTTTAAGGCAGCTTCCTATGGTCCTTGTTGCCATATTAACTAGACCATCCAAAATCTTAGTCTCTGTCCCTAGCTGTATGGACATATGTCTTACACAGTTAAGTAGCACATTCCCAACTTAGTACCTGAGAACAGAATGGAAAACAGCCTCAGCAGCACTGCAACTTTGCAGATCCTGGCTGCTTCCATGCTGAATGATAGAGAAGCTCCGGAAAACAGAAAGTGTTGCACAGACAAGAGTTTTGGGAACCATTCTTAACAGAAATAAAGGACACTTTGTTGCACAGAGTCCTGTTTCTTATGCTGCAGCCAGGAGAAGTTCAGGTGATCATTCCTTCCATTATGCATGACTAGAGAAAGGTCACTACCAAGTTCCATTCTCACAGAGACCAGCAAGCAATATTTGGAGCCTGCTGTGTCAACGACAGAGGCCACCCAATGGCCTTTCATTCAACTGGCCAAAAAATATGGCTGCTCATTGAAGTCTGGCATCGTAACAAGAAGGCATTTCATTTTGCTTTTTATTTTCTCTCTTGGTGTGTGTATATTTGGGATAGAGATGAGGAAGATAAGGCTGAGCAAAAATGGCCTCCCCAAATTATCCATGTTCTTTGCCTTCAGCAAAATGGGGGAGAGGCATTTTAGCAAATATTCTGTGCAGGTGGGGGAATGCACCAATACAGTGGTACCTCTGGTTACGTACTTAATTCATTCCGGAGGTGCATTCTTAACCTTAAACTGCCCTTAACCTGAAGCACCACTTTAGCTAATGGGGCCTCCCACTGCTGCCGCGCCGTCGGAAGACAATTTCTGTTCTCATCCTGAAGCAAAGTTCTTAACCCAAGGTACTATTTCTGGGTTAGCATATGTAACCCGAGGTACCACTGTAGTTTCATGGGAAGGTAAAAAATTCACACACAAAAAAGTCACCCCTGTTGGAGTGTCCATTTCAAGCACTAGTTTCAGTAAATTGAAAGATTTACAGGAGGATAATGCTGGCAGGTTCATGAGGAGGAGCAGGGGTCAAATGGGGCAGGATTCCATTTCCAGCAGTGTGGGGCTGTGGTGATGGCAGAGTTCCCTGCCCCTCTCTTTTAAGAACACCAGTAGGGAGCTAGTCTTTACTGAGCATCCATTTGATTTGTTCGCAGAAAGGTTATACAACAATGAGCACCTTCCTGGTTTGCATGCACGGAGAGCTCCTGTTAATCATTTGTTCATCCACACTTTTCAGGGCATTTTCCTGTCACTTTCCAAACCACAAAAAGTCCATTTTCATTTAGCATGAATTTGTTGCACCAGTGTGACAGATCACTTTAATCTACTTCAAATGTGCAAACCTAAATTCCTGGTTTGCTGGTATGCACTTAAATTCCCCCAACAAAATACTGTCAGCTTTGAGGTGACCTGTGTATACATGAGGGGTGGGTGGGGGCTTTTCAGCTCAGCACAAGCTGAAAGTGAAACTGGCATCCACTTTGGGGCTCTCAGGTTTGGGGCTCTTCATGTTTTCATTCCAGAGACTCCATTTTGACTTGTAAGCAGAACAATTCATTTAGTTGTTTACTATTCAAAGATCTATAAATTGCCTGCCAGGGCACACTGCCCCCTCAAGGCAGTTTACATACAGTTTTAAGCATGCTAAAAAGAAAAACCCAAACTTTTTGAATGTAGCTTTTCATTTTTAAACATGGTTTATCAGGTACAGACTATGCAAGACAGACTGGAATAGACAGACAGACTGGCAATCCACATGATTGAAAAAAAGATGTCATGATGATTCAGTGTTTCCATATGTGGGGCAAATCCTCTGCTCTAGTGAAATTTGTACATAAAATAAACATTTACAAATAATGTGGCTGCACACGAATCTGATGAATTTGGAAATGGGTGTGATTCTCCATTTATTGGTCTCATATGAACAGAGCTAGCAATGGATGTCTCCAAAGTGAGTAAAAAGAAACAAACCCAGTATTTTTATTTCCATCACATAGAAGTGTGGCATGTGAATGCATCAAAGAGAAGGAGACAAACAAGCTTTCCATTTCAAAGTCTAATTCTTAATAAGCATGCCAAGCAGGCAAATGTTGCATTCCTTCAATCTTCACCTATTGATTATATTTGGGAAGCCTCCTTAGATCTTTATGCTGCATTGTGCTTCAGTAGCAACTGCAGGCTTACAGCCTGGAAAGCTGACCAATAGATTCCCATTACCTGCCATTTGGAAATTCTTGTAGACAGACCTCAAGTAGGGGAAAGGCAGGCTCTTATCAGTCACATGAGTTGGGGGGGGGAGGAGGGTTTTTTGTTTTGTTTTTACAAGTATGGGAGGCTTCTTATGCATCCATGAACTTGCAGATTAGGGGAAAGGTCATAGTTCAATGATAGAGCATCTGTTTTGCAGGCAGAAGGTTTCAGATCCAATTGCCAGCATCTCCCAATGGAACCATGGGAGATCCCAGTATGAACATCCTGGTGAGCAGCTGCCAGTCTTTGCTGACAATACTGAGCTGGATGGACCAGTGGTCTGACTTGGTGTAAGGCAGCTTCCTATGTTCAGTTCCACTGCTCCCCACCCCCAGGCTTACTTCCCTGAGCTTGACTGGTCCTCTGGGTAGCTCAGAGCTTCTGTTCAGCTTCTTGGAGCATTAAATACTCCATCAGGCCTTTTCCACAGCACCCAGAGAGTAGGGATAATTGAGTGCTTTGATAATTGTGAATTCCAGTGTCAACTGACCTGATCTGTACCTCCCAGGCAAATGTGTGAATTGGGACTTCAACTATCCATCAACTTTGTACTCCCAAAAGGTCCTACAAAACAAATGAAAATTCATGTAAAATGCATATTTTGAGAGATAAAATATGCTAAAAATATGCCTTTGAGCAAGAAAAAAAGAAATTAAAAATATGTATTTATATTCAAATTTTCATGCAGGCTTTTTCTGTTTAAAATGCTGTTTAATGTAGAAACAGAGAATGGACTTCTGAATGAATGAATGTGTTACTGACATGGACAGGAAATAGACTGATTCATCCATCTCTATCCTGAGCAGTGCTTTATGTCCAGAAGTTGGATGAAAAATAGCAAAACAGTTTCATTCTGCATGTAATTTGTATGCCTGTTGGATGGAAGCTTCCTCCATGTAAAACATGCAAATTGTGAAACAAAAACAATTGAAGCTCATGAAATTTATGCTCAGCCCCGAGGTACAGAATTGGACAGTCAACTTATAAGGAGTTGATAAATGCTGGTAGTGTGTGGGAATGACAATTTCCAGTACAATGTATGCTCATGTGTGTTGCCTCTGATATGCAACAGTATTGTGATTTCAACGGATTGCTTCCAGCTAAGTCATACTCAGAATAGAACCACTGAAATCAATGATCTTAGTCATAGCTAACAAGTCCATTTATTTCAGTGGGTCTACTCAAAGTATGACATACTGTAGTTGAATACAGCCCTATAAATGTATGTATGTATGTATGTATGTATGTATGTATCTGTCTATATCTATCTATCTATCTATCTATCATCTATCTATCTATCATCTATCTATCTATCTATCTATCTATCTATCTATCTATCTATCTATCTATCATCTATCATCTATCATCTATCATCTATCATCTATCATCTATCATCTATCATCTATCACCTATCTATATCTATCTATCTATCTATCTATCTATCTATCTATCTATCATCTATCTATCTATCATCACCATCATCTATCTATCACCATCTGTATTAGGGTTCTTTGTCTTTTTGAGATATGGGCATCCTGCCTGTTGTTATTTGTGTGAGGAGCACCATATCCTTATTGACACCCAGTTCATGCTGACTTGTTTTCCTAATTGTTCGTTGGTCATGCTGATGCTGCCTAGTTTTGCATGGCTGTCTAGTCCTTTTCATCTTAGTACATAGCATGCTCCTACAACTATATCCCACAGCTTTCCACTCTTTTCTCTCCATGGCATGAAGGATTGGTGCAAACCCGCCTCCCCAACACAGGAGTATAAGCAGCAGGCAAGACTGCTCAAGCAAGGATATTGAAACCACAAATCGACTTTATCCACAATCACACTGAGATGTCTTCCCCCTCCACACCTCCTCCACACTCAAGGCTGACTTCATTGATGCTCTTTTTACAGTTAACTGGTCCGCAATATGATGAAGGCTTGCTGGAGGGTTTTCCAAGCCTGTAGATTAGTATAGGTCTGAGACAGCTGTCATAAAATGTAAGGGAAAATATAGAAGATAGGTGTGTGCCTGTTTCATTCTGGCAGAGCATATCACTTTCGAGACTCCTATTTTGTTTTCTGAATTAATAACATACTTTAAAGGTTGCCTACAGGTGTTCGTTACATGGGAGATTCCTAGAGTGAGACAGCAACACCGGCGGTATGAAGCACTCTTTGTTAGCTGCAGAGATCGTTGTGAGGCTTTGCTCTCTTAAAAATAAGCAAACTGGCATTGGCACAGAGACATTGTGTGTGTGTGTGTATATATATAAACACACACCACAGTCTTAAGGCAGGGAGTTCAATATGATAACTTTTAAAATTCCTATCCTGCTATGGAATGCAGTGGCAGAGCAAACTGATTGGGCGCCTGGGGCAGCATGTGTGCCCAGGGGCGGGGCCAGCCACCCATGGGGCAGGGCAAGCTGGAGCAGGAAACTCCGTGGGGCCTCCGAGGAGTCTGCCTGCCTCCTCCCACTCAGCTATCCAAGCCACCTCATCACTCCCAGGAGAGATGCGTGGTTCGGGTGCACTGCAGGCCCCGTGGTGAGTGCCGCCCGGCATTTTGTCACCCCCCTCAGTGGTGACACCTGGGGTGGACCACCCCCACTGCACCCCTTCCTTTGCCCCTGATGGAATGTACCACTGATTAACAGAGCCATGACCTGCAGCACTGACAAACTTCATGCAAATCTTACTGACATTGTAACAGCAATGCTTACCATGCTAGGCAGCATACAAACTCAAAACTTTGGGTTGTATCCACTGTTGGCTTTGCCTTAGCAGAAAGTGCATTTGCTCATGAAAGCTGGAGCATGCATTTTTCCACTGACCTCACTCCACCCACTTAAGACCTACATCCAAAAGAAAGCTGGCCATGAGAGTTAAAAGACCCTGTGAAATAGAATGGGATAGGATGCAGAGAGTTGCAGTGCAAGCATGTGGTTCTGACCTCTCTCCAGCCTCCACCCCAGCCCTATCCAGATAAGCAACAGCAATGCCAGTGTTGGGAGGGGTGGCGCTACCCCACCCAACCTGCTATTTCCAGGCAGTTTTCAAAGACCTCATGAGGCTCACCCATACTCCCACTTGCCTTGCCACCTTTTACCACTGAATCAGAGCAAACATAAATTATGTGGTGAGGCAGGAACCATTATGTGGTGGCAAACAGGAAACCACTCAGACCTTTACCTAGAAAGAATGGGAGAAGTGGAAAACCTCTTGGAACTGTGCTTTCTAGGCATGGGACAAGTGGAAGTATGGATGAGCCCATGGAGATGTTTAGGAGAACATGGGAAGGAATCACATGCTCCTGATGAGGCAATCAGAAGCACCGCAGGGTTTCTGAATTCAGAATTGGAGTTGGGGGGTGGGAAACCCCATGGTATTTTACTGATCTTTCAGGAAACCAGTGTAGTTTTCTGAGCACAGTCCCAAACTGAGCCCAAGGTATCCCTCCCATAACTACATATAATAATCAGGCCTCTAAGTTCTGTGCTTCTGTCATTAAAATAAAGTAAGTGCTGCAAAGAAAAGTGTTGATGCACTTATTCCCAGGATGATCACCCTTCCCTTTTTTCCTTCCAGCATGACCAGCTACAGCCTCACTCTCTACATACCAACCATGTGCTAAATGGTGACCTCACTGGAGATTCAGAAAGTTTCTGTCTGCAGGGAGTGATAGACTCTGCCTCACTGCACCCACCTGCCACACCGTTCCCCTTCTACCTCTCTGGCCAGCACTATGCAACTGACAAGCTCATTATTCTAGTGGAAATCAAGGGAATCGAAGTGACAATCAAAGGGGCTCGGCTGAATGAATTAAAACATGAAAAAAGACAGGAGGGAAGAACCAAAGAGAGAACAAAGTGAGGGATTTCTTTTTAAAATGGAATGAATACAGAAAAAAAAACACCCAGGCACCATGTCAGAAAAGGTGCATTTTCTTGATTCCTGTGTATAGCTCTTTTCCTTTCATTTTCCACTTTTCATTAGATTCCTGAGGCTTTATTTGTTCTGTGAAAAATGTGCTTCTCCACCTGGTGGCAGATATTTCCCTGTCTCCCATGAATAAATGCACTCTACATAGCGTGCATTGTAGTAATCTATATTGATAGATGACGCAAAAAGGTGTCCTGTGTTAAATTATCCCAGTTGCAGCTAACAGGAACCTCACTGAGGACAAAGAAAATGGCAGCAGTAAGCTCCTAATAGCTCCTGTTGTCCAGCATTTAGACAGTCATTCACAGTTCCATCATACACATGCAGGAGACTATGAGAAGCAAGAGAACAAAAGAACTTCAGTTTTCAAGAGCCCCAATACTGGCTGCAATCCAAAGACACTCTTGTATGTATGGAAGCAGGTATGTGTATACTGGAAGGGCTGTGGGTCACACTCCTCACACAGAGATATACACACTAAGTAGACTGTGATCCAGACAAATGAAAAGAACTGCACATTGAATGGTTCTAATTAATCCTCAGTCTTGAAAAAGTGTGCACATTTTCTCTGCATGATTAAAACATGCTTATCTCGTGGCACTGCATGAGGATAATGCTAACTTCACAAGGCAGAGTCACAGCAACAGGTTTCTTTGGGGAGATGAAGAGCCTGAGGCAGACAACCAAATGGCCAGGGTAGAGGAAGCTGGGAAGAAAAGAATACTTCTCAACATTTTCCTGTGTTGAAGTCTTAGAAGGATCGTTTTGAGCTCAGAAAACACAAATCCTAGAAACGTACAGACAGTACTAAAACTGTGTCCACAAAGTAAACGTGAGCATTTTCCTCCAGGCTTGTTCAATCTCTGCTGACTGTCAATTTGTTTCCAGACCCATTTTGAAATGCAGACTTGGCCAGAGTTAGTGCATTGCACTTGCATCAGCAGTAAGTAGCCCAGAATATGTTCATAGCCCTCTGCAGAGTGGGTCCAAGGCCTGTCTGCCAACTTGTGTTTTCCAGAGTCCCCCCCCCCCCATATCAGACATCCACAGCCCTTTGTGAGTCACCCTCTTGTGCAATGTATGCAGAGGACTACAGTAAGGTTGAGACAACTTCTCTTTTTTTCTCATTGGTAGGAGATAAATATGTGAAGCTGAAATGGCAAGGAGATAAGGGTTGCAGAACAGTGAGAGAGCAAAACTGTTGTTAAAGAGCATATCCCAATGCAGGGAGACTTGGGAAGGAAGGGAGTTAGGCAGATAGTGTTCAGTTATAAGCTGAACTGATCTCAAGTGCATAAAACTATCCCTGCTGAGATAAGTGCCCCAAATTAAAACTGTCAGGCAGCCACTGCTTTTGCTGTATAGACAGATGACCATACTTTTTCTTGAATATCAGCTTCTCTAAGCTTTAATTAACCCACAGGAACCCAAGGTGAAACTAGGAGTTAAGAGTAAGCAAGCCACACTTCTTAGTAAAGTTACCTGCTGTGGAGTAAGGGAGGGAGAAGGGGGATGATGCAATAAGATAGATAGGAGGAAAAAATGGGTGAGTGGCAAACACAACGGACTCAAAAGCCAACATTCAAGGTCTGCTTTCCAGTGTTGTTTAAGCTGTCATGTCTAGATTGCAGTCCATAAGCTTCTTGATCCAGGCAATTTATTATGAAATAACTGCAACTCTAGTTTATGCAGCTAGTGGATTGTTGCATGAGTAGTTTCGAATGCTTGAACTTCAAAGGAGCACTGTTCAACTAAAACGTATAACGAGTAAGCAGTACATAATGCTCACATGTTTGCTCTACAACGTGGCTGACTTGTACTCAGCTCGTATTTATCACAATATTGGTCAACCCCCCTTTAGGCAGCTTGGTAGTAGTGTTACCACACTAATCTGGCTCAAGTAACAAACCAATCACATGACAGTTTGGTTTGTATTGCGTAATTGAATAATTTGGTATAGAATCAAAAATTTGGGAGGGACTATAGGGTCATCTCGTCCTCTACAGCATCCTTGACTGATAGCTGCCCAGGCTCTGCTCCAGAAAAAGAGAGCCCCACCTCCCAGGGCAGTCTCCTACTGTCAAAGAGCTCTTACCATGAGAAGACTTTCCCCCAATTTTCATTTCAAATTTGCTTCTTGGTAATTTCCCCTCATTAGTTATAGTCCTGACTGCTGGAGCAAAAGAAAATAAGCCTGGACCCATCTTCTACATGACAGCCCTCTGAACATCTGTAGACCACTAGTAGGACTCTTCTTAATCTTCTCTTCTCCAGGCTAAACATATCTAGTGAACTGGCTGTCACTGCCGGACATTGAACTGAGACTCCCAGGGCAAGGCACAGGTTAAAAAGTGAAGCAGGTGCATAAGCGGTATAGACAATGCACCTTTCTTCTGTTGAGCAGAGAAGGAACAGCTCTTAGCATGGCAAGTGACCAGAGCTCTGGGACTGGCACTCTTTCGAGTGGGCTGGGTCTATGGTTTCTTTGCACCCACATTGGAGTCTCTGTGTCCTTGGAGGTGGTGTCAGCACCAGCTCAGCATCCAATGTATTCTCAGTCACCTTGCCTGAAGGAGGAGGCTTCTCACTGATGGGAGGTGGCACCAGGGTGACTCCGCAACAGGAGGTATCTGGCTAGGGATGTCCGATGTCACATGGACAGAACACTCCTCTACCAACCCATTTGCTCCCTCACCTGGATCCAGTTCTTCATTCCCTAAGCCAATTGTCTCCTCCCCAGGCTCAGATACTTCTTGGGGTCCTGATTTCACGCACACCTCTGCTAGGACCCTCCCCAGGGTTGTCCAAATTCCTGAGCTCGTCCCATTCCTCCTCGGGATCCAACCATTATCTCCATGACATTTCCATGGGACTCATAACGCCCAGCTCTTTGTTCCATTTCTCATACTACTTGCTTTTCAGATCATCACCATCCAGGTTGCCCTTCTCTGGACATAATCTTCTGTGTCAATGTGCTTCTTAAAATGTAGCAGTAGAACTGGCTACTGTATTCCAAATGTAACCTGACCAGAGTGGAATTATTCCTTCTTATGATCTGGACACTATACTTCTGTTAGTTTCATATCAATTTTGTAGGTGCAAAATCATAGCTTCATTCCACCCTGGTTTTTGTCAGTTTAAAAAACAGAAAGCATGAAAAAAATCTAACTTGTACATGTTTTATATGCATTCTTCTCCTAAGATATGCCCCTTTGTATTTTTTAAAAGACATTTATCCTGTAAGAGTAATATTAATGCATTTCCCCATAATATATTTGTTTTTGTGTTCATTGCTTTGAACTGAAACCACACCACAAAATTCAGAGAAGTATGCAATATGACTGATAGTTGCATTCTGATCTGCATATGAACCTGGGACTAGAAAATTAGGTCGGTTCACATTAAAATGTGGATTGAATGAATGTCTTCTCCATCCCTTCAAAAACTGTCTGGTGGTCCCATGTTGCTCTTCCTTCTTGTATCTTCTATAGACAGGAACATGAGGTCTTTCTCTTTGCTACAATAAACCTTTCTGGGGTTGTACCATGTGTCAGTAGAGCCGATGAATAGAGATGAATATTGGTCCCGAGGCAAGCTGATGTATTGGCTGAACTCAGCAACTGGTTATTTCATTCCTGCTCACACCTTGTAGCTGGTTGTCAGCGTGGGCAGTGTTGAAAGAGTGTTAATTTCCAGCTATGTTAAACAGTTGCTTGAATAATTTATTGGTTATTTATTCTGCTTGAGAGGAAGGTCAGAATATGCATTTAAATGGAAATGTTATTACAAACACTACAGAAAGGACCGAGTCATTATCAGTGCTTCTCAGCTGGACCCAGTTTGAAACAAGCTGGTCAGGGAGATCAGGGAGCCCATACTTAATCCTGAAGCATTTATCAAACACTATCGCAGCTGTTTTACACACAAAGGGTCTCCAGAATGTGTCTGAGCTCACGGTCCCTGTCCTTGAACAGGCTGGAGTCAGCATTAGTCTACTTCCGCCTCTCCTCCCTTTGAACAGCCAACTTGGGAAAGGGTGAAAGGCCTGTTCAGAAGCCTTCAAGCCAAAGGAAGATTAAAGTCATTTCTGCGGATCAAGGCTTTTCAGTGGATGGAACATAGGGAGCTTATAGTGAGACAGATCATTGGTCCATCTATCTCAGCATCATCTGCCCTGACTGGCGGCAGCTCTCGGGGGTTTCAGGCAGTGACTGAACTGGAACTTTTGGGTTGCAAAGCACATGAGCTATTATGGAGCTACAGCCCTCCCCTTGGACAAGTATTGCAGCCTGGTCTTGTATTGACATGATGTCATTGTCTCCATCCAGCCTCCCTCACTACTGTATTTTCCCAGTTGGCTGTCGCTATTGCTTACTAGGAGGGAGCGGCAAAGGGGAGGCTGGTGTGGTACAAACGCACTGTCAGGAAATCTGGATTGGCTTTGCCAGTGTGCCCACACCACACCAACCTCCATGTCTTGCCCCTCCTGGTAAGCAAGAGCAGCCCACCTGCTGGCAAGTTAACATAGTGGCTCTGCTCCACCCAGAGATCTGCTTCTGATCCCCTTCCGTACCCATAACAGCACCAGCCACTGTGCATCCAACATATACTTTGAGCTTGTTTCTTCTTCTACAATGTGCCTTGATCCTCAGGACCCACAAACTCACTGCTGCTGCTGCTGCTCTCTACTCACACCCAGTGTTAGGCCCATATGCCCTCTCACTCTGCCTCCTGCCTGTCGTGTCACAAAGTCTTCAGTCTTTTCATTGCAACATGCTGCTGCTATAGAGTAAACTGCTGCTCCTGCACTCCTGCCTAGACCAGCCTTCTCCAACCCCTTGTGGACCAAGCACCAGAGGTTTGGACTAGAGCCATTAGCACAGCAGCTGTGTTGATGCTGTGGAATGAACTGCCCCTTGAAAATATATGACAAACAATTCTTTATTTCTGCAGGTCTTTCCAGAAGGATGAATCTATTCACTGGTAGGAATTTGTTGGCAGTATTTATTTAATGAATGAGAATAGTTTTTACTATGTTTGGGGTTTGTGGGATTTTTTTGTACACCATGCTATTCCTAAAAGTTTAGCAGTTTATAAATATTTCTAATAACAACTTTATAGACCCTAGTTTTATTTAGCATGAGCTTAAGTTAGGGAGACGGCAGCAAAAGTGTGAGCGCTGCTGCTACCTATAAATACATCCATGTATACTTCATGTTGTATTTCTGCATTTTGGATCTGCTTTAAGTTATTATGTTGCCAGTATGTTAAGATACTTCAGTTTACATTGATGTTTTAAGAGGATGTTTTCTCTCATTGTTTAGTGTTGCTTTAAAATGCAGACTTATAAAAATTGTACTTTTTGGCCTTTTTGGTTGCGTTATTTTTTGTTTATGAGGTTGTAAACTGCTTGGAGACTTCTTTGAAATATGGAGCTATATATATATGCTGCATCTGCCAGATGTATCTGTTTCCCTGAATAAGGGTTGAATAAGGGTTGAATAATGCAGGATGTCAGTTGAAAGAAACCAATGTGAATTTGACTGGAGACCATCCAAGTGTGCAGGATAAGGTGTGCACGTACTGCCTGCCCTCCCATTCATGCACACTTGTTCATGCACGGCATCACCATTCATCACTGAGTCTTAAAGTTCCCGAGGCATATGCATGCCAGTAGTTGGCCTCTGACTTTCATGGTTCTTTAGATTTTGCTAACACCGTGTGTCTATAAACACACAGCTAGCTTTGCATTATATGGACTGTTACCCAGGAATAAAACAAATTAATGAGAGAACAAGGGTTTTAAAGGCGGCCTGCCCTTGACTCACCCTGCACTATCAAATAACTATAAAAAAAAGTGTGAAGAGTTTACTCAGCCACAGATAGCTGTAGTTATAAGAGGTTTGTTGAATTTATGGTGAGAGATATTTCAAACACCCCATTTCTAAGAAGGATTTCACATATTTGTGAGGAAATATTAAGCATCCTGGCCAATTACAGTGGATAGCTGCTTTCCACCCTCTTGTTTGCTGCCATTGGCCAAGGAGCTAACTGCAATAATAGGATATCATAATGTTATTTATCTATTTATTATTTTATTTAATGAGACACTCCCACTTTCACCATTGTCCTGTGAAAGGGAGGAGCCATGACTGGAGCGGATTGAATACAGGACTGAAAGCTCCCATAGGATGAGATTATCATTACAACAATGGGTTGTTAACACACTGTAAGGATTCATTTTTAAATGCTTATTAAAAGTGTGCACGACAGACAAAGTCGAAACAACAACTGGGTGTGCAGAAGGCCCCCTCTTGGTGACACCAAGGTGCACAATTGGCTGGACTGTGTCTTCTCCTGCTCCACATCACCCTCTGGAGCTCAGTACTGAAGAGAAAGTGGGAAGAGGGGTGTCATGGCTGACTTGGGAGGTTAGAGGAGGGTCTGCACTGGCTGCTGCCAGAGAACTCAGCCCCTGTCCCCCTGATCATGGCTGCTGCTTCCTTCTGGCAGCAGCATGGCTGGCTGGAGTGCACAAGTCCCACTGGTGAGCCGAGCAGGCAGCTGGGCTCAGGCGCTGGGCTCCTCAGCTGCTTCCCCCCTGTGATTCACCTTCTCCCCCCTCCTCTCCCAGAGAGGTGAGCAGAACTGTCTGCTTCATGGTGGGTACAGGCACCTTTTTTTCCTAGAAAAGGGGCACAGGACCTTGGGGTTTTATTTATCTTAAAAGCACATCAGACAAGCCTGAAGTCTGCTCAGTGCTAGCGAAGACAAGCCCAATAATGGAGCTTCTTACCATACCTAGGGCCATTTAAAGCACTATGTTAATGCTTTACCATGGCTTTCCCCCAAATAATTCTGAGAACTATGGGTTGTCAGGGATGCTAAGAATAGTTTGGAGGCCAGTAATCCCCCCTCCCAGAGCTACAGTTCCCAGAGTTAAACCACTCTAGGAGTTGTCATTCGGTCAGGGGAATAGGGGTCTCCTGGGAACTCTCAGCCCCATAACAAACTACAGTGGTACCTCGGGTTACATACACTTCAGGTTACATACGCTTCCGGTTACAGACTCTGCTAACTCAGAAGTAGTAAAGGTAAAGGTACCCCTGCCCGTACGGGCCAGTCGTGTCCGACTCTAGGGTTGTGCGCCCATCTCACTTAAGAGGCCGGGGGCCAGCGCTGTCCGCAGACACTTCCGGGTCACGTGGCCAGCATGACAAGCTGCATCTGGTGAGCCAGCACAGCACATGGAAATGCCGTTTACCTTCCTGCTAGTAAGCGGTCCCTATTTATCTACTTGCACCCGGGGGTGCTTTCGAACTGCTAGGTTGGCAGGCGCTGGGACCGAGCAGCGGGAGCGCACCCCACCGCGGGGATTCGAACTGCTGACCTGACGATCAGCAAGTCCTAGGCACTGAGGTTTTACCCACAGCGCCACCCGCGTCCCATCAGAAGTAGTACCTTGGGTTAATAACTTTGCTTCAAGATGAGAACAGAAATTGTGCTCCTGCGGCGCGGCAGCAGCGGGAGGCCCCATTAGCTAAAGTGGTGCTTCAGGTTAAGAACAGTTTCAGGTTAAGAACGGACCTCTGGAACGAATTAAGTACGTAACCAGAGGTACCACTGTACAGTTGCCCCAGAGTTCCCCCATGACTGTTTAAAGTGGTGTGATACTGCTTTAGATGTACGGTGTGAATGTGGCTTTAGATGCTTGTGCTCAGGTAAATGGGTCCGTGGAAGAATGATTGGGTTCCAGTCTTCATTCCACTTTCCAACCCTTTCCTGTGAGGAATGAACACTGCATTGCAACAGTAGAAATAGGGGGAAAACTTAGCCCATCGTGCCTGATCAATGGAGCACTTCCTCTTGCGCTCCCTCCCCTCCATGGATGCATCCGCTCGGAGGTTTCGCGAGTTCACTGATGTTTTCATTTCAAAGGGCCTGAAACTGACTTTTTTGTTGTTGCCTCTAGAAATTTGTCATAGCACTTCAAACCATTTCAGCTGCTGACACATGAAGCAGAAAATTTCCTATTAAGACTCTGTGAGGCAAGGAGAGGAGTTTATTTTGAGAAACTGTTCATTTACTTTGGGGGGGGAGGAGTTTTTCAATGAAATTTTAATTCACTTGATGCAAACAAAAAATGCCATTTTTACCCAGCTGTGTACTGAACACTTGGAAAATGGCATAAATTTGGCCCTGTCCATCTTCTGTGTGAAGGCCCAACCCATGGCTTTACTGAGGTAGGCTGCTCTCAGTTCCCCTTTGTTCTTATTCCACCCTCACAGCAGAGGGATGGAAGAGGATAGGTCGCATCCAGCAGCAGCAGCAGCAGCAGCAGCAACAGTACCAGACCCCATCTGCATTATACACTTAAAGCAGTATCATACCACTTTAAACAGTCATGTCTTCCCCCAAGGAATCTTGGGGGCTGTAGTTTGTTAAGGGTTCTGAGAGATGTTAGAAAATATCTATTCCTGAGGTAAAAAAAAAATCTGCAAAACTTACCAATAAGGCCAGTGTCACTACATAAAAGCTGATAAGGCCTGGTTTAGGAGGAACCTAACTAAATGTTATACGCGGGTGGCGCTGTCGTCTAAACCACTGAGCCTCTCAGGCTTGCCGATCAGGAGGTTGGCAGTTCAAATCCCCACGACGGGGTGAGCTCCCGTTGCTCAGTCCCAGCTCCTACCAACCTAGCAGTTTGAAAGAACCCCAAAAAGTGCAAGTAGATAAATAGGTACTGCTCCGACGGGAAGGTAAATGGCATTTCTGTGCACTGCTCTGGTTTCACCAGAAATGGCTTAGTCATGCTGGCCACATGACCTGGAAAAACTGTCTGCAGACAAATGCTGGCTCCCTTGGCCTGTAAAGCGAGATGAGCACCACAACCCCAGAGTTGTTCGCGACTGGACTTAACTGTCAGGGGTCCTTTACATTTTTTAACTGTTAGAGTGAAAAGCAACTAACAGATAAGGTGCAAGGAAGTATTTGCATGTACAGCAAAAAATAACTTTCTCTTTGGTTCACTGCAAACTTTATACATACTGTCATTTTGACCATATCAAATGGCACCCCTACCCCAACCCAAAGAACAAAAGAAGACATTAAACAAACAGCGTAATGGAACAAAAAGCATTTAAATGGGATTTTAGTTTATAAAGTTACTATGATTTTATCTTATACGTACTGCAATGCTGTTTTTCCAAAGTAGAAGGGAAACGAAAGCAGTTGTCAGAACTTGAATTGTTCTTTGAAGAAAGAAAAATGACAGACCTTTCAAGAGTTTCTGTGAGAAGGGAAGGGAGTAGGCCGGTTTTGAACTCTTTCTTGGGACGTCAATCTTTTGTAAGCAATTCTAATGGTCTCAAAATTTATTATTGGCATTCCATACTTGCTTAATGAAATATCATTCATTATGCAACTTCACAGTTATCAAAGATCACTATTAGGGAGTAGGGCCTCATTATTAGCAGAGTTATTGTCCTTTGGTGATAGAGTTAGTGCCCATTTGTCTTTCTCGAAGTGATTACTAATTGCCCCCATGGGGCACCAAATAGGCTACATTTAGTGAGATAGTGTTATGCTCCCTCTTTCATCAGCCTAGATCAGGCTTCCTCAAACTCAGCCCTCCAGATGTTTTGAGACTACAATTCCCATCATCCCTGACCACTGGTCCTGCTAGCTAGGGATCATGGGAGTTGTAGGCCAAAAACATCTAGAGGGCTGAGTTTGAGGAAGCCTGGTATAGATTGTTCCGTGTAGCCTTCATCTCTTTGTACAAGGTCTGACATCAACACCTTCCTCACCTTACTTTGCTCATTCATTTGAAAGGGCAGTGACTGAGTTCCCTGAGAAAAGCTGGACAAGGAAACCCCATGCAGTGATGACCAGGTCTGCAGGAATAAATAGGATATCGTGGATCATTAGCAAGTTCATTAGTCTTCATGGGTCACGAAAACAAAATTCTCCTTGTAGATTCTTTCTCAACATTTCAACAGATGATAGTTTCCAAGTTGGCTCTGCACATGTCTTAGAAGACTGAAATGCCAAGGTAAAAACCCACACCTAGAAATCTGTTGCTTGGCTGATGTGAACTGAAAAGCATTCAGGAATTGAGGATGCACTCAAAGTTCATGAATTTGGAACTGGTGGAAGATACTTGATGCATAACGTCAGATGGGTAAGTTGCAAGCTAGTGTCAAGGATCCAGTGTCCTGATTTTTTAAAGGTTAGCTAAGCAAGGAGTTAGGGCTAGAGATGTAAAATTTCCGAAAATTTTGAAGCCATGAGCGGGAAAACATTTTTCTCCCCTGTTTTTTTTTCCAGGGAAAAATAGAAATTTTGGAAAAAATTGAAAAAAAGTTCAGTGTGAGGTAGTTTTACAAATTGTGTGAAACGAAGTGTATATAAAACTATTTTGCTTGCAGTAAAAGTGGTAACCACCCCCCTTTCCCTCAAAAGCAACAAAAAAAAGCAAGACACCTTGAACATAAAAAAATAATCAGATTTGCCCCTTAGCACCAACAGCAAATAAAGTTAAGGTCCACTTCAATATTTAAGCTCCATAGAAGGTCTACCCTTTGAGTAGTGCTTTAAAAAAACAACAGAAACAGAAGACACAACATATACATGCAGTTTATTCTATCTCATTTTCTGAACTACTGTTATCATTTTCCATTTCTTCTTCCTCTTCCTCTTTGTCATTTTTCTCATGGACTTCTAAAAAATGGCTTTGGGGGAAAACAGGAAAAAACCTGTTTTTTCCCAATTTTTCTGGTTTTTCCCCAGGCCTTCCCATCTCTTACTTGAGAACAGCCAGGGAAAAGCATAAGGCAATTTTTTTGCATACCAGGTCCAGAAGTAACCAACATCCAGTTACTGAATAGTATGTTGCACTGAGGCTCAAACTCTGTTTAAAAGGAAAAGGAGTGTGTGTGTGTGTGTGTGTGTTTTAAATTGAATTTGTTATTATATATTATAAACCACATGATGGTAAGAGAGCTTCTAATCAATTTACAAAAATATACAACAGAGCATTAAAATGATTGATAAAACACAGTTAAAAGCAGGTATTTAATAGTATTCGAAAGATGACTAAAGTCAACAGTGGTTAAAACGAAGTTTCAGATGGGCTGGCCCTAACAAAAATGCTTTGAGCAGTTGCCGGAAAGAGTACAGTGAGAGCACCTGCCTGATGTCAGTCGACGGGGAGCTCCAAAGTGTGGGTGTTGGAACTATCAAACTATTCCCCCCCCCAATTTTTCCAGAAAAAAATGGCTTTGGAAAAAAACACAGGAAAAAAACCTGCCCCCCCCAAAAAAAAATTCCGCTTTTTTCCAGGCCTTTCCTATTTCTAGTTAGGGCACTGAAATACAAATGAGGAACAGAAAATGGTGACCAACTTGAATAATCTGAATACGAATGGCTCCCAAGAGCAGGGTGACAGGATCAGGAGAAGCGCTGGACCCTGCAGTTGCCAAGAGGAACTGCACAAGCATTTAATCAGGCAAGAGAAGAGATTTCTCCTTCAAGGGGAGAAAATCATTCAGAGGTATGTTCTTTATGTTTTGCTCATACATCACAAAAACAGGTGGATTTGAGGAGCTTGCTGCATCCCCTGTTTGTAGCCTTGCATGTCTTCTGCCTTTGAGATCCGTGTGTGATGGTTCTTCTCTTTTTTCCCTCACGGTTCTAAGTCGTAGCTATGCTAGGCTGTTGTAGTAAAAACAACAGAGCTTTGTAGCTTCTTAAAGACTAACAGATGTATTATTGCATAAAATTTGGAGGACTCACTTTGCCAGAAACATCAGGTGATTGTGCTATTAGTGTTGTCTTTATACTGTGAGCCACCTTGGGAATGGTTTATCTCGAAAAGTGGAATATACATTTTTGAAATACAGGGATATCAAAGTCAAATCAAGAGTTTGGTGTACAGCCACACACACACCCGTTAAAAACAAGATAAACTTGAAGAAAACTCCGTAACATGAACTGAAATAAGATACAGAATACATAGCAAACACGTGCAGTATATAGAAGAAGGGGCAGGGATAACCAGATGAGAGCTGAACTGAGAAAATTCCTGTATGAAAACAGCTCATTTCCACCATTATCATCATGGACAGATGAAGAATTTACTACATGAGGTAAAATTATCTTTTCCAAACAACTCTCCTAAGAATTAAGAGAGAGTTAATATTTGCATTGATTCAAATCATATTTGTAAAGGTATAATAAAAGCAAAAAAGAAGAAAAACTGCTCAACCAATCCCCCATACACCTAAGATAATTCATAGTGCTTTACTTTATTAATACTGTGAATAGAAGACCGGATAATTATTCATCTGTCTGCTTCAATGCTGTTAAGCAATTGGCAGAAAAACTGTAGAAAAATCTCACCGTGTCCAAAAATGCTATGGAGAGAAAAACTTTATCAAAGAAATATCCTGCTGACCTTAAAGGTGATAATTTTGGAAAAGAAATGCAACATTTACCCCCAGTACATAAAGCAAAATTTGTAAATGCACAATTAAAGCCATTAGATCTGTTGAACTTGTTAACAAAGTACAGACTCGGTGACCTGTTTCCAAATGTTTGTGTTAGCTTAGGAACACTATTAACAATTCCAGCAATGGTAACTTCTGGAGAGAGGTCAATTTGCAAACCTTAAGCTAATTAAGAGTTATTTAAAGTTCACCATGTCTCAAAAACATCTTGTGGATCTGGCCAGGCTAAGTATTGAATCAAACATTGCCAAAGCAATTAATTTTCATGCTATGATTCATTTTCTCTCCACAAAAAGGCCAGAAAAGCTCTTTTTAAAAAGCAAATAGTAAGTTTATCTACTTTTTTTTTACTAATACTAATGTCTTCTGACAATCTGATCTGCATTGCAATATAAAAGGATGCTTTGTTGTTAATTATTTCTCCTTAACTGTATTTGTAGCATAAGCAATGATGTTCAAGTCAAAAATGCTTTCTTATCTCCAATCCTATTTTATTTATATTTATTTATATTTATCGTAGAGGGAGCATAAGAGTACAAGGCCTTAAATGCATAAAATTAAGAGAGCACTCCATTCCACCACTCTCTTGATTTCAATGCCCTTTTGATCTCACATGCTAGAGCTCTTGGCATAAATCCTTAGTGAATAAAAACAGGATGACTGATGGGCAAAGAAAGGAGCCCAAAATAAACTTTATACCCCCTGATAAAATTCCTCTCTGAGGCCCTGTATATTCATTGATAGCATAGAGAGATAGGAAGCATCAACAAGCATGGACAAGTGAAAAAGAAGGAAATCAAAACATAAGGCTAACTTCTATATACAGACTCTTCTGAATGTTAGCACAAGCCAGAGCTATGTTTACTTAAATAATAAATAAAAACCCACAACTATTTATTATTTTTAGCCTGCTCTTATATGAGGCGACGTGATCTTCCGCCCAAGGGAGATCAGATCTATGTTTATTGCTTCTACATCAGTTGACCGCCCACCATTCCTTTGCCTCCTCCACCCCGCAGCCTTAAACAATTATACTCAAGTTTTCAAATGGGCACATAGTCCCCTGGAAGTAACATGAGATTCCTTGCTGTAGGGATCCCAGTCTCTTTTCAAAGGCAATAGGAGTGAAGGAGAGGAGGTGGCCTCTGGGGTACTGGGCCAATCAACTTCAAGGGGCTAGGAATGAATTTAAAATTCTAATTTCTTTGCCTCAGCCAATGTTAACAAGGCTCTCATGGTCAGGTGAATTGAGACTACTTCCTTTGAAGCTCAGCTCCACTTAATATTCTTAAAAGATTCTCCAAGTGGTGGTTCCTTACAAGATTAAAGAATTGAGACTTGCCGAGTTTACCACTTCAAAGGTACTGATGGGCCATTAAGATAAGGAAAGGGTGAAGGCCTTGGCTTGGGATGCTCCTTTAGCAGTTGATTATCACCTCAGCTGAGTGATTTCCATACCAAAGGACACTGGGTAATGACTTTGAAACAGACATTTCTTTGGAGCAAAACTCTGTCAGCCTGCCTTAATGGAAACAGTTTCATTTTATAACAGGATACTTAAGTGTGTGTGTGCACATTATCTTTGTACTCTATCTTTTTCTTATATAAATATTTACTTGTGTATTTACTGGGAAAGTAACCCGTCTAAGAGAAGAAAACTCTGGTCCTAAATGTCTGCTGCCTGGCGGCTATACTCATTCATGAGAATGACTTCAGGAGTAAACGCTGAGGAAAAATCCATACCTGTTGCCTTGAAGGACATCTTCAGGAGATGAAAAGGCTAAGGAATAAACTGTACACATATCTGAAGTGGAGTCCCTAAGACGGTTGGATGGCACCTTGTACGCCTCCTTCCAGCAACTCCTGCAGCAACTCCTTATTGCTCTTCTTTCCTTTGGACTACATCAGTGAGGCTGAGAGTGGGGTCTTGTCATCTGGGCAGCCCAGGACCTTCATATGCACTGCCCAGGCATGCGTCCAGGAAAGGTCACAACACTGGAGGCAGCAGTTATGAGTTTCCAGTGTCTTTAGCCACTGTGATTCTCCAGGGGTTGGACTTCACGCCCAGAAGGACGCTCCATTCTCTCTCAAGACAGACAGATGCTAACAACAACTTGAGCATCACTTGGCTCAGAATACAGGCACGTTCTTAGTCTCTGTGCCCACTTCTTTTTAACAGGAGAGGGGTGGTGGCAGTGTGAATGCTAGATTGTGACACGGCCATGCTTGCAATATTAAGCCTGACAAGACCTTGTGTTTGAAATGCTGAAGGGCTCATGCCAAATTGCATTGTTACAGCTAGTTGGACAACTCGACCCAGCAGAAGCTATATGTATTGCATGGAGCTGTGGGTGGAGAGGCTGCATGGCATGACCCTGCCTTAACATCCAGTACTACTCTCTGCAATCAGCTACTTGCTTCTGCAGTCATATTAAACTTAAACTCCTAAGTGCCCTTCTGGATTGGCTGGGCAGGGAGAACTAAGCCTTCCTTTACAGCATCAATATTCAAGGAGAAGGAATAAACAGCTCTGCATCATTGCAGCTCTGAGTAACAGTGATGGACTCACTGAAATGTGACAAGATTTATTACTTTCTCCCAAAGAACAATTGCCTGCTTGGTGTCCTCAGTAAATAATGCTCTCTCTGTGTGCCATCTGGGGACATCATTAGTCCAAAAGACAGTGACACCAGAGTTAACCATTTGATAGACCTTTGTCATCCATAGTGTACTGGGCCTGACCTTACAAGGAATCCTTACAGATGTTAGTAAGGAAATTCTCACTGAGGAGCGTAACTGCATTATTGTGCCTCCTGAATGGAGCAATATCAAGTGTGAGGAGATGGTTGATGAGAATACTTAGGTCAATGTGATGTAATGGTTAGAGCAACCTTTACTAACCTGGTGCTCTCCAGATGTTTTGGACTACAACTCCTATTACCAACAGTTGCAGCTTCCAGTTCTCAGCTCTTGACTTTTTCAACAGCACAGCTCATTTTCTAGCTTTGAAACTCAGCTATGCTCTTCATTGGGTGACCTTGGGCCAGGCTCTCTCTCAGACATTTAACTTACCCCACAGAGTTGTTCTGAGGATAGAATGAGGAGACATCATGGTTGATACCTTGAACTCCTTGTCAGAAGGATTAATAAAAAGGCAATAAATAAATATTGTGGGGTGTGTGGCTGGTGCATGACAGTAGGATGGCTGCAGCCACAATCTGAGGAGTGCTTGTGTGGGATAGCAGACTATATCAGAGTTACTCCAGCAACACATTTTTAGAGGCTTCGTTTCTCATAAACAGAATTTAGGTGTTACTTCAGTGCGATGATTCTTCACTATACAGCATCTATAGAACATGTTGGCTCTTCTATATCATGAAATTCTATGGGCAGAAATCATTGTTGCTTCAAAGGGCCTGTTCCTTGCAATCTGACATGGAAACATAGTGGGATGAACGAGAAGGCTGCCATTGCTGATGATTTCACTATGATAGTCAAGTCCAACTTGGATGGGAACTATGTCAAATCTGAAAAAAATCATATTTGTTCTCTCCAAATTCTCTTCCACTGCTGCCACAACCAACATGGCTTCTACTTAACATTTATGTACTTGCACAATATAGATTGAGTTAGGGCAGCAATGGGGAACCTGTGGTCCTTGAGATGTTGTTGGCCTTCAACTCCCAATAGCCTGAGCCATTATGGCCAATGGCCTGGGATGATGTGTGTTGTAGTTCAGCAATATCAGGAGGAACAGAGGTTTCCTATCCCTGAGCTAGATGATTGCAGCTCAAGAGATGGGTGATTATTCATATATTTTCCAATAAGGATGTGAAATTCAATCAGCTCTCCAGCTCCTGGACCTGTATATATTTTCTTCTTGCCTTATTCGCAGTACTCCTTTCCTAGGTTCTGTTACCTGCTCAATTCAGTCTGTGAGATTACACCAGCTGAGACAATCTCACTACTAAACTTTCACCACTCTAGGATGCTTCACAGTAGAAGAAGGAACCTGAGGACAGGGATAGACTGAATTTGTTGGAAAAAAAGAACGAATCACACTTGAATGTCTTCTTAGCAGCTGGCTTTTCTGAGAAGCAAACCTGAAGGCCAGCACCTGTCACTGATAGAACATGTGTTTTATCAGCTATGTGAAAAATTGAAATTACGATGGGTAGAATATCCTTTGTCTTGTAAGATGGGTCACTACAAGGGATGGGAGAGAAATTCAGTTCAGTTTACATTTAAAGATGAACCTACCTAATTAGCACATTCCAAATCAATATGCAATGCAAAACATAGCCCTCTCTGATACCCTCATTTCTCTGAATTCTGCAATTCACTTCTCCAGCTAAGCATTAAAAAATGCATATAAAAGGTAAAGTGTGCACAAAAATACAGATATTAGTGAAAATAACATTATGTAAGGGGGGATTGCTTTGCAAAAATGTGACTATTAAGCAAAATTGCACACAAAATGTGTGTCTTGGGAGAAACTTTCCTGAAATCCTGATGAATTTCCATGAGGACTTAAAAAGAAAGAAAGAAGCAAACTCGTGTGGAAACGTGGAGAACTGAATGTAAGCTTGGAGAAATGAGAAACTGAAATTGACAGGTTCCCCCACCCCCAGTCCCTATGTGATGGTGAATAGGAGAGTATCCAGGTGGCTTGCTCAGGTAAATGATACAAGGACAGCATCCTAGTTAATTGGGAGTTAAAAAGAGAAGATCATTGAAGCAACCGATCACAGAGGAGAGAGTATATGCAAACAAGGTGTCTCCAAGGACGCTGCCTTTGCCTCTGCTTTGCACTTTGTTTATTAATGAGCTGAAGCAGAGCTATGGATTTTGTTTACCATAGGCTTTTAAATGTTCTTAAGGGTTGATAAAACACTTGGTAGAGGTGGTTGTTGCTATTATTGCTTTACAAGCAAAAGTGAAACTGCAAAGTAGTCATGATTAGGCAGCTAGTCTGTGCCAGAATAGGGAAGGAACTGTGCCCAGATTATGGTAGAGTTAAGATTTTTTGCTTTTACAAGAGGCAACTTCCTTATGCCCATATAATTTAGATATTTTTCAAGAGTTCATTTACTAAAATGGTAAAATCACATGAAAAGACTACGCCACCTCACTGATGGCAATTAGGAGCCAGTTTGACACTGGAGGAGCACATTCAGTGTACCTATGTGGAGTCTCACACATCTCACTAGTATCACATAAACTCATGGTTTCCTACACCTGCAGCATCGGCACAGCTGGAGATCATGGCTTGGGGGCATGTTGTGCTTCAATGCTAATGCTGCCTACTCAGATCAGCAAGTCAGGGCCAAACTAGACATTACTTTAATTGCATAGTCAACATTACACATAGTTTAGTATATGAATGAATGTGGTACTAGCTGTGGAGTGGGGTAGGATTTTCATTGGAACCACAGAGTAAAGGGAGGGGAGGTTTAACACTTTCCTACCCTGCTGTGATCCCAACAAAATTGACACACACAGCGTTAGGCTTGAGGAAAGAGGCTATACGTATAGGCTATATAGTTTGAAACACAAATGAAAAAGCTGTTCTGCAGGCATCACACTGAAGAGAAGGGGTTACATGAAGGAACAGAGCTCTTCACAGAGCACATCACATGAAGTTGGGGAACCTGCAGCCTTCCAGATGTTGCTGGACTACAACTCCCATCATCTGTGACCACTGGCCATGCTGGGTGGAGCTGATGGGACTTAGTGTAGTGATATCTGGAGAGCCGCAGGTTCCATATCACTGCACTATGAACACACCTCCTTCTCAATTCCATCTGAGTGGGGATACTCCACAGCCGCCTTCTTCACAGTCTTCACAAATGGCATTTAACTTGCAGGCATTACCTACAATAGATGCCCTTTTGAGAGTCTTGTTGTGGGGATGCGGGTGGAGAAGAATGAAGAAAAGCAATATGAGAGGGTCTGGCTAAGCAAGCTGGGAGAGTGGGGGTGAGGGGAGAGGATTTAGGGCCAAGCACAGAGACAGAATGCAGGTGGAAGCTCATAATTCGTGGAGAAGATCTAGTGAGCACAGAGAAAAGGAGGCCCCAAATAGGTTATATTGTAACTAGTATTTCAGCTGGCTTTATTTGCTGGCCAAAAGAAAATCCTTTGTTTTTTAGATGTCTGTGATGGAAAATGTGGTCCTCTCAGTGTCTGCTATAATCCCTATTATCTGACAAACAGTTTATCCACCATGAGCATCTTTACGTGGACCACTCTGATGCACTAACAGCTCATGGATTGGAAACCATAGGTATCTGTTTTATACAATCAGCTCACCTGGGAGCAGACCAGATGGATGGGGCGAATCAAACCACTCAGTGTTGCAGGAAGAATGGAAACTTACTCATTTCACATTGATTCTCAACCAAGTTGCTTTTGGAATCATTTTTCTGCATGTGTGTGTGTGTGTGTGCGCGCGCGCGTGTGTGCGTCTTTGATTCTTTTTTTATGAATACATTGATTTGGGTGTGTGTATGTGCGCGCGTGTGTGTGCGTCTTTGATTCTTTTTTTATGAATACATTGATTTGGGTGTGTGTATGTGCGCGCGTGTGTGTGCGCCTTTGATTCTTTTTTTATGAATACATTGATTTGGGACTGAATGAATGGAAACTCTTTAGTTTCTCTACTCCCCATCAAGATAGCGCTCTGTATTTTGATCACATCTTCTTTACATTACCAGGATAAGAAGCTTTACCTCTTTCCTTGGAGGAAGACCAATACAGGGAGCCCTTGCCAGCGAGTGACAGTTTCTTTCAGTATTAATTCTGTACGACCCAACTTGTAATTGCACCCTACTACAAGAAGATAAACTCCCCTGTACCAGACTAATACCTTTTCCTTCTCAGTGTTAACAGCCCTCACAAATCACCCAAGCACTTCCATATCTCCCCTTAGGAGTAGCCAAGCCATAACTCTTTTATTTTTAATAATTTCTTCTATGCCTGTTCCTACCTCTGTGGAATTCCTGGCATTGGTATCATGACATAGCTTCACTGAACACCAACTGTTGGGTCCAGGGGCTACAGTGTCTCATCCTCTTCATCACTAGGACTCTCCGCCCTTCTCCTCCCCACCCCTCTCTCTTTACACACACAAACCTTCATGCACACGTATGTCATCGTAATAGAATGTGAGGATTTCACAGCCTATGATTTGCCTAGCCTTTAAAAGGAACAAGCAAGAGAAAAGAGACTAATAAGCAAAAGGTATACGTAGAACCAACATGTCATTATATAAACTGAAAGTGCTTGACAGCTTTGCAAGTACAGGCTCCCAATAAAGCCATTCTGTGTTCTTCTCATTCCTTAATGCAGCTTCTGCTCAAGCTACCCTGCAAACAGAGGGGCCAACTGATAATTATAATTCAATTTATCACCACCTCTTTTTGTCTCTTCTTTTAAACCAAGTCAGCAGGTGCCCCCTCTTTTCAGGTTACTGACTGATCAATACTCTTGCCTGGGGCAGTGAGATGCAGCTCTCAAACATTATGGCACTTCAATTCCAAGAATGTCAAAGAAGCAGAGACAATTGGGTGGAGGGGGTGGGGAGAGCCAGAGCAGATTATCATCAGAGAGAAGAATAGGGAACCCCTGCAAGCACCTGTCATTTTTAAGGCAGAATGCTTCTGTTTTGCTTACAAGCGCAGTTCATATAATGCATGTTGTCCTCACTCAGACATGTCTTCTTAAAGTACAAAATTATAATTCATAAAGACAAGGAATGTGTAAGACCAAGGCATGTCTCAATCGCTGATTATAATTCTTTGTAAGTGAAGCACTTCGGCCTTATTGGTATAATGTATTTGAATGCTTTTGGTGAAATTACTCAATAAAGTGACCTTGTTCACATATCATACTAAACCACGGTTTAGTGTGAGATTCACAAACACAAATGAGGGCAAGCTCACATGCTCCCCCTGACTTCATTTCCACCTTTTTAGAGTTCAGAAGCTTCTGCCTTTGCTAACCACGGCTTGCCATCCATCCATCCATTCATCCATCCATCCATCCATCCACCCACCCATCCTATACATTTGTATCCCAGCTTCCCTCTAAGGAACTCAAGGTGGCATTCATGGTTCTTTCCATCCCCATATTTTTCATCACAATAGCCCAGTGAGGTAGATTTAGCTGAAAGACTGTCACTTACCCAAGATCACCTAGTGAGCTTTGTGGCCAAGTGTGGATTTGAACCCTACTCTCCCCGTCTGTAGGGATGACCGTGGGGTCCGGAGGGAGCACACTCCCCACCTGCAGGCAGCCACAGTCTGCCTGCACGCGTGACCTTGGGGTGCGGGGCACCCCCCCCTCACAGACAAAGCCACAGCTGTCTGAACATCGTACCCTCTCTCTAACCTTTTGCGGTCTCAGTAGTCTGTGGTGTCCTGTCTGTAACCTTTGTCTCTGAGACCTTTTGTCTGCTTCGTCATACACTGTGCAAGGGGAAAATGATGCGGTGGAAACAGGTGCCAAAATAACTTTGTACCACCCCACAATCTCGAGACTGGAAGATGTGTAAAGGTCACAGCCCAAAATGTATCTGCCTGGTTTGCATATTTGTGTCAAAAAAAGGAGGCTCCACAGAGCTGGCTGGCAGCTTGCATGCAGCCCACCTGTGCGCAGTTCACCTGCATTATCAACTCCTGCCTCATGTCCATCACTTCACCCATCCAACCTACTAACCACTGCACCACATGCCAAATGTCTGCATTGCATTCAGTTAGCAGTAAACATCTCTTTAGCTACATAATTGCTTTCTCTCTGAGCATCCAAAGACAGCTCTTTAACGAGCGGGCCTATATTGGCTCCTCTGGTGCCAGAAATTGAAGGGTGTTTTTAAAAACCCAGAAAAACTGCATGGTGCAATATTTTCATTTTCACTCTTTAAGAGCAAGATCCATTCCACTGGGGAAGTTTCAGATTTTTCTATCCCAATTTTGAATCCTGCTTTGCAGATGTTTCACAATAAGCTCATAGTAATGGTACCAGACCTTAAATTACAAATAAATTGAGAGAAGGTGTTTATGTATTTAAAATGTTTATATTCTGCACTCTGATATAGTAGAGTAATTCCTAAATCTCATCTCTGCAGTACAGCTACTTTATTTTATGTGGTGCTTTTTGATATAACAATCTCTTTATTAGTATGAAATGAATGAATACATAAAAGTAAAAGACAACCAGCATTGCATAGCCAGGCTTCCAACCTCCCTGTGCTGACTACTAGTATACTTACCCAAACTGACTGCATGAATACTGCAGGAGCGAAGAACTAAAATCTGGTGTAACATTTGGAATTCCTGAGATTTTTCTGTTCCTATTTTCTAAACAATGCTTCCAAGACACTGGCTTGCTGAAAAGCCATTAAATTAGTGACCTTTTAAATTAGTGACCTTTTATTTCTTTAAAATCTTGGGAACTGCTTGGAGAATCCAATCTGTGGTTGATAAAATGGATGGATGTCGGCTGGCATAGATCCTCCTCATCAGTGTGACTGGATAGTAAATGCTACAGAGCCTGTTTTGTGCCGGAACTGTTGCAATTTGGCTTTATTTCCTCTTGTCTGGAGTGAGGATAGGAGGCATGACATGACATCAATGGATCGTACTTTGTTTTTGAATGGTGGATGGGTGAAATAGCTGCATTGCCCTTAAATCCTCCTGCTGGTTTTGCCAGCAGGATAGGATGCATTAGTTCACTCAACCACGTATAACTGCAAACAGGATGTTGGTATCATACTGGAAACAAGAAAACCTGGCAATCTTCCTTTATTAATCATTAATTTCTAAACAGAGACTTTGATTTCCAGAAATGCCTAAGGGTGCTCAGATAATGGTAGTTTGAACTTTGGTCACTCCAAGCATATGAAACAAAGTAAATGGGGCAGAAAGAGGGGTGCAAATGGTGGGATGCACACAGCAGGCTGAACTGTGAGGAAATGAGTCTTCCTGCCCCCCTTTGAGCAACTAGCCCTTATGCACCAATGAAAAATGGATGCCTATCACTCGACTCTGTCTGCTTCCACCCATTCATTTGAAACAGTAGCATTACGCAAGTCGTTTTTGACTCTCAGGAGGAATTTTTAAAAATTCCTCTTTGCCCAGACATTTGATGGCTGAAAGATACTGTTCCTGCCAACCCTGGAATCACTGGTTGAGGGAATGTTTTTAGAATGCTTAGAAAACAACACCACTTTTTCTCATCAATGTGTTTGCTACCTTGGGCTCCTTTGGGAGGAAGGGCTGAATATAAATTGAAATAATAAATAATAATTGTGCAGCTCTGACATTTTCTCCGCATCTATGGGGTCTTAAGAACGGTTTTTCAAAAGGAAAAAGACTGGCACAGCGCTTCAAGACATAGCACGTTGGGCAGAATGATGCGGTTCAAGTCATCCGTCTTTGCCTGCCCAGGTATAAAATGCTTCATAACAGGAAGTTGGTGATCATGTTAAAAAAGGGGGGGTGACACAAAATATGCACCCTGGTTTACATGCCAAGATATAAGCTGAACCTTCACTCAAGTCCTCAGGCTCTACCTTGATCATGTTAATTAGTTTTGCTGGCATACCCAAACACTTCAAGACAATCCATAATGAATTACAATGGAAGCTGCTGACAAACGATTTCTGAAAATCTATGAAGTAAATACTGAGTGGGTTTTGCCATTCAATGAGCTCTCCATTTATTATTGTCAGGGTGAACATCTGGTAGAAACACAGCCAGAAACAGTCAACCACTTCCCTTTGTTCTCTTTTCAGGCAATGCTTTCTGTAGCCTTTTTCCCAGAGAGAAGAGCAAATCCATGGCAGTCAAGACCTCTTTTGTGGTTAACTATCCCACTATTTTTCTGTTGCCACGCAGGTTTATCATGGTTTCCTATTTTTACATAATGTGTTGATTTTTAATGATACAATAACTGGGCTAATCCACATTTATTTCTCTACCTAGACAAGGATTTAGATGTTATTGCATTGTTCATTGTTTGTGATATGAGGTGTAATAATGTTTTTAGTTCAGGTTGCTTAGTTTCATTGTCAAAGTTAATCATTTCTTTGAGGATCAGAATTAGAAGAAAGTTCCAAGACCTAAAACATAAAAAAAGAGTTTTAATTTCCCCTCCCCACCTGCTACTTTTTTCTGCTGTAGGCCTGTAACATTGTTTCCATTAGGATCCAGCTAAATGCTCTGTGGTGAATCCAGCAAAAGCTTTTTAGGGATTGGTCGGTTTCACAAAAGCCCTGTACTCACCTTTTCGGCCCCATTTTCTGACACCTGCCTCTGGTCCTAGAACTCTCTACAATTCCCTTAATTCCCCTTCCCTTTGTTTTACACAACATGACGTCAGAGTGGGTACAGGAAACACTACCCTCTCTCTGATTGGGCTTCAAATGTCATCACATCTCCAAATCTGATTGGTTATGTGGCATAATCATAAAGTCAAATTTAGAAGGAGTGCAATGCTTCCTGCCTTCGTATGGAAAAAAGGGGGGATGGAATGCAGAGCAGTCATGGAGCGTGTAGTGACCCCCACTTCACCCCATACCTAGCCCTCCTGAAAAAGGGGCAAAAGCAGTGGGTATGTACTGGGGTGGTGGGTGTTTTCACAGCACAGCTATAGTTTCTAATAACCATTTCCTGGTAAATATATGAGTTGCTTCAAGAGAGCGAGAGCACCAGAGATTTCTAATCTTCACAGGGTGGAATCCAGTGTTGTGCTACTATTGTTCAATCTGCGAAAACATTTCAGATTTCCAGATGGAACAATCTCTCCTCACCTTCCTCCCACCCCACTGTTCTGGAGTTTCTCCAGGTCTCCCAGAACTGATGAGCATGTGTGTTAGGGTGGAGGGTGGAGGAGAGGGGAGAAAGTCCCATTGCACCAGCGGGACTTATTGTACCAGCTTCTGCGAGTACAACTATTTAGTTACATCTGGCCCTTAAATCACCATGTACATATTGAAAAAGATCCCAATCAACTAATGGAGCGCTCATACAGAAAGAAACTTCGCGACTAGGGAGTTTGCATCAGAACATAATTTGTGAGTCAGTGTGGTCAGTGACTTGTATTTTGGCTTACCTTGTCTTTAACATGGAAGGAAATTTACTGGGGGGGATTATTTCCTCTGAAGTGGTATTGTGCAGAATTCTATGCTTTAAGTCCACCTCTATACTCTGCGTGGGACGCGTGTGGCGCTGTGGGTAAAACCTCAGTGCCTAGGACTTGCCGATCGCATGGTCGGTGGTTCGAATCCCTGCGGCGGGGTGAGCTCCCGTCTTTCGGTCCCAGCTCCTGCCCACCTAGCAGTTCGAAAGCACCCCTAAGTGCAAGTAGATAAATAGGTACTGCTTTATAGCGGGAAGGTAAACGGCGTTTCCGTGTGCTGTGCTGGTGCTGGCTCGCCAGAGCAGCTTCGTCACGCTGGCCACGTGACCCGTAAGTGTCTTCGGACAGCGCTGGCTCCCGGCCTCTTAAGTGAGATGAGCGCACAACCCTAGAGTTGGACACGACTGGCCCGTACGGGCAGGGGTACCTCTACCTTTATACTCTGCGTAGTATATAAACTGGCTCTCAAAGAAAACCTTTGTCATGCTTTTCCTATAGATCATCTGCACCCCACCCCTCATCCACGAATTCCCTTCCCTAGCTGGAATCATCACGTTAAATGGATGCACTGTTAATGTCTCCATTCTATTGTTAGGTAAAATGAAGAAAAAACATGTGCCTTCATGGTTCATCATCATCTTGCCATTCTTTGTCATCATGAATCCAGGCCAAACAATGACATCAATTCTGGGCATTTATCCCTTCAGTTGTTCCGTGGATTATCTACGGAGCAGGATATACTCTTTATAAATGTATCTGCTGTGCTTAGGCATTCAGGGAATCTTTTGTAGAGAACAATGCCAGCATATTGATTATCTGCTGCATATGTACCCCATGTCCAATTCTCTACCTGCGATGAGCTGCATGAATGGTCACCTATGTGCTTGCCTCTCTCCCTTGATTGTAACTTGCCCTCGGGTTTATAAATAGAAGCGTTACCTGAATAAATCTCTGGAACATTAATATGCAGCATGATGCTGTGGGAGATGGAAAGGGAGAAATCAAGAACCAGGGCCTCCTCTATAAATCTCCCTGCCCTTACTCCTTCGCATTGCGCATTGGCATCACATCACTGGTTTGCAGCAGCTTACAATGTGCTGGTTGTAAAGTGCAGCACTTTGACTAAAAGAAGAGGAATATATGTTGGCATTTCTGGAATTGGGAGTCCAAGCTCCTGAATGTCATTGCACTGCCTCATGAGAATATTTAACATTTTCTAAATTAGAAGGTGGGATGGAGAGACAGAGCCATAGGCATTTTGCTATCTGAGTCATTGGGCAAGATGGCGTCTGCCCTATTCCATGCACACAAGTTGACCAGGCTGCTGAATAAATCTTACTGGCAATTGGACAGTGTCCTCCACAGCACTTGAGGGCAGCAGGCTGAATGAAGTGGTGCAGTAGAGGCTGTGTTAGCTCAGTCCACTCCCGCCCCTTAGCATCTGCTGCCTGAGGCAGCCATCTCACTCTATCTAACAGTAGGACCACTCACGGCTAGAGAAATTTCATAAATAAATATTCCTCATTTTTCTCGACGGTGCTCTGCCATAGTAAGAGACCAGATATGAGAATTAAGCAGGATTGATTGAGGGGTACCATGTGCAAAGACTCATAATGCAGAGACTCACAAATGTGGACTTAGTGCATCTCTCTAACCTAAGGTTACCAGATTTTTTCCAATGAATCTGGAGACACTTTTCAACTTCAATGGATTTTGTATGGGGACTGATTTGTAAATCTGGGGACTGCTCCTGGGAAATGGGGACGTCTGGTAACCTTACTCTAACCCCAATAGTTTTAGAAGACAGTTGAGAATATCCACGAGGCAAAATAAGTAGTTGCACAGCTAAGCTTGGAAAGTTTGTTCTGTTAGTCCATTTAGGGAAGGCAGACCAAAAAAAATGACAGAAAGAAGCGAAGTTATAGGGAACAATTAAGTGTTTTAAGGTTCCAGAGTGAAAGCACTTGAAGTGGGTGCCACTCTTGTTGCAGTGAACAACCAGTCCTCAGTCACTTGCCTTTATCAAATTTATGGATGGTTAGTTGGTGCTAGCAAGTTCAGAATATTTTAGAGCTGGGCTTTTAAGTTTACTGTTTCTTAGCAAGGCTTAACTTCTTATTGGACTTTTAACAAACTGCACTTTTCCCATGACGCAGAATCTCCTGGAAACCGCTTTACCATGAAGGCTCAGTTTAGATTATCCTCTAAGTGCAAAGGCAGGATTTCTGTTGTTTTGCCTGAAGTTGTCTTCTAGGGACTCAGGCTGAGGAAATTTTGCCCTAAGCCATCCTTCAGCAGGCATGAAGCAAAGCGTAGCAGACCCGTGTAAGCATACAAATGCTACTTAGTCTCAAGCCACCAACAACAACACAAGGCTATTGCCTTTAAGAAAGGCAAGAGGAAAGCCAGGATAGTAGTTGGAAAGAATCTTTAGGTTGTCTCCCCACAGAATGGTTAAGCCTCCTATGGCTGAAGTCTGTCAGATTTGGGACCAAGTTTCTGTTAAATGTTCTACATTTCCACAACTGGCAGCATAATTTCCAACTCTGACTACTGGGTGATAATAGGTGGTCTAATACAGGGGTGGGGAACTGTATGCCAAATCAGTATTTGTTTCTGAGTACAATTCAAAGTGTTTAAAGCCTTAAACGGCCTCAACCCAGTATACCTGAAGGAGCATCTCCGCCCCCATCGTTCTGCCCAGACACTGAGGTCCAGCTCAGAGGGCCTTCTGGCAGTTCCCTCACTGTGAGAAGCAAAGCTACAGGGAACCAGACAGAGGGCCTTCTCGGTAGTGGCACTCGCCCTATGGAATGCCCTCCCATCAGATGTCAAAGAGATAAACAACTTCCTGACATTTAGAAGACATCTGAAGGCAGCCCTGTTCAGGGAAGTTTTTCATGTGTGACATTTTAATGTATTTTTAATCTTTGTTGGAAGCCGCCCAGAGTGGCTGGGGAAACCCAGCCAGATGGGTGGGGAATGAATAATAAATTATTATTATTATTATTGTTGTTATTATTATTATTATTATTAGTGTCGCTCATGACATTTCAGGCAACTTCACTCAATATTACTGCTTTTGGTCTTTTAGACTTTTAGAATATACAAAGTCCAAGGCATAAAATGATGATGTTTATGGTGCATTTCAGGATGAAGACAGTCAGTGTGATAAGAACATAAGAAGAACCCTGCTGGATCAGAACTTTGGCCTACCTAGTCCAGCATCCTGCTTTCACAGTGACCAACCATCTGCCTGTGAGAAGCCTACAAGCATGACATGAGCACAGCAACACCATCACCATTTGCATTTTCTGTAAGTGGTATTCAGAGGCCTATCACTTCCAATTGGAGAGGAAGTGCACAGCCATCATGGCATGTAGTCACTGATAACCTTATCTTCCATGAGTTTTTCTGAGCCTCTTTTAAAGATGCCCAAGCTGGTGGCCATGGCAACATTCTGTAGTAGTCAATATCAGAGGTGAACTATGCGTTGCGTGGAAGTTCTTTTTGTCTGCTCTGAATATTTTAAAACACAAACAGCAAGTTGGGCAAGAACAAAAGGAGAAATAGCGTGAACAACTACTACTCAAGTCTTACGAAGAAGTAAATAAAACCCTTTAATGCAAAAAATGGAATAAAATAATATGTTCATATTGATAAGTGGTCAACAAACATGTGTGGCAAATAATAATGCCTAAATGATATGGTCAAATTATCACCCAGTACTCATAACAATCAAGTTGCCTTTGGAAATCCAGTCTTGCAGAGGTTCTACATCCAACAACAGCTGTTCACATAACTTCCACTTTTGTTCCTGCCCCTCTTGCTGTTTGTGTTTTATCTTGAAGGTGGGTTTTATTCTACTTTGCTTTGGTTTGTCCTGAATCTTCCGACATTCAGCTTCATCGGATGACCCTGGCTTTGATTAATATGAAAAATGGAGTAAAATTTCTATCCACTTTCATTATGCCATGAATAATTTTATACGCAGGCAGTTAGGCCAAAATTCCTTAAATAAGCAGTTATGCAGATACTTTTCCTTTGGCCCCTTCCTTCTCTACTTCTCTACTTCTGGATACTTGCCCTTCTCTACTTCTGGATACTTGCCCTAATTCTATCTATGGATTTCTAATTTTAATGCCAATCACCAATTTGCGAGTGCTCTTATTTTTGTCCACACTGCTTGAATCTGTCCTAAATCTTGCCTCATCTTCCATGACTTGATGAAGTTTTTTGGAGTGATGGACTCAGCTCACTTGACACATGACATCTTGGCAGATTCCACTGACACTCAAATTGCGAAGATGGTGTTTTCCTAAGAAGGTAACCCGAAGCTCCTACTGCCATTCTGTGGCTTGTCTGTGAGCCAAAGCAAATGCCTCAGTGCAGCTGGGGTGGGGATGATTCTGAATGTTACTTTAATGGGTATTTTCAAAATACCAAATATTATTGTATTAGTTCTCCGTGCCTTCATATTTGGGAGTGGAGTGTCCAGCTTTTGGGGGGGGGGAAATATGTGTGTACAAAACCTTCTGGAGTCAAGCTGAAGAATCCCTTTGTCAGCACTTTGTTTCCCTCAAGATAGGACCCATTTCTTAATATGCTACCCTTTCAGCATATCCAGGCAAAGAACTGTACTATTTAACTTTTATTTTTTATTTTTAACCATTCTGTGACAAATAAGACACATTTCTGCAAAGAGACCACTTCAATACTAGGGCTGTGCCAGATGTTTGTGGACTCATACTTTCTGTGTGAAAAAGGAAGCTTTCAAGTACTTGAAACTTTTCCTGAATAATTTCCCCAAATGCCCTCATACCAGACCAGTCCAACGCATTGCATGGCTGCAGAGCCTTTGTTGTAGCTGTTGCTGGTATTGTTGCAGTTAAAGCCACGTTTCTTCTGCCTGGTGGTGACAATGCTGTCATATGCCTAAAGTTGATTGCATTCAGTGACTTTTTGTCATGTAGCTAAGCACCTCACTTTGCATTAGCTGACTTTGCCCTAATGGCTATGTGGCACGAAGAAAGCCAGTTCTGAACTAAAAAATTTTCTAGAGCAGCAGCTTATAGGGACTTACTGTAGTATTTGGAAACAGTCTGATCTGTTTGGGATGGACTCTGTGTTATTCTAATTTGACAGCCATCCAGAGTGGATTATACCTGCCAATTGTCAGGCAGATCTGTCAAGGGGTGTTTGTGCAGGGAACTTTTACATTATTTACTTATTTATTTATTTAGATAAATAAATAAATAAATAAATAAATAAATAAGTAAGTAAATAAATAAATGTCTCTTACTTTTTATTTTATTTTCTGCCATAACTGGAACCAAACACGGTGAGTGGAGTACACTGGGGAAATAATTTCGCTGTGATTAAAAGCTGGACCTTTCTATCAAAATGAAATATGCCCCCATGTCTACATCCCCTCCCCTCTCAAGCTCTCGGTGTTTCCCCAGTCAGCTTGCTTTCATTTCTCAGAAAGAAAGAAAAAAATGCGTGTGCAGGTGCCATTTTGCTTTATGGAAAAATCCCTATTGACGCACCTTGTTAATGGCTGTCCTACTCAGGAAATGTGAGATCATGACCTGAATCATTCCAAATCCCCATGTTATTTGGGGTTCACACAGAGTCAATGCACACCCCTAATAGACACTGAACTGAATCATATAACCCAAGCAATTATTTAGGTTGCATATGCTCTCTATCCCAGTCTGAAATCCCTTCAAGCTACAATGTCCCTGTTTGTATAGAAAGCCTATATATGCACAATTTGCAGTCATTCAGGCTCTGTGCAGATGAACTAGATCAATGTATAGACAACTGAGGATGATGCTAAGTCTTCGCACACTACCTGTCCTGTTTCCGTCAACTGAACAGGGCTTCGTCAATCTCATCAATCAGACTGCTACCTGTGAAAGTTCATGTCACAATAAACCTATACCTAAAATGCCATTGCCTCTTTTGTCATATTAGGTAAGTAAGAGAAGGTTAGGCAGCTCTGAATATTGCAAGGCCTATACCAACAAATGCATAAAGTGTGAACTTGAGAGGCTGCCATGGACTGTGAGTAATCCTGAGCACTATCTTTGCTATCACTCATCCTTGATGGAAATGGGCAACCCTAGACCTCAGTGGCGAAAAATTGCATTTGTTTGTCCTTTGCAAGAAAAACTTAACAATTTGCCCTAAGTTCCACTTCCCTGCAGAGATTTATTCCTGGTGAAGCTGGAAGGCAGCTGATGTTATGTCATTTAGTAACACTAAATGACCAAGCCAAGCATTAAGCCAATTATATCCCACAAATCATTGCTCAGCAGGGCAGCACTCTCACTTGAGCAATGGGCCAGCGGCTGCAAGGATCAGCAGGGAATTAGCATTGATTGGTTGCCTGGGGACCAACAAGACAGCCCTTCTACCAGCCTTCACAGACCAGTCAATAGCCCCGGGCTGCCCTTGGCCTCTTAAATATGTTCAGTCCCTCTCCTGCCGAGACTCAGAATTCCAAGACAGAAGTCCTGTGGTCTGGGACTGCGGATGGGCTCTGGGGAGATTACTCCTCCCTGCAGAAAGCAAAATATCAAATCCTTTGTGTCTTTTGTGGGGAGACAAAAGAAAAAGAAAAAGACTTTCAATGAGGTGTAGGGAAATGGAAATAATTCTCAGATGCAGCCTTCATCTTCTTTAAAGACCGCAGCGTGGGGCTCCCCGCCTAGGAAGTGAGCTCTTGCATGATCTCATGCACAAAAAATCTAACATTCCTGGATATAACTCCTGAATGTATTTACAATGGTTTAGGCTAGTATCACTCAGGGCAAAATGACAGCAGCGATTGCCACCACCTGGGCCTTAAGCTTTGGGAATGGTCACACCATTGTCTTTACTTGATCTAGCCATCATCACTTCACCTGCCATTTGGAGTACATCTGGGTGTTTCTAGAGATCAGTATCTCTTCTCTGCAGTTAAACAGTAAGATTTTCTAGTGTGACAAAGAAAATGTAGATGCTTTGCCAGCATACTAGCTACCCAGGATGGGTAGGGTGGCTGATGGTTCAACTCTTTTTTAAAAAAGGTGGGGAGGTGACTTAGGTGCATGAGATGAAAAGGTGTGCTACAAAACATTTGGTTAACCATTAAGAAGTGGGATTAAAAAGTGGCAGCTGAATGGATAAAATGACCCTGACTCCCTAAAATCATTTAATCTGGCCCCTCATGATCTATTTGGTTCTTCATAATCAACTGCCTTTGAACACAGAGGGCAATTCTACCCTGCAGAAAGTGATGAGATCAACAAGTACCATTTTGTGTCAATAACAGAGGTTCCACCCAGCACAGCATTTTCCAATCTGATGCCCCCCCCCCAGATGTTTTGGACTTCAGCTCCCCTCATCCACAGCCATGGCCCTTGCTAGCACAAAGTATCTGGATGGCATCAGCTTGTGGAACACTGACCTAGCAGAGACTTCTCTTCTCAAATACCACATTTCAAACTATAGTAAGGGGTACATTCAAATTATAATGATTATAATGCTAGCACTTCTGTTCCATTTTCTAATGTTTCTTCCGCACTGCAGTATCTGTTGCATTATGGAACTGTGGAATTATGACTGCTATACCAGCATGTCATGCTACATTTCATTCATGCCACTGGGTGTGGTGTGAAACAACACTGAACATACTTACACTCCCCCAACCTGTTCACACATGCGTGCTTCTGTTCCCACATGATTCCCTCATGAAAGCAGCAGGAAAGAACTGTATACTGGTATACCACCCCAAATGTCATCACTTTACTCCTGTGACTTTCTGGGCAATGGGGTTGTAATTAACACAGAAACAGAACCAATTAACAAGGAAATGAGTGCTGAACATCACCTATATTCCACGAGATTTCTGTAAATGGGTTTTATGTATTGTGAAAGATGAACTATAACGCAGAAATTAACATGGGGAACATTAGGGAAATGGAATATCCTGCCATGTGAATGCAGCCCAAGTGGAGAAAGATGATGTGGGGAGATCTTTCCACCCACATTTTGGTGCAAGAAGAATTCACGACAGCTATTTGTCCTTAGCTGCTGCAAATCTGTCTTTGTTTTCTCAAGTTCATGCAACTAAAAAGCAGGGAGGGGAAGGGAGAAAAGAGCGAATCTCCTAGCTATGAAGGCTATCTTCAGCTAAGAAGGCCTCCATCTTGTATTCTCTCTCTGCTATCAGCCTACCTGTCTGAAGCTGATGACCTGCAAAATTATTCGTTATACACAGGAGAAGTTATTCTGGCAAGGTTAAAGAGGGAAAGAATCATAGCCTTGCAAATAGTTTAGTATCCAGTGCCACAGACCTTGGGTGAAACTCTGAACAAGTTAACAGGAGAGCAAGTCCCTCTGAAATCCTTTCCAAATATATTTCTTTATACAACAGTGCAGATGACCCCTATGTTTTTCAAGAGTGAATAGAGAGAGAAAATGAAAGCTGAAGTTGATGCTGACTGTGCCCTGTGTGAGACACTTCACTGATTTCCCTGAACTTTCTTGATAGGTCAAGGCAGTATGAGTCCCAGCATCAGCCTGAGAGTGTTGTTGATGTGCACAGAGTTGTCGGGGTGTGGGTGTGTGGAGCTAGTCCTGAGCATTCCCATATGCCGGAAGAGTTCTATCATTAGGTAAAGAGCAGGTCAGGATGCCTCGCAACCAGAATGAAACAATTCTACCCAAAACACCCAGTGATGCTCCAATATAAATCATGCCTCACCAACCATAACCTTACTGCATGGTGAAATGGCTCCTATAAAAATTTCATCATGTGAGCACAGGGGACTGAAGGAAGCCATTTTAGTACCCATTACGCCAGGCTGGAAATATTATACAGAGCAGGAGACAGACGCTTTCCTAGAAGAGCAGGGCAGCATCTCTTTGATGTTAAAAACAACAAAGGCTCCAACGAACAGAGAAAGGTAATACAAAGGTGTCAGAACAGCAGACTGTATTTCAAAGCAAATATCAAGAGATTGGGGGTGGAAAGAAATATCCTCGGAAATAAATCACACATCCCCTGCCTCATAGCTACTCAGCATCCCTTGTAAAAATGAAAGCCCTTTGAGGACCCCTGCTTTGGCTCTGCTTGATTCACCCACCAACTGCTGGGCATCTGTGTAGCACTTCTCATTTCAGGGGCCAAACTAGATGTGACAGCAGCAGTGCAATATGTTTAATCATAGAAGAGTGTCCCGATCATATAGAAAGTTTGTGTGGATGTGCAATTTTTCAACCAAACATGGGTGGGGGTTATTGACCCCTGTGCATGACCCTACCTATCTCCCCACAAACTACAGCTCCCAGAATTCTTTGGGACAAGCCATGACAGTTTAAAGTGGTTGGAGATGTGAAATATGCCACCAGGTGTAGTGTCTGGCAGGAATGGATGACTCCATCTATTTTTGGACCATTTCATTTTTACATGTGTCCATTCTGTTGAGTTTCCACATTAATAACTATGGTTTTATTTTTAAAATCTATACTTAAATATGTACTTAAATACACATTTCATCATAAAATATGTGTTAGATACATACTTTATCTCAGTGTATGCATTTCTAAATGTTTTCCTTTAATAAAATACATTTTTAAGTGCATCATGGTGCTTTTTAAAAATTGAGACAGGAACTGTATCATGAAATTCACAGAAGCGTGAACTCCAAAGGATAATTACATTCTGATCAGTGTATTAATCCGGGAGGTGTGAAAAAGGTCAGTTGGATTAAAAATGCAGACCAAACAAAATTCTCCATCCCTGGTGTCTGGGCATGATTGCATAGTGTTTAGCAGTCTCTACTTGACAATTATAGCCAGGGAACCTGGAAGAGGTTAGCAGAGAAAGCTAAAGCACTCACCTCCTGCTAAAAAATATTGGCTGGGACACAGGACATGGACAGTATGGTGAGAAATATGCAGCAATCCTATGGACCCCACTCAGTGGGAAAGACAAAGGAGAAACAGCTTAGAGGTCTCCAAGCGAGCACATGACAGCAGATTCATTTAAAATCACTGCCTTCCTTTATCCACACCCTTCCAACAGCTGCACAAAGTAGCTTCAAAAATACAATTAATGTATTGCATCCTGTTTAAAACACCTAAGGTTGAAACCTGCTACAAGCTGGACTGCACAGGAATAAATCTACTGAAAAAGATTGCAGTTATTTGACAAACATAGCTATTTTGTAATCAATTTTCTGAGCTGGAAACTTGTCGTATCCGTTCTATTTCTTTTATACCCCCAAAGTTCTGGTGTTTATTTCCATGTGACCTTGCCATGCATTTATTGATGATATCCTGGGGGTTTCCATGGCAATGGAGCCCAGTGTCACAAGACGCTACTCTTGAGGTCACACGAAAGCAAAGTAGGAGCTGGAGACTGATAAGAGCACAATCCAGATCCATCTAGTTTATTAAAATGCTATCAATAGGTGATGGTGGGTCCCCCCCTCCCACTATTGTGCTTTGCAGTCTTATACATGCTTTCTTCCTTTCCCCACTACAGATTCAAAATGCCTACTTAGTGCTCCTCCATTTGTTTGTTAGGTTGGAAACGGGAGAGCCACATACACAGCCTCGTATTTTATAACCACAGGACAAGTGGAACACAAAGCTAGACTTGCAATAGGCCCCCTGGTGCAATAATGTGTGTTAATTTACTATAGGCCACTTTATGTACAAAAGAAATCAGTATCAAAATTATTGCAAGAAGGTCAGTCTCTGAGCTGTTTTTCCTCTGATCTTTGGGCAGCAACTGGCAGGCAGGCGGCAGGGTCTTATTTGCAGACTGTAAGGCAGAGAGAAGACATCTTAAGGGATTATTAAAGTGCTAAGAAGCCATTCTCTGTTTAGATCACTAGTTCAAATCCAGCTTGCAGAAAGTTATTATCGCCTGATGGCTGTTCGGTGGCCTGGTGAACTGCATTGATCTCGTCCAGTCCAGCCCTCAAGCTTTTGTGTCAGAAAAGTGTTCCCACAATATTTTCTGGCAGGATCATCAAGGGAAACGAAAGAGGGTTGCTTTCAAATGTGCTCCAGGTGTTTTTTCAAGGGGCAGTTGAGTCAAGGCTATTTTTATTTTCCTGTGAAAATCCTTAAAATGGAACAGAAAGCAGTCTCCTTCTTCATTCTCCTTCGTCCTGGAGATGGGGGTATCTCTGGGTTCAAGAGGTTTGCCCTATATTAATTTTAGTGAAGCATTGTGCTGTAAGCTCAAGTCCCCCACCTTTCCTTGATTTCATCCTCCTCCCGATTTCTAGTGTGTTCTCCCTTGCAATGAGATTTGGATAAGGGGACTTCCGGGTTAGCGCCATTGGCAATGGCGGAGTTCCTCTGACCGGGAGGAACCCGCTCTGCAGAAACCAGGTCTTGCCGCTGCGGCGAAGGCGGAGACCCCTAAAAAACCCCAGGCGGATGAAGCCTGGGGATGTGGGATTTGGCTGACACCAGGAGCGCCTCCCCCACTCACAAGGAAACCCCTTTTTCGGGGTCCCGAAAAGACGTGGGGTGAGCAGTGTGGTGTTTTGAATCAACCGCTACTTCTGTGGAGTGAAGCCGCATAGCCGTTGCCGGAGAGCGCTGACTTTTTCCTGTGGACAATTGGACTCTAAAATAAGTACCCGTGAGTAGAAACGGAAAATTGGATTAAAAAGTATGTTAATTTGGCATCGAAGCGGGAAGGTATAAAACAGGAAGTCGACCTTTCCGCTTTTTGTAAACAGACTGAAGCAAAAACCTTTCAAGCTATTTAGCCTGGAAAGTCGGGTATAAACCTCGAGATTCCTGTCATTTATAATTATTAAAAACCCCTGGAAGTGAGAGTAAAGGGGGGTGAATTTTGACTGTCTAAATCTGGAGAGGGAGTAAAGAAAATTACGTTTGCCACCGTCTCTGACCTGGGAATGGGGTATCAGAGACAGAAATTATTCAAGACGTTCGTTGACCCTGAATGGAGCTTTATGACAGATAGCAAAAGAAGAGAAACAAATTGAATCCAATGTTGCCTTCTACATCTTAGGGAAACAAAATATTTGAAAGCACTTGAATAATGGAAAAATGAAAGTAACTTTTCTCGGTTGGATTTGCTACAAAAAAAAATGGATACAAATAGAATTTGTCTCCTCTAGAGGGAGCCTGTTAAATTGTTGCAGCAGTCCACTGAGGGATTTTACAGCTGTCAGATTAAGATCGTGGGGAAAAAGCTTCTGACCTTCAATGAAAATGTGCTGGGAGGAAGTGCTGGTGAGTGCTCTCTGCAAAACAAGCGCCTTGCTGGAACAGATGCATAAGAAAATCGATAGAATGAATGAAATGGCTGATATGAGGCATGAGAAGAAGGACTGGGTGGCTGCAGTGGTCTGCAAAGGTGACTTAACAGAGAACATTGATATAGAAATCACCCAGGGCTTTTTTCAGGAACCTACTTTGCCTAGACAAGTGCAAGAACAGATGACAATGGAAAAAGATTTAATTCAAGAAACTCAAATGGAGGGATTTGAAGTTCTGCAGGAGTACAAACCATTGCTTTCGAAGACACCAGGAGTAAGCCAGGGGGACTTGGGAGTTGAGGAGGCCCTTGTCATTGGAGGGACTTTGAAACATTTTGTAAAATACTTTTTGGATCAGGTTGATGGCTGTGGGGAGTGGGACTGGGGGGAGTGGGATGGACGGATGAGAGGAGGTGGAGATAATTTTGTGCTGGAACCCCCCAGAGACTTACTCCTCATTGAGAAAGGAAAGAAATTAAGGAAGAGACCAGCAAAAGACAAGGGAAAGCGTAAAAACAAACAAGAAGAAGAAGATTTGCAGAAGGGGCATGGAAGAGACTTGAGAGCCTCGGATGTAAGACTACCAGGTTGATGGACTAGATGGCATGGACAATTAGGACTGATTTAACCCAAGACCAGGGAAATGGGACGTTGGATGAAAATTGGATGAATGTTTATAAAGGGAAATTTCTATTTTGGGAACTAGTGTAAAACTAATGAATGTTAGGGAAAATGTTGGAATGAAATTATTTGGCTTTAGTAGAAATGATATAAGGAGTTACGTAAATAAGTATTAAGCTTTTAAGTGTTAAGGCATTTTATGGTAAGATAAGGTTAAATAAGATAAGGTAAATTGAATAACAAAATATGGTGAAAGATGGTAAAGATCTGCTGAGTTGATTAATTAAGGTAGACTGATAAGTTATTCAAAAATTGAGAAAGATGGAAAGAATTTGCTGAATCAATTAATGGAACTAGAATACAAAAAAGGGAGGTGTGAGGAAGTCAAGGAAATAAGCAAATGAAAGATAAGGTCAGGAAAATAGGGTTTTTCTTTTTCTTTTTTTTTAAATGTTTCTGTTTTTAAAATGTTTTGGTTTTTTTCTTTTTTTCTATTTTTTCTTTTTATTGTAACTTTTTTTTATTGTCTGTTTGTTCTTCATTTTTCTTGTATTTGTTAAACTTTAATAAATATTTCTTTTAAAAAAGAGAGATTTGGGTAAGGGAAGTAGGCATGGTTTATTGTGGCACAGTGGGAAAGAGGAAGAAAAACTTGGATCTGGAGAACAAGGCTATCAACCAACTACAAGCTATGATGGCTGTGTCTTCCCTCCACAGGCAGAGTCATTTTGCCTCTGACTGCCAGTTACTAGAACTCGCAGGTGGGCAGAGTGGTGGTATGCTCACAGAGGCATACCTAAGGGTTAGCAAAACTGGTCTCTGCTGCGGGTGAAGGCCCAGAGAGGTGTGTGCAAAAATCACCTCTCAAGTGTTGGAGTCCTCCCACAACACCTGCAGCACACACCCTGGCTCCATGCTCCAGCACCTGCTTTGCCTATAGAAGCAATCTTCCAGGATCTCCAGCAGGAAAAGCTGCTGCAGGAGGGAATGGAAAGGGGTCCTTGGAGCAGCTTCCAGGCAGAGAGCAGTGTGAATGCCCTGTCTAGCCCCACTCCTGTTTTACCATGTGAGTATCATACACACAGCGCGGGTGGCGCTGTGGGTTAAACCACAGATCCTAGGACTTGCCGATCAGAAGGTCGGTGGTTCGAATCCCCGTGACAGGGTGAGCTCCCGTTGCTCGGTCCCTGCTCTTGCCAACCTAGTAGTTCGAAAGCACGTCAAAGTGCAAAAAGATAAATAGGTACCGCTCCGGCAGGAAGGTAAACAGCTTTTCTGTGCGCTGCTCTGGTTTGCCAGAAGTGGCTTAGTCATGCTGGCCACATGACCCAGAAGCTGTATGCCGGCTCCCTCGGCCAATAAAGCGAGATGAGCGCCGCAACCCCAGAGTCGGTCACGACTGGACCTAATGGTCAGGGGTTCCTTTACCTTTACCTTTATCATACACACAAGTCATGTGCATATAGGGCTAATGATTGGCATTATAAAAGCAAAAGGACGTGAAATGCTGTTTCTTTTTCTTCTTCCTAGCTGACATAACAAGCAGGCATTTATAGCTCGCTTGGGTACAGGAGCCACATACCAAGAAGCAGTTCTTCCTGAGATTTAGCATCCGGTTCTCTCTGCGCCTGAGACGTGCGCTGGGGGATTCAGTGCTGACTCTTGCTGAAGATAACCTAACAACTGCTTTAGATGTATTCTTTAAGCAAACTTTAACGGGTGGATTAACACAACATGGTCCAGGAAGGTAGAACAATAGGGCAAGTCCAGGCTTGTCATAGAAAGATAATACACACAAGGGATTATTTACTGGTGTGCAGGGAATGGTAGCAACTAATAACGGCATGTAGTTTGGTCCATTCAAAATGGAGGCCGTCTGTCCCATGCAGACAAGCAGTAACAGAAGCTTATATATTGACTCATAGAATCATAGAATCTTAGAGTTGGAAGCGATCCAAAGGGGCATCTAGCCCAAACTCCTGCAATGCAGGAATCCATGACAGATCGCCATTTTACCTTTGCCTAAACACCTTCCATGAGAGTCCACCACCTCCCAAGGGAGTCCCTTTCACTGTTGAACAGCTCTTACTGTAATGTTACCAGATTTCTTTCAAAGAATCCAGGGACACTTTTTTTTTGAAGAGAAAAAAAAGTTATTAAAAAAGATTATTTTTTTAAAAAAATTAGGAAGTAAAGTCTTCTCTTCTGTGGTCTCCTCTGTTGCCCTAGCCTGCTCTCTTTGAGCGCTAGCTGCCATGGAGTAGGCTCTGGTCAGGCCTGGGCTCGGCCACGTGTTCTTGCCCTCCTGGTGCTCTCCTACCTCTCCTCCTCAGCAGTGGCGGCGGCAGCGCAGCAAGGTCGGGGCTCCCCTTGTTTTTCTCCTTCCTCTTCCTCTCTCTTCCTTCTCCTTCTCCTCTCCTCCTTCTCCCTGTGTTGGCTCCAGGGTTTTTCTGGCACGGAGTGGTGCTGAGCAGTCGGCCAGGTGGCCGGGCACCCTTGCTCCCGGCTTGATTTGGGTCAGGGGGGTCAGCAGTTCCCCCAGTTGACGTGCCCTCAGTTCCCCCTCAGGAGTGGCAGTCTCAGCAGCTCGGAGCCATCCTGGTTGGCTCTGGCCAGAGTTGGCTCTGGCTGGCTTCAAGAGCTGCCCGCTGCCATGGTGCCTGCCTTTTTGCCTCCCCAGAAGTCCCCATATGATGTGTCTTGTGCCGTTGAACCAATCACGAAACATTCATTCCCTGCTAATAAATCTACAACACTTAAAATATAAATCCAGGGACATTAAATGAAATCCAGGGACATTCCGGGGATGGATTTTGTCCGGGGACAGATTCGTCAATCTGGGGACTGTCCCCAGGAAGCGGGGACATCTGGTAGCCATATCTTACTGTCAGAAAGTTTTTATTGATCTCTTTTCTTGTACCTTGAATATATTTGTTCAAGTCCTACCCTCCAGAGCAGGAGAAAACAAGCTTGTTCCCTCTTCCATGTGACAGCCCTTAAGATATTTGAAGATGCATATCATATCGCCTCTTGGCCTCCTTTTTTCCAGGCTAAACGTACCCATTTCCCTCAACCATTTCTCCTAAGGCTTAGTTGTGTGGCGAGTTCCCACCTCCCCCCGAGGAAATAAAGACACAGGACACAAGAATTCAGGTTAATGGGTCAAATTAGGCCACAACTTTATTGATTACAAGAATTGAGCGGTATTGGCTTAGGCATTGGTCCTAACTACTAACCGGCTAGAGGCCGGAAAGGGTTAATCACCAGAGGGAGGAGTCCTGCTGAGGCACGTCAACTAGGACCTCCCCCGGGCATCACCACATGGGGGCATGCCGTGGGCCCACACCTCCTTAGGTTTAGGAGCTGCAGCAGCGGAGGAAAAGAGGAGGAGCCTTGGCTGCAGCAGGTTTAAATAGCCGAGGCCCCGCCCCCGGAGCCAGCCGATTGGCTGGCCCGGGGTATGACACGTGTTGGGATTCCCCTAGGTATCGTGGGGGCTGGAGCCAGCCACCGTGAATGTGGGGAAGGGGCGTGGCGCCCGCAACCCCACCTCCTTGTTTATCGCGGAAGTGGCTTTTCCAGACCCTTGATCATCTTGGTCACTCTCCTTTGAACACGTTCCAGCTTGTCAATATCCTTCTTAAATTGGGGTGCCTAGAAGGGGGCACAGTATTCCAGGTGGGGTCTGAACAACTGACTCAGACAACTCAATTCAGCATGTTCTTCACAGTGCAATCCTGTGATGGTTACTCTGATGTAAGTCGATCTATGTTGAGTGGGGCATCCTCACTTAGGAGATGGGGCCATACACCAGGACACTTTTTTTTTTTTAAGTGCATGCAGAAGGCCCCATCTTCAATCCCTGGCATCTCTAGGTAGGGTTTTGAGAGGTTTCTGCCTGAAACCCTAGAGAACTGCTGTGAGTCAATGCAGAGCAGGGGTGGTTATTATGATGCCCTCTGAATGCTCTTGAACTATGACCCCCATTGTTGTTGCTCAATAACTGTACGTCAGGCACACCCATGTACACTGAATCCTAATATTTTCATGGTGTCTTCCCCCTGCTTGCCCGACCCAACACATTTGGATTCTGCACTTTTTGTTTTCAAGCTGCAATTTTGCTGAAAGCTTCTGTCATGTGAAATCCACATTCCTCCTCATCTCTCTGAATATGTTGGCTATTATGCAGACAAGAGTACTTTAGTTCTTAAGTGTCCGTTGCTTTGCTTAAGTGCCTGTGATTTGCACATGATGTGGTAGGTAGGTATGCTTGTTGTCACTCAACAGCCTTAATTGGGTTCGGACAGTCAGTTGTTTTGTGTTTGGAAAGGCATCTGCATCACCTCACAAATTGGCAAACACAACGTATATCTTTTCCTCTCATTTCACATGCCGGAGTTGATTAAAGCCTTGGAGTGTTGAGTGCCTTGCATATTAAAGGTTATAACTCGCCATGTGATAACATATTGCCCACTTTGATAGCCCATGATTACTAAGCTGGTTCTTTTAGTAAGCTGCCTTTCTTTAGGCTTCCATTGCACCCACGAGGGAAGGCTGGTTCTTAGTTAAGGTGTTGCCCATGAATTGCAGTGTAATCATATCTTACTAAGCAGTGTGTGGAGAAGTGAGAGAAGTGCAGCCATTTCTGAAGTCCTTCTAGACCACCAAACATCTTTGGATGGGGCATTGGAACATTTCCTTCCATTGCCCCCTTCCCCCTTTCCTTTCTTCCTCTCCTCTCCTTTTCTGCATGACTGACACAAGACTGTATAAGGTAAAGGTAAAGGTACCCCTGCCCGTACGGGCCAGTCTTGACAGACTCTAGGGTTGTGCGCCCATCTCACTTAAGAGGCCGGGGGCCAGCGCTGTCCGCAGACACTTCCGGGTCACGTGGCCAGCATGACAAAGCTGCATCTGGCAAGCCAGCGCAGCACACGGAAACGCCATTTACCTTCCCGCCAGTAAGCGGTCCCTATTTATCTACTTGCACCCGGGGGTGCTTTCGAACTGCTAGGTTGGCAGGCGCTGGGACCGAGCAACGGGAGCGCACCCCGCCACAGGGATTCGAACCGCCGACCATGCGATCGGCAAGCCCTAGGCGCTGAGGCTTTTACCCACAGCACCACCTGCGTCCCTACAAGACTGTATAGACCGGACCAAAGAATATATGCAGAGTGGATGTATTTTGCACCAGGATTTCTTAACCTTTTTTGGATTTGGGCTTCCTCTCCCAACCTTCTGCCTCCTAGAATTTTGCCACCAAGTGTTCACCATCTGGAGATAGATATAGATGATAGATAGATACTTAGATAGATAGATGATAGATAGATAGATAGATGATAGATAGATAGATATAGATGATGATGATGATAGATAGATAGATAGATAGATAGATAGATGATAGATAGATAGATAGATAGATAGATAGATAGATAGATAGATAGATGATAGATAGATAGATGATAGATAGATACTAGATAGATAGATAGATAGATAGATAGATAGATAGATAGGTAGATAGATAGATAGATGATAGATAGATAGACAGATGATAGATGATACATAGATATATCCATCCATCCTTTGCCAGCACACAAGAGTCTATAATCTAGGCAAATGCTATGGCAATGTTAGAAGGGTTCCTCTCCCTCTTTTCCATCACTTCCATTGTCTTGTCTGGAAGCAAAGCCTTCTTAGCTGACAAACTCTTTCTTTCAGGTCTGGCTTATACAATTTCTTTTGTATGTGTGTGGGGGGGGGGAGAGAAGGCACTCCTAGGATGAGTTTTCCTTTTCCCAGCTATGACGTTCTGATGTGTATGCAAATAAATTTGAGTAATTATGGTAAACTTGCATGTGATAATATGTATTGTGCTAAATGTGTACATAAATATATTAGGTAAATTAGGTAAGTATTGGGCTGGGAGGGGGAGTGTGCTTGGAGTGTTGGGCGTGAATGGTTATTGGACAGGAGTTTTGATAGGGAGTTTAAATACTGTTGGAAACAGAGTAGGGTCAGGGCCGGATGATCCTCTGGAAGAGTTCCAAGTCCCTTCCATGGACGTTCTTTCCCTCTCTCTAAAGTAATAAATCATAAATAATAAATTTTTATTTATATCCCTCCCCAGCCGAAGCTGGGCTATCTATCTATCTATCTATCTATCTATCTATCTATCTATCTATCTATCTATCCTCCTTATTTATGAAGGCACCAAGGAAAGCATGCAGGTACATCTCTCCCTGTCTTGGCAAACGGGTGAAAAGCACACACAAAGTAGTGCCCAAGGTCCATCTAGTCCAGGATCCTGCTGTCATACCATCCAAACAGCTGCCTTCAGAAAACTCCCAGGAAGGCAGCAGACATCTCCCATTGTTGCTCTCCAGCAACTGGTAGTGTGATACATTTTTCTACTGAAACATGCAGGCTGCACAGAACCACCAAGTGGTTGTCACTAACAGCCTCGTCCTCTACAGATTTCTCTAATTCTCTTTTAAAGTCATCTGAGCTACTGGTCTGCAAGACTGCTCAGAATTCTAGAGGCACTGGGAAAACTGACAAGCACCCGGGACACTCTGAAATCTTAAAAAAAATATTTTTTATTGTATTAATATGTAATAACATAGTTCAGCATTGCTGAGCTTGCCAAGTGAGCTAAATTTAGGTTCTAGCTCTTCAGCTTTGACCTCCCTATAGCACCCAGGTTGTTTCAGGTCCCCTCATCCCCAGCATTTCTTGATTTGGGCTTGCTTCGATAGCAGGTCCCTCTCAGAGTTTCCAACATTCTCAACACACACACAACACACAACACAAATAGTATGGAAACCTAAGTTCAGAACTGGATATAGGTTTGATAAGCCCCTAAGCTACTGAAGGTAATGGGGCCCTTTATATGTCCAGCTGTCCTTTGTTAACAACAAATTGCCACTTTTTTGTGTGTGTTGAATATATGCTATATGGTAATTTATGGACCTAATAGGTATCTAAATCCATTTGCACATGTTGCCATGCAACCAGTCCATGCAGAATATAGGCACCCTATATGTAGAAATGAGCAAACCAGAGATATTTTAGGGAGTAGGCTAGCAGCCGGGGCCCATTACTTGCATCATAGGAGCCTACACAACAGAAAACACTGTATGTAGGTTTTATTTTATTTGTTTTTTTATCTTATATTTTCAAAATTGTGTTCTCCCTTAAAGAGGGCACGTATTGCGGTGAGAACTGGACAACTGACTCCCTGTGTTGTGGGTGGGTATAATTGGTCAACCACAACACCCGATTGGTAGGTCCCTCGTAGCTGGGTGCAATCTGGCCAATGGGACGCAGTCCAAATGGTTTGAGGGACCTATTTATGCCCATGCACATGACCCAGACCTTCCTCTTTCGGCGCATGCATTCAGAACACCAGCCCACCTCTCCCTACTTTTAGGGCTTTGCGCTTGACCTTGCTATGCCATTGTGTGTCGCTGTAGTTGGGACAGGGGCATGGCAGGAATTTCCCCCACTTGGTTGATTGGCTGTTGCCATTTGGGTTTTGCCTGCCACTTAGGAAATCATCACAATTTGTAAGGTTGCGGATAGGCTCTGGTTCAGGTGATAGGGATGAGGGAACACTCTCCCATCCCTATGTGAAGGGTATTCCGTTAAAGGAATCCAGGGACTTAAATGATTTGGTCAACCCCTGAGATGGGGTTGTGCCCGTGCCTGAGTCCAGGGGGACATCTGGGTGGCAGAGTTAGCCCATTCTTGGCTTTCCGCTTATCCAGGTGTTCACCCTTGGCTGACCTATGCTGGAATCCTGGGTCAGTGCTACCTGCATGGCAGGGAGCTAGTCGAATCAGAGCCTATGCAACCATTCACTTTCTGTAATCAATAAAGCTGTGGCCTAAATTCTGCCAAAAACCAAAGCCAAAATTTGAGTCAAGTGTGAACTTATTTAGGGAGGAGGTTTCTACGTCTGAACAAGCAAATGTACATCCATGTGTTTTTTTCTTTTAATTTTTTTGGGGGGCCCCAAGAGAGTGAGGCCCTAAGCTACAGCTTGTTTAGCTTATAAGTAAATATGGCACTGCCTAAATTGGATCCCTGACTGGCTCCAGAAAGCCTGTTTAGCATCTTTCCACTGGCTGATGCAAGCAAGGACCCTGCCAGTGGCATTTCTGCCTGACCACACTTTCAGCAGGTGGAAGCAGGGAGCTCTGCACCAGTGGAGTGATGCTGGTGTCTCACTACAAGCAATTGTCAGTGGGAGGTTGATGGAGGCTGGCAGGGATTATAGGAGGGATATATTTGCCCAACCCCTCCCCATCCTAACAGACACAAAGGGACTTGGAGTTGCTCTGCCAGTTGCACTTGATTCCTCAGAATGAATTTTGGGATGCAAACCATACATGTGACAAAGAATACAGAACCAGGTAACTGGGGCTATTCTGAATT